>NC_091401.1:25082866-25422033 GCF_032191515.1 Phaenicophaeus curvirostris
ACACAGCATGGAATGAAAAAAGAGAGCGATAGCCTCCTGCCACTAATCACTGACAGAAAGAATCGGTGAAGTGCAATTCAGACACAAGTCACTTAATAGAAATATCATGGACCCTTTTCTCTGTGCTAGTCTGAAAAAAATCCACCATCTGTGCTAAGTCAGCAGAGGACACAACTGGGGAAACCAGACTGAAACAATTACCCATTTCCAAGGACAATTATCAGACGAGACAGAAGAAAATTCCAAATCAGATACAAAACTTAGAGCATTACTAGTAACATAGAGTTCATAGTTTTGAAGGTGAAGAGATTACTTTTGCATTGAATGCTTGTATGGGTAAATACTCAAGAAAGTACCTGTCAGAGGCACTATCTGGGGAGAAGGAGGCGATGCTGCTGCTGGCTTCAGGAGCTGAGCAGAGGGAGAGGACAGGTGGCTGTGATGCCACAAGGGCCTGGGTACAGCCAGGGTACCCACAGAGCAGAGATGAAAGTTCATTTTGAAAATATAACCTCCAGCTTTGGAGCTGTGGGTGCAGCAGTGCTACAAAACGATGCCTCCGACCTCACTTGTCAATCAGCTGCACGACAGCATCACCCCAAGTCCTCTGTAGGAGCTGTGGTGCTGGAGTGGCAGGGAGAGCAATACAGCTTCTCCATCACTCACACACCATGGGTGATCAGCTGAGCAGGAAAGATTCCCAGTTTGGAATAATTAATCATGGTATACTGAAAAAAATACACCTTAAAGGACTCAAAGCACGTGAACTACAGCTGCGTGCCAAGAGTGAGGAGCATCAGAATGGTCAATCCTCAAAAGGGATTTATTATTCATGACAACATTAGGTCAGAACTACCTAAAAGTAGTAGGTTTTGATATAAAGAGTAAATAGCAAACTGCAACCAGAGAGTCCTGTCACTGTATGGCAGAACACCAGCAGACAGCATATGAAAGAGCAAAGGTATATTCTGACATTTATTTCCACATTTTCACTCTCCCACTCTGACAAGTATATTAAAATAACTAGAGGCTTGGGATGCTAACATCATGCTCATGGGTAAGTAAGTTTAAATATTTATTTGGGGATTTTATCCTATCCTACAGCAAACGACAAAATTCAGGGCAGGGTGATGGAAAAGCAAACCCTTCGTCTACTAAGCACAAGAAGCTGTTGAACTTTGCATTTGGTATTCGACACTTGGTATTGGCAGAAAGACTTAATCTCCTTGTTCCCATGTTTCTGCAGATACTCAAGTGACATTAGGGTGATTGGGCACTGGTAGAGGCTGCCCAGGGAGGGGGTTGAGTCCCCTTCCCTGGAGGGGTTTAAGGGACGGGTGGACAAGGCGCTGAGGGACATGGGTTAGCGATTGATGGGAATGGTTGGACTCGATGATCCAGTGGGTCTTTTCCAACCTGGTGATTCTATGATTCTATGACACAGCAGAAGCTAGGCATGCCAAAGGCAACCCAAGGATTCCCAGATGGGAAGCAGTAAAGCTGAATCTCCAGCATGCACAGTGAACCACCAACTGCTAACCTGGGCATTAACCTAATCCTTGTACAACCACCCAAAAGCAAAGCCCAGCAGTAGCCCGAGCAAATGGCTGGGAGGGCAGAGAAGAGTGTTTTCCTGGAGGCACAGGGTGGCCAAGCTGAACTGCTCTGCTGGTGAGCAGGAGGTCTCCTCAGCAGCTTCCAAGGGGGTGAACTGGGTTGCATGGCCAAGGACAGAACTGCAATGCAGGCAGGGGACAGGGTGCAGGTGGTTCAGGCGTCAGTGATCGTGTCACCTGGATGAGCCAGCATTGTCTCAGAGGTGACAGTGGCACTGACAGCATCCTCAGGCAGCCTGCAGCAAGCACTGACACCAGTTATGGGAAAACACCCTTACAACAGGCATGCAGGAGAGCACCGCGTAAGAGAAGATGCACACAGAGTTTTAATTCTTAAGTTATGAGCAGAGGGATTTAATGAGCATTGACTTATTTTCTGATATTCCTATTAGAGATAAAAGTGCTAGTGAAGCTGCTTTATTGTTGCTCAGCTGATCAGTTACTATCTGGTAATTGTCTCAGCAACATTTAAAAACATTTAGCTTCCCACCAACTCCTAACAACTATCACAGGCTGACTTGCAGGAGATCTGGCAACAGACAGTGCATTTTGCTCAGAAACAAATATGCAAGTATCTGGTTTTTCACTATTTATTCTATAAACAAAACCAAACCCCAAACATACTTGCAGTATGAATGTCAAAACTACTTTGCTACAGTTTTTTGTTCCTGAAGATAAACTTTGTGTGAACCTACAGGCATGGTGGCAGTAGAAATTTACCTTAAGCTGTTTAAAATGTAAATAATCATTTTCTATTATGCCCCAGTACGTTCATCCTTTATTTTGCTCTTTGACATGCAGGTCAAGTATTTCATGTGGAATATTACTGAGCTGTCCCAGTTTCCACACACGAGTAACAGACAGAATTCACAGACCACAGTCCTGAGTTTACCTCTTGTTGCCAGAGTAAACTCTAAACCTTTCCCACTGCAAAGAACTTTGCTATTTGCAAACAGACCTGAATGCTCACCCACCCCACACTCCCCCAGCACTGTCACTCTCAGGTTGCTCAGCTCTCCACGTTAAATTCAGGATTGCAGAGCACGGATGCCCCTCATGGGGCACAGGGTTGGATATGGCGCTGTCATAGCTGTGATGTGAAGATGTGGTAAGTGTATTTTGTTATTAATCACATCTCATTTTCAGGTCTGAGATTAAGTCTGAGTTGCCCCAGGAGAGATGAAGCAGGCGCTGTGCACAAGATCTCCACCTTCACCCTTGCTCCTGCACCCAGGACCTGCCCTGCCTCGTGCATCCTCCACTACTGACCAAGCTGGCCTGATGCAAGATTCCTATTAACAGCAGGCAGCTTCAGTACAGTAAAACAACAACAAAATAATAAAAATAAATCAGGATTTGCAGAATGCACACGTTTCTTGTCACTTCATTTAAATAAAAGTCTATTTTTTCTGATTTTTACAACACTTCTTCAACTTTCTCCATATAACAAAATGCATCGTGCCATTCAGCTTCTGGTTATAAAGGTACTGAAAAAAATTTGGCTGAAGAAAATCTCTCTGAATCTTTGCATTACTGCATTTTGTCGTGCTGTGGTGCAGCCCACACAAAGCAGCATGTCAGGAGTGACAAGCCAGCTGTGGAGAGATGGCTCACCAGATGTCACACACCTAATTCCACAATATTTGTGATGCACTGCTGCTTAATTAATAGCCTTCGAGTGGCTGAAACCAAGTAATGAATACGGATGAAGAGTAGGAGGAACTCGCACACAGTACATCTGATACTTTCTAAAGGCACCATCCTTCAGTCCATCCCTGCACCTCTGTTTTCCATGCACAGAAGATGTTAAAGTTCTCCAGGAGAACTCCCTGCCGAGGTGCTCGGCTCGCCTCCCTCAGCAAAGCTTGTGCCAGAAATGAGATTCCTCTGCAGGGAGGCTCCAGCCTGTGGGTCCCGGGGCATCGAGCGGACACAGCAACTGTGGAAGAACTCACCCCAGGAGGAAGATCTCTTCTTTGCTCTTATTTGAATGATTGTGCAGGCAACAAAGACTTGGAAAAAAAAGGCACCTTCAAAACCATGGCTGTTAATTCGCAAACTGATGCTACGCTGATGTAACAGCCATCACAAGATCAAGAGTTGGTATTTGCGTGCCGTGCAGCTCCATTTTCATTGGGAATTATTTCCTGCTCCATTTATATTCACGTCCAAAAGCTGTGAAACTGGAGACACATTTAAGCTTTCTTCAAGCAAATTTCAGTTAAGTAATTCAAAATATCTTTGGGGATAATATGCAAATCATACTCAGCAGTGAGCATGGCTTCTACGTGCAAAAATGTCCCCAAAAGATACGTATTTCAACCTCACAGCATGACACTTGAACTATTTAAGCACCCAGCAGCATCACTTACAAAGTTACCTGTGTTTCCTATGATGCACCTTCAGCTTATTACAGCAGAAAGTTGCTCTTTGCAGTGCTGCCAGGTTTTGTTGGCTCGAAAGCCAGGGTGGAGTTTCACAGGGTCCTGCCTTCCAGAACCATGGGATGAAGGTGCCTCCAGCATCAGCACGGGTGCTGTTCCACCTGCCCGGGGCAGGAGGGCAGCTCCTGTGCTGCATTTTCCGGAACCACTGGGAAAGGCTCTTCCACAGCATCTATGATCAAACTGGGGCGATGCCAGCCTGCCCAGGCTGGGCTTGACAACAGCCTCTAGTCCCAGTCTGGTGCCCAGGTGCAGAAGTCAAGCAGAGGAGTGTTGTTAGCCCCAGGGAGAAGAGTCCTGGCATCAGCAAAACCAAGTTCTTGAAGATATATTGAAACTTGCCTCAGGGCAGCTAAATGCAGTGTTAGTAGTTTCATAATGACCTCCCTAAAAAGCACAAATATAATTACAAGGAGAGAAGAAAAAGCAACCTGAAAACCAAGTAAGTACTGAGAATAAATTGCACTCTCCTGTCAGGAAAAGGTTATTTCCCTCTGACAGAACTATATGTACAAATCTCAGACAAAACAGCTTAGGGTAGTCAATACCAAAATAGTGCCCTGCAGATATATCGGGTTTGAAAGGTGCAACAGAAACCAGAATTGCTCCACGCATCATAAAGAAAATAAATTGGAATGATAAAGTACTTCCTCTCCACTCAAAAATATACTATTAGATATAAAATTATGGTGATTGAACCTCATACAGAACTTTTTAACTGGGGCCTTTGTCAAAATGTACTAGAACAGGATAATGTTTGTTTTTACTGGCTGCTGCTCACCCTGGAGAAATCACCAGCCATTGTGCTCCTTCAGAAGGAGGATTTCCTCTAGTAAACCTGCCAGGGGAAAACACAATCAGGCATCCTGATAGCTTTATTTGGTTAGAAGAATGGTAAACTCCTCAAGTGCCAGGAGCTATTCAATAGAAAAAGATTAGCTGAGCAGCCCAAGTTTCATCATTTAAAGTCATGTCAGACTGAAACTTTCCATTATCCGATTAGAGGAAATAAGATGCAGGGGGCTGGTTGTTAGTTTAAAGGAAAAGAGAAAGTCAGAATTTGTTTTAAAGCTCAATTCCGTCAGCTACCCTTACAGGGATGGAAACAGCACATTTAAGTGAGTTTTTTGAGGAGTTTTTTGCTGGCTCTTCAGAGCATGGGTGTCCCCTCCACTCTACCCAGGTGGGCTCACGGCTGGTGGCTTGGGTTAAACTTGCTCTTCATAATTCCATTTGTATGAGATATTGGAGTATTTGTACTTCTAAACCTGTGAAATAGTATTTTTTTTTACATTACCTCCCATTTGCTACATCTGCAGAAACATATATTACGAGGAAAGCAAGACCTCACAGAAGCTTATTGATTGGAATAAACATCTGAAGTATTCACCAGGGACTTGCTACTGGAAAAGCAGAAGGAAGGAATCTGGCATATCAAAGTACCCTCATTTCTAATTTCATACTAAATTTAATACCAATATGCTTATTAAAGCAGTGTTTTCCGCTGCAAGACAGACAATGTATAATTTTGCACCAAAAAAGTCTAAACTTCTCTAGAAACACTCTTAATAGATTCCTAAAGCTTAGCGTGCAGCCACATGCTTTGCAATGTACAGTCCTACTAAATCCCTCTGAAAATATCTCAGCAAATCACTATTAATCATACACAAGATGATTAAGTAACAACCTTGAGTTGGATACAGTGCCATAGCACGTTAATATTCATTGTTAAAAGACAATCCATCAGAGAAGAAAGGAGAGAAATCCTTTCTCAAAGGAGATATGTCATAAATCAGATGTTGACTGGCTGTACAGTAAGGAAATCTTGATGCAGCAGCCAGGAGGGACCACAGCTTTTAGCATACAACCCATTCATCCAGTGCAAACTCAAGCCTCTGCTATTCTCATCATAAATTTGATTTGATTTATTATTACAAGAAATTTGGCATCATTTTTTGACAAAACCCCAGTGCCCTGCCTTCCCCTCCCACCTACACAGCATTTCAGAGCAGCCCAAGTGAATGAAGAGCCGAGCAGCCCAATTGAAGAGCTGAGCAGCCTCAGAGCCTCTGGTCCCTCCTAGGGTGGGAGAGAAGACAAGGACCTTTTTTTTTTGTCAGTCACAGAATTTACAAAACCAAGGATTTTCCTTCTTGCCCACTTACTACCTCCCACAAGACACTGGAGCAATATCTTCCCCCGGGACGGCTCAATGTGTCAGCAAAGTTTATTGCACTTTCCTAAGTGATTTACTGTAATAATAAAAAGCAGTCTCCTAATTTGATCCTTTCAGCTATAAAACATAAAAATTTATTGAGAATATTGAGTATCGTGGCCATCAAGCAATTATTTTTTTAAGGAGTTTCCCAGTTCTTGGCAATCACAGCTCTTCTTTTGCATCCTTATTCAGGGATCCTGAAATAGTATTTTAACCTTACACTCTATATTGACATTTCAAAGGTATCAAAACCTGACATATTATATCAACAGATATTCTAGCACTCTAAAATATGGGTTACATGCTAGATAGTGCTTGATATATTATGCTGCATGTGCGCACCACACGTGTCTTTGATTCACACGCTATTTTCAAACCATAGTGCTCCACTCTGAGCTTTGCGTTGTGCAGTCTCAGACTGAAGGTGACACCATATCAGACTTTAGGGGTTCAAGAAATAACATGTACCATATTTTAACTCCTCTTTCTTTTAAACAAAGGAGAGGTTGGTCAGGGTGGAGTGCCTGGGTCATGAACTGGTTAGTCACACCCTCGTACCTGCGGAGGGGAGCCCTGTCAGCACAGTCATGAACAGGTTTCGTTGCTGGATGCAAGGGGATGCTGAGCAAAGGCTCTGTGAACATCTACTGCACACCAGTCCGTGGTGCCCAGAGCAGGGACAAGCCCCACAGATGGATCAGGGGACCAAGACAGAGCAGCTCAAGCTCTCAAGAGCCTCCTGGCGTATGTGAGTAGAGAAGAACAGCTGGGGCCTGGGAAGGAGCATGAACAGAGTGGAAGAAAGGAGGAGGATTGCAAGAGGAATGAGAAAATTGGTCAGAAAGGGAAAAAACCAGCAAGGTCATGGAGACAATTTAAATACAACTAGAATATATATCATTTTGAAATGTGTATTTTAAATCTATATCCTATAATATAAAGCTATGTAAATCTATGTATCTTAACTATATGTAAGCCACGTATCTTAACTATAACTTTTATGATTACGTATTATTTATTAAATGAGGTGGTAGGAAATAGTATCTTGATATGTCAAGTTCTGCCACGTGAATTGTCTCAATGCTGTTATCAGCCTTTGCAGTCATCATCAACACCATGGCCAGATGTGCGCTTCCAGCTGTGGCCGAGCCCCCTGTGCTGAGCCCCAGCCTGAGCATCAGCCCCAGGTCCCTCCTCCGACAGCACCAGCTGATGTCGCTGCTCCCAAACCCAGAGCTGCCAACAGAACAGCAGGGATGACAGTGAGGAGCTGTTAAATGGATAGACTTAATGGTTTAGTGTTTGCTAGGAATGGTTGGACTCGATGATCCGGTGGGTCTCTTCCAACCTGGTTATTCTGTGATTCTATGATTCTATCTTAAAGCTCTTTTCCAGCCTAAACGATTCTCAGATTCTAACAACTTGGTTAACAAATGCTTGGTGGGTCACTTCATTTTTCTGTCTCCGCAGCACCTCTCCTGTAATGCTGCTGGTCATATTAATATTAAAGGTCACATTGGCAACAAAAGGTTTTTAAATCATGTTTTATTATAGTCCTCCCGCTACAATGCAGCTACAATTGTGCCTGCCCTCCTCTGGGGCATCCTGGCATACCAGCCTTCACTTCATTTACAGCACAGCAAACATCTGCAGTTTACTTCCAATGCAAAACTAAAACGAAGACTTCACAGGGCTGATCTAACACTACAGTAACATGTTTCTGAATTTCAGGTGTGAATATCAGTGAATCCCTTCATCAAGAGGAAAGTAAAGATGCTTCACGATTCGTGTCAGTACTTACATAAACCAGCCAAAGCTGATGCTGTTTGACTCCAGTTATTTTTAAAGGTTTTCACACTCAACCAAAACTTAACTGACTCTATGAATATTGGAAAAATTGCTCACTTTCAAAAAAATGTTTTTGCAAATTCAGCCTAAGCTGTAGCGAGGGGGAAGAATAAATATGAAGCGTGTCAGTGGTTGAAATGGGGCACAGACAGCCTAGAAATGCCAGTCAATATTACCTGAAGCCTGGACCATGGAGTGATGCTCTGACTGTCCTGTAACACTCAAACTAAGATCTGAGCCCTCATCTGCATTTCCAGTACATGACGTGTGTTTTCCTTATCCCATGCTGTTCCCTTGCTGTCTGCTCAGGGATATTCTCTGAAAACCTAACAGCAACAAAGCAAAGTCACAAGATCGCTGAAGAGTAGACACCAACCATAAAGCCTTTGAAATGTTTGATTTGCTGAATCTTATCTACTCACACAAACAAGAATATTGCTCACGCTTATATGTTCACACGTGTATTTTCAGTCGAGGCTTTCTAGCTTGGTATTATTTCTCAGTTTTCTTTAGAATGTCATCATCTGAATAACATTCAGGTTATTGTTAACGATAAATTTTCCCACTTCCTGACTGGGTGTCAGACAAGCCCAACAAATCTAATTTGTATGTCACAACCACTTCTTCCATTTGAAAGAAGCTCAATAGGAAACTGCGTGGATTGGTATACAAAGAAATGGGTACGAAACCCATGCTTCCCTGCTATCTTGCATTTCCAATACCCTGCAAGCATCACTAACGGCACAAGTGAAGTTGTGCTTGAGAGCTTTGCTTCAGCCCGAGGTTCTCAGCACCAGAGTCCTGCTGACGACACATCCTCCCCCAAAAAAGAAGTTGCTCCTGGTGCAATCTCAGGGGAAACCGCTGTCTAGAAGAAAGAAGACGTTCCACTCTAGTGAATAATTCTAACTATTTAAATATTTCCTATGATAGAGGGTTTTTTTTTATAGCTGCCTGGACAAATACACAGCCTGGCTGAGGAGTGAAGTTAACTTTCCTATGACATTTACGTCTTGGAAGGAATAAGTCTCTACAATCTTAGTTTACATTAACTTCTACAATAAAATGCTACAGCAAGACAGCAGATTTCAGCATCTTATTCTGCAGGGGAAAAAGCTACAACTTTTCAACAAATACTCAACTTTAAAACTGTTTTCTTCCTAAATTAAGAGTGGAGAAATCTATGCTGAACAGAAACTCAGACTCTAAGTCATCCTCACCTCTGTTATAAAGCACTATCATTTTCAAAGAGAAAAGTACTTCAGGTGCCCTTTCAACATAACTCAATATTGCATCTTTTACATCCTCTAAAACCACACTTGCACAGCCACTTCAGCTAGTGCAGAAGCAGCCAAGTAATCGGCACATAATCGACCTTCTTTGCTGAACCTCAGCAGTTTTTTTTATTGTCAATCCCTATAGCTCAAATCTGGTTCCCAAGAATTACAGTCAGTTCAAGCTTCAGCTTTTTCAGTTCTCAGCATCACAAGGAGGCAGCATTACTCAAGCCAGCAGGTTAATGATTTGAGTATGTCATTAGAGGACATCAAAGACTGGTTTCTGTTCTGTTAATATGAAAAAATGACACAGGTGATTCATGAGATTTAGATTATCTTGATGTGACAAGTTTTGTCAGGGAGCAATGTGAGCCAAGCACTCCTTCCAGGGGCTTCTCCTCCACCTCTCGTTTGGTGCACAGACATTTCTGAACTGCTCCTCCTGCTTGGCAAGAGCAGCTTCCATTGCAACACCACTTCCTCCAACTTCCTTTCAGACCCCAAAGTGCTCTCAGAGTGATCAAAGGCTTGCACAGAGCAAGCTTCTGCAGACAGAATAAAGAGAAAAGACAAAAAGCAAATGCCACCAGCCAGTATATGGAGAAGCGCTTCATCTCTGTATTGCTGCAAAGCCACTACTAAGAGCAATACCTCCCTACTCAGTCACTTTATACTCATCAGGTATATTGGTTGCTTTTGTGGTTAGAGATAGTGACAACACATACAGCATTTTAACTGCTGCTGCTGGATCTGACCAGTAAAATTATTCCTTAAGCGCTACTCCTCTTGCCACCCTAGGGCGAGGTGGGAGCATCCCGTCAGGGAGCAGCACTGTTAACCCTGCCTTGCTACAAGACACGAGGCAGGGATGCGGCACCTACGCTCATTTTCTGTGCGTATGCAAAGGCAGGGAGAGGGGTAGAGCTGAATCCCCCGGCTCAGGGTGGGACAGGTGGCATTTCTGATGCTCCTCACTGGTGTTCGGCTGCATGGGCCAGCTAGCAGGGACCATCAGTCTCCAATCCATTTCATCCACTGCAAGGCCATTGCATTTAAAGTTGGTTAATGTTTTGATGAAGTGTTGGAAAACATTTGCTTCAGGACGATGTCAGAGAGATGATGCCTTTGAAGGAATAGGCTGAGCTCTCATTCAGGACTGATGCCACAATCCCAACTCAGTAACATGAGTAAGACCATACCCCTCTACACCCACCCTGATTTTGCTTTTATGTGCTGCATTTCACAATCTTCCTGCTTGCGTCACAGAGTGCATGTTAGTAAAGACCAGTTCCCCTTCACGTTGCTGCATGAACACTGAACGTGTGTTCCCGTTACTAGATAAACCAAACTGTGTCACTTAGTTTCTCAACAGAAACTTTATTTCCATCTGACGGCTCAAACCACAGCCCAAGGACACACAAAACGCTCATATGAGCACGGCCTCTCAACAGATTATCTAACCAGGCTTTTCTAAGAAACACCACATTCAGAAGCAAAATCTTCTGCTGCAATTTAGCCTGGAGAAGAGGAGGCTGAGGGGAGACCTCATTGCTCCCTACAACTATCTGAAAGGAGGTTGTGGAGAGGAGGGAGCTGGGCTCTTCTCCCAAGGGACAGGGGACAGGACGAGAGGGAATGGCCTCAAGCTCCGCCAGGGGAGGGTCAGGCTGGACATTAGAAAAATTTTTTCACAGAAAGGGTCATTGGGCAGTGGCTGCCCAGGGAGGGAGTTGAGTCCCCTTCCCCGGAGGGGTTTAAGGGATGGGTGGACGAGGTGCTGAGGGACATGGGTTAGTGTTTGATAGGAATGGTTGGACTCGATGATCTGGTGGGTCTCTTCCAACCTGGTGATTCTATGATTCTAATTTATTGTTTAGTTAGAAAAAGATTTATGGAGAAGCAATAGCTCATTCTTACCGTGTCAAGTGGCTCTTTCTTCATGCACTCTTGGCACAGTGCTCCAGGAGCTTGCAGGTAGTAAGGAGTTGAGGGATCCTCATAGAAGCAGAAAGCTACTCCCATGCCTCCTATTTGATCCCCACCAAGCTGCCACACCCTGTCTGGTGGGGAGCCTGTGGGTCTGGGGCAGGTGAGATCCGTTGCCTCCTCCAGCTTATCAGCACCTCTGGCCACCCCAGCCCCTCACCAGGTGCTGGGGACTCCCCAGGCTCAAGCGCTTCATCCTCTTCCCATTTGAGCTGCAGAGCAGCACCTGCGGCGTGTGGCCTCCAGCTCTTCGGGATGCTGGGCTCTACAAGGAACAGTCTTCGTCTTTCCCATCAGAAAGATGGAATCAAGCTGGCAGCAGGTGGGACGCGTTGGCTGCTTCTCACCAAAACAAAACAAATCTTCAGAAAGCAAAAAGGAATTCATAAGACCAAGACTTACAGTAGCTGGGAATGCAGAACTCATTTCAAAAGTCAGCACAAAAGCTGCTGAATTGCTTTTACTTATCAAATGACTGAATTATTTCAACTGAAGGTAATTCATGAGGCTTTCCATCCTGCAATTCTTACATGACCGTGTCAGGAAGGGAAGTTAGAACACAGGGATAGACAACAGGAGTCAAAACCAGCAGTTAAATATTCAGCTTCTCTTATGTGGATCAGAATCAAGACAAGACATGGAAAAGTAAAAAGAATTATTAAGACAGCCACCTTGCCCATGACATCAGTGACCTGAAATGTCCTCCCTTTGGGGTACTTAGGCATTCAGGTCAGACCCCTGTGTTGCTAATCATTTGCTGTAAATCTCCTTTGAACAAATACATAAACGTGTAAGCATTTAGGTATGAGTTTTATTGCACAGACACTGTCATCAGAACTTGGGGGTACTGTTAGGTGATGACATTTAAACAAACGTAGGAGTGCATTTGGCTGGCTGAGTGACTCTCCTAAAGAGCTAAGCTCCTCCTGGGCTTCAGGAAGATTATTCAGCTTAAATATTTTTAGAAAGTGAAAACCAGATTGAAAGAAAACAAGCAAAATCAGCTGAATTAATAGCTCTACCGCTACGGGCATCAGGAGTTAAAAATCTGAAGTTGCCCAGCTGTAAAGGAATACACAAAAAGGACTCTTCCCACAGACAGGCGCCAGCCTGCAGTGATGGGAGCCCGGCTGGTGGGCACCGGGGCACACACAGGGCACAACTACGCTGAGCTGAGCACAGAGAGAGCTCATTTCATGTTTCCAGGGCTTTTCTGACTGTGCAGGCAACCAGCCTTCGCGTGGCCCAGCACTAAATCTGCAGCCACTGCAGTAGCCTGCGGGCAATCCTGTTCTTCTGGAAAGGTATTCTTATAAATAATCATTAAACTAATGCAGAGCAGAAGCTGCTTTGGCAGCCGAAGAGCTGGGGGATAATGGAGCAGGGTTCCTGTCACCCAGTCAGGAGTGCCACAGAGCGGCAGTGATGGGCAAGAGGCAATGGGCTCAAAGGCAAATCCTGCAAATTCCCTTTAAGTGTCAGAGAAAAAAAAAACATTGTAGGAGATTTTATGTGTTCCAAGCTGCAGACGAGCTTGGATTTTCTTGTGTTTCAAATGAATAAAAAATAGACTTATGCATTTTTCAGCCTGCTGCTCTGATGGGTGGAGTTGGAGCCAGTTTTGATTTCCCTCAGAAGGTGGGTCCTGCTCCCGCAGCTACTTCCCCTAAAGCCAAGTGTCTCCTATAGAATCATAGAATCACCAGGTTGGAAAAGACCCACCAGATCATCGAGTCCAACCATTCCCATCAATCACTAACCCATGTCCCTCAGCACCTTGTCCACCCGTCCCTTAAACCCCTCCAGGGAAGGTGACTCAACCCCCTCCCTGGGCAGCCTCTGCCAGGGACCAATGACCCTTTCTATGAAAAACTTTTTCCTAATGTTCAGCCTGAATCTCCCCTGGTGGAGCTTGAGGCCATTCCCTCTCGTCCTGTCCCCTGTCCCTTGGGAGAAGAGCCCAGCTCCCTCCTCTCCACAACCTCCTCTCAGGGAGTTGGAGAGAGCAATGAGGTCTCCCCTCAGCCTCCTCTTCTCCAGGCTAAACACCCCCAGCTCTCTCAGCCGCTCCTCATAAGGCCTGTTCTCCAGCCCCCTCACCAGCTTCGTTGCTCTTCTCTGGACTCGCTCCAGAGCCTCAACATCCTTCTTGTGGTGAGGGGCCCAGAACTGAACACAGGATTCAAGTTGCTGGAAAGCAACTCGCTGTCTTTCAGACTGACAAGTTGGGTGCCTTAAAGCAGTGGTTAAAAGCAGCCCAGGGAGGGCTGGGCTCGGCACCCGCCGTGGGGATGTGACCCTTTGCCATACCCAACACTGCTCATCACAAGGAACATCTATTTTTAGATTGCTTACCGCGGCTAAAACATACTTGGACTATTTTCAGTCTGACTCACAGCTGAATTCCTGTTCTTCTGGAGGCTGGGTTTTCTGTCCCCACCCAAAATGAGGGAAGGCAAACCAAAATGAAACCACAAAACGCTCAGCTGGCCCAGAGCTGAAGCCCAGCAGGTGCTGGTGCTGCTGTGTGAGGTGGCGGGGACATCACAGGGAGGTGGCTGGGGCACGCTGGACGATGGCACCGTTGGTCCACAGCCACAGCAGTGATGGGACATCGCAGGGCTTTCCCTGTGCTGAGCTTATCCCACAGCTCCACCCTGGCTCAGCCCCTCTTAGCCCTGCCTGGGTGACCTACAACCCTGAGAGGAGCTTGTGCTTTGGGGTTTCTTTTATTTAAATTTGTCTTTATGGATACTACTCAGGACTAGAAGGGTTACACAGAGAGGAACATGCATAACTTGAGCCATGAACATGAGCCAGCAGTGGCCCAGGTGGCCAAGAAGGCCAATGGCATCTTGGCTTGGATCAGAAATGGCGTGGCCAGCAGGGCCAGGGAGGTTCTTCTCCCTCTGGACTCGGCACTGGTGAGGCCGCTCCTCGAATCCTGTGTTCAGCTCTGGGCCCCTCACCACAAGAAGGATGTTGAGGCTCTGGAGCGAGTCCAGAGAAGAGCAACGAAGCTGGTGAGGGGGCTGGAGAACAGGCCTTGTGAGGAGCGGCTGAGAGAGCTGGGGGTGTTTAGCCTGGAGAAGAGGAGGCTGAGGGGAGACCTCATTGCTCTCTACAACTACCTGAAAGGAGGTTGTGGAGAGGAGGGAGCTGGGCTCTTCTCCCAAGGGACAGGGGACAGGACGAGAGGGAATGGCCTCAAGCTCCACCAGGGGAGGGTCAGGCTGAACATTAGGAAAAAAATTTTCATGGAAAGGGTGATTGGTCCCTGGCAGAGGCTGCCCAGGGAGGGGGTTGAGTCCCCTTCCCTGGAGGGGTTTAAGGGACGGGTGGACGAGGCGCTGAGGGACACGGGTTAGAGTTTGTTGGGAATGGTTGGACTCGATGATCCAGTAGGTCTTTTCCAACCCAGTTATTCTGTGATTCTATGATTCTATGATAACTTTTAACAGTGTTTTTTACCTTCATATAGAATCATAAAAACTTAGAATCACAGAACGATTAAAGTTGGCAAAGATCTCTAGGACAATCAAGTCCAACCATCAGCCCAACACCACTGTGCCTACCAAACCCTGTCACAAAGTGCTATATACACAAGCTTTTTGAACCCCTCCAGGGATGGGGAGTCCACCACTGCCCTGGGCAGCCTGTTCCAGCTTCACCACTCTTTCAGTAAAGAAATTTTCCCCAACAGCTAGACTAAGCCTCCCATGATGCAACTTGAGGCTGTTTCTTCTCATCCTGTCACATGTTACTTGGGAAAAAAAAACCCACTTCACCACAACCTCCTTTCAGGCAGCTGCAGAGAGCGATGAGGTCTCCTCTCAGCCTCCTCCAGGCTAAACAGCCCCAGGTCCCTCAGCCACCTCTCAGAACCCTTTTTCTCCAGCCCCTTCCCCAGCTCCGTTCCCTTCTCTGGACGCGCTCCAGCCACTCAATGTCCTTCTTGGAGTGAGGGGCCCAAAACTGAACCTCACCAGAGCCGAGCACAGGATCATGATAACTTCCAAACTGATTTATCACCTAGGACATACAAAGCAAAGACGAAAGACTGTGAGGTGTACAGAGCTGGAAACACTATGACACCCAGGATGGGGGAGCAATGTGGTTACCTCAGGATGGTTTTACAGAGTTATGCATTTCACCTGTTCAGTGAGATGTGAGCAGCTCATGCAAATGCCCCTTGAAAGCAAACAGATGCATCTGTAGAGATGAACTTCGGAAGGAAGAAAAAGAACCTCTTGAATATTAGCTGTTCTGGAAAGAAGTTTTCATGGTTTCCTAGCTGGATGCTACAGACGATTTATTTATTCCCCAGATAATTTCTGGAAAGAATCTTTTTTTTATCACATTTTTGCTATTTTTAATTGTCAGACCAGAAGCACTTTAGTAAAATGCATAATGATCAGAATTTTTACTAATGAATTTGGGGAAATGGATGGAGATGGAGAATTTAGAGACTGCTGCTAAATCAAAGGTACAAACCAGGATTATCTCAGCCTCCCAGGGAGGCTGGGTTTGTCTGGAAGCTCCCAAGCTAAATGGAGTGGGTTCTTTATGAAGTTTAAGAGAAGAAAAGCGTAGACCTGCTGCTGCAGAACTGAGAGCAGTGAGCTAAGGGGAGCTGGGGGCAATAGCAGAGAGGAGGAGGAGGATGCTGTGACCATCACTATAAGCCAGGCAATGCAGGAGCTGCAAATGTCACCTTTTTGAATTATTGAAGGGGCTAAAATTAATTTGCTGTGTTAACCAATATCATATAAGCAGGATAAAACCAGACGCGGAAATAAGGTGACTAAGGGATTATTGAACTCCGGTTTTTTTCTCTTTACCTTTGCTGTAAATCCCAGCAAGCTGCTGCAATGCTGCCTTTAGCCACAGGAGAGCATGAAGAGCTCAAGTCTTGCTGCAGGTTTTACCCAACACAGTTTAAGCTGGAACACAGGCTCGTTCTTAGACTTGGCTCAGTTAAAAGCAAGTGCAAAGCTCTGAGCTTTGGGGTCAGTGCAAAAGGTCTCTTACTGTGCAGCTTTACTTTCTATCAGTGATTTCACATGATCATTGGCACCTCTTCTCCACTCCTATGTTTTCAGCACTAGTGATTTATATAGTGTGAATGTCCTCTGCTGGATTTTCCTTCTAGAAGGAACTAGTCTGTACAGCTGATATTTATAATTCATTGTCTTCTTCCATTCTTAACAGATTGGTTCTGAAACTTTCATATATAAGTAACATAGATTTCATTCCAGCTATGTGTCATTATATCTCTTATCTAATTCTTTGCATAGAGGGAAACCAGAATTGCTGCTCACAGTTACTGTGGATACACTGGTCTGACCTCACAGCTTAGGCAGCAGGTTGGATTAGATGATCTCCTGTGAGCCCTTCTACTCTGACTTATCCTGTGATATTACATATTTCTATAGTGTTGAACAGAAACCGTTACCTGGGATTAAACGACAGCTGGTCTTAGAATAGATGGTCAATAAAATCAAAGTTCCTCTTCCTGCATCTTAGGGGGTCCCCGAATCCAACTGCTGTATTACAGCACCTGCAGTGAAGACACTGAAATAAAGAAGTGTCAAAAATGACAACACAGGACACAGACCAACTGTTACCAGTGTGGAAATTTGGCAAAAATATGGGAAATAATTTCTGCCACAAGAATTCTCAGAAGGTGTGGGGTTTAATTCCTGCCTGGATCTGTAGGGGCTGCAAACCTGTATAATAGGTAGTGTTGCAAAAAGCAGTTTCCAAAAGCAACACTTTACCTGTTGATGATTTTGAAACTGCTGGACACAAGGTTACCTGTGCCAGGTTCAGCTTTGGGGATGCTTTGAAAGGCAGAGCCCAGCCCAAGCCTTGAGAAATTAGCCATGCATGCAAAGAGTGAAGGATGCTGAGTGTGCCCAAGACAAGGTGCCAGCTCCAGGACTTGTCTTCCTCCTCGGGAAGGACATGAATGCTCAGGATATTGGTTACTTACTCAGGGTATGCAAATGTTTCTCATTTTCAGTTCTGCGGCTCCAAAAAAGAGCTTAACAGCTCCCAGCCTGTTCCTGCTTAAAGTCAGAGCTATTGCAGTCCTCCAGAATTTCAGCTACATTAATTAGTAACCAATTTTCTAATTAGCTAGCCTCCGCCTTTTAAAATTTCATATGCCATCATATAATCAGTACATATACTAGAGAAATAATAGCTTCACTATTATAAAAACCAGTTGATATAATGTATGGGAGTTCTACTAAGTTGTGCTAGGCTTTTAGATGCACAGACACTACTTTCTGGCTTTACAGCTTTTTATGATGGATACGTAGTATATATTAACAGAAAGAGCATATATTTAGACATGATGATTACTTGCTGGGTATCAGGCTGATAGGGAATAGCCCTGTGGGTAAACGCGACCCGGTGTGTACACAAGGAGGTATCCTTAGTGACTCAAAGCACTTAATAAGGAGCAGATGACCCTGCTCAACCACATGGACATGGCAAAACAAATAAATGAACGTTTTAATCCATATGAACTGTTACTACACGTTATTTATGAAGAAAAATCACCTCCCATCCATCAATCACCCGGGTATGGGATGCCACGTGCTGTACGGATGTATCTGTGGTGGGGAGAGGGCAGCGGTCTCTGCCCTACTGCACACACAGCTGAGGCTGAACTGCCAGCACAAGCTGTTTTCTAGGAAGCAGCTTGCAGGTGGAGGTGTATTTATCTTCTACCTTCTCCTTCCTTCCTGCACAAGCACCCAGCAGCTCCTTCCCTCCTGTTCTTTATTTGCAGCTGAACTGTGGATGCTGAAGAGGCGCTTGCACAACTAGGGGTTGCTGCCATCTCACCACCCAGCACGTACGCCTGCCACGTAGAGGAAGAAAAGGGTGGCTCCCCCCTGACATCAAAAGGTGAAGAAAGATTTTTCTGTGCTCTGTGAAGACGATCATAGAATCATAGAATAGTTTGGGTTGGGAAGGACCTTAAAGATCATCCAATTCCAACCCCTGCCATGGGCAGCTCTCTCCGGCTCAAGGTGAATGGCAGTACTGAAAACAAATAAACATACTTGGCTGTAGGAGCTGACAACCACAAACCTCTAAGGTGGGAAAAAAAAATAGAAATACAAACAGTATGTCCAGGCAGAGTGGACATGGCCTTTCCATTTCTGCTATGCTATTGATAAACCCCTCAGACTCATCTTGTGCCCCACATAAGCCCATTCACAATAAAAAGAAGCCACTGAGCTACAAGAGGAAAGCCCCCAATAGCTAGAGTATTAGAAAATAAAGATTTCTCTGAAAAGTCCTGTTCTGTCCACTGCAAAAGGCAAAGGCGAGTCTACCAAAGATGCTTCAGCTTATTATTTATTCTGTACTCTGCACTATACTCTGTATAGTGCTTTTCCTGGAAGAAAATTCCTCCTTAATGCGTTAGATTCCAACTTTAAAAAGGGAATATGAACCCCAGTGTTGGAAATTCTGTGCTTAGCTGTTTCTGCACTGGGCTGAACACGTTTCACCACCCAGCTGCATAATTGCCTCTCAGTACTACGTCCTTACAAAACCAGGAGGTATTTCTAACAGAAGCTCTAGTGCAGCCTTATCTATCCCAGGCCATGCTGCCATAACGCACATGATGGATCTTTTTTTCACCACTGACAGAGTAATTTAGCGATTTATGAACAAAGATTTGTTACAAAGCAAATAAAGGGGGGAAAATAAGGATTTACGCATGTTTATTTCCAGTCAAATCCCTGTTTAACCTTTCCTGGACACTCCCCAGCCTGGTTCCAGCCCCAAGAATCATGCTGTGCCATGGAAAACTTCTCTGGGATCAGCGCAGGAGATAGAAAAATCCTTTTCCCAGCATCGCTGGAATCCGCAGCAACAGGGCTCTGAGCTGAGGGGATCCCTGTGGGGGCTAAAAGGTAGAACCTGGCTTGTGTTTTAGGGTTTTACTGGTGATAGGAAAAAGGCAGACGTTGTAACTTCTTGGACATTAAATAGAATAGCACACAAACCAAAACACTCAGCGCAAAGGAGGCTTTTAATATTTTAAATAGGATGCACAGTTTATTACCAGGCAGTGAGGTACGGAGGAAACAGTTAACGTATTGCAAATGAATGACGTGAGAAAGCAGAATTAGAGCTGTCTCTGATGAGACTCGACCACCAGTCCTTTCTCCAAGCCTTGGGGAGCCCATGGGCAGCGCTGGAACCCAGGCAGAGGAGGGGGGTGCCTGCACCCTGCTCCTGCTCTACCTGGAGCACCCAGTGCCCTCAGCAGCTCCTTCTCGACCCCCAGCACGTACAAGGTTATCATTACATTGACGCCTTCATCCTTTGTATTTGAAGTCAGGTCACTTAACAAGAGAATAAATTCTGCTGCTACAATTCTTCAGAGATGTTACACAGAGAACTATCTCCTTAGCTCCTGTTTCATTAACAGGACTGTTAATGAAGTTTTATCTGTGCGGTCCAAATTCTGCTTCAAGCTATACATTCTGTTCACACTTATAGATAAATACACATAAGTTAACATACACTTTGAAAAGGAACTGCAAAACAAAACCAGTATGAGCTTGCATAGCTGTCCCAGTGATGTACAAAGGCAAAAGAACTAAAATTTTAGATTTTCTTATTTTTACTTCTGCTAGCTGAATCCAGCTTTAATACCAAGGAGTGACAGAGCCTGTCTGCACACACACATCTTCGCTGTCCCAGTGCTTCCATGAAATGCTTGTGAGATCAACAGCCAAAGGCTACAGCTTCCTGCACTCCTCACACTCCTTACAAACAACAATAGCAACCCAGCCACTGCCTCCCTTCTGCAAAGCCGACAAAGCGTTTCACCCAACCATTTGCATCCCCTCTTTTTTTGCCACGCTCAAGATACCACCCCTCACCAAATCAGCTGGAAATGGAAATTATCTTTCTGAATAAGTAACCGTGACAAACACCCAAGGAGATGCAGCGTTTGCAAACACTAATATAAATATTCAGCATTGATCCCCTGACTGTGTTGACTATGCAAATCAGCGCACTCAGCACATTTTATTAAAGCCTGGGTGTAGACCAGTGTCAAGCTCACAAAACAGCCATCTGAGAGCAGCGTATTTTTCCTCTAAGAACTACCATGATGATAATTTATTTACAGTATTAATAGGCCATAGTGTATCATGTTCTGAGAACACAGTTTCATGCTGTACAGCTGAGAGAACATCACTTCAGGTTTGCTGGAGTCAGATTAGCAGAAGAGGTCCCCAGTACAATAAGGAAACAAGTGCATCTAGAGGAACACAATCAGCTCACGTGTGTTCTATAGCATAAAGTTATCTAAATAAAGTGGCACTGTACATCGGTAAGCACTCTCCCCGAGTTTCCTTCCCTTCTCCCATTCCAAGAGGTCTCATCAGTTCATTTGCCAGTGGTTGTCAACCTGCTCAAGAGCTGCCTTATTTTTGCCATCAGCATCTCTCTGAAGTGGTCACCCATTAAGAAATAAAAAACCGGATTAATGGCACTATTCAAAAAAGCGATGGGTCTCGTGATGATGTAAATGGTGTTGATGATGCCCTGTGTGCACACAGATACATTCAAGGCTGGTATTCGGGAAGCAATTCGGACATTGCGCATTATGTGATAGGGAGTAAAGAGCAAGGAGAAGATAACGACTGTGAGGACGACTAAAGTAAGGGGCTTTTCAAGGGTCAGGAGGGAACTGACTTGCTCGCTCCTGTTTTTAAGAAAAAGGACCATCTTCACGTAGAAGCAGCACATGATCAAGAGAGGGATAAGGAACCCAAAGACAGTCAGAAACATGCTATAGATTATGTTTTTCATTGGGTCTCCAGAGCTTGCATAATCAAGACACTTGTAATTATTGGCAGGTGTTATTGGCTCCAGGAAAGACATCAACGGCAGCAGTTCCAGTATCACCCCAATCCATATGACAACAGACACCACAAGAGCTGCTTTCCTCTTCTGAAGGAAATGTTCTCTGAAAGGATATTTCATGAGCATGTATCGGTCAATACTGATAACAGTGAGGAAAAGGATGCTGCTGTACAGGTTTGCGTGCAGCAGGAATCTGTTGCTGTGGCACAAGATGCTCTCCTTTGCCCACTCATCTCTAGAGTAGCTGTTCACGAGTATTGGAAGGGTACACAGAAATAATAAATCTGATAATGATAAATTGAACAGGTAGATGTTGCCACTTTTCCAGTTCTTCAGGCAGAAAATATAGCCAAACACAACAACGGTGTTTCCAGTGAAGCCTAAAATGAACTCAAGGCTGTACATGGTGGAAAGATAATACTTTTCTAGGACTCGGTTCATCAGCAAACAGCCATCTGTCTCGTTCACAGCCTGGAAAGTCAAAAGGAAACAAAACAAACACCAAAAATAAGTAAAAGATTGTTGCATTTTTATACTGTTGCCTTAATAGGTGAATATAACATGTTATTTGCTCACAGCTAAGTAGGTACATGAACTCAAAGAATATCCCTCATGCACATCAAATTTCTACTTTCAGCTATTGACCAGAGTTACCGAGCAAGACGAAAACTTGTGTGAGCAAAATCCTGCGTGAGAAATTTGAAGTAAGAGCATCCTCTGAAAGCATCTGCCATAAAGTTCCAGCTGCTACTTGGTCACAGGGCTACCAGAGGCTGGGAAAATGAAACCAACTTGCCTGTCACCCCCTTTCCCAGCCCTTGCTAGAAGTCATGTGCCTCCTCGTTACCTAATTCCGGTCCCATGGTCTCCTCGCTCATGCTGAAAAAGGATGAAGTCAGTGGCAGCAATACAGCCACACTCTGACTGCATTACTAGGAATTCGTTAAGAAGTCAGGAAAGAACGCGTTTATCTAATTAACCATTCATCATGCACCTCATACGGTTTTGCTGGTAACTCGGTACCCGCGTTGCACGGAAAGCTCTGTGGGTATGAAGCATCCTGTGCCTCCCAGCAGGTGTGCTGGAGGAGTTCCCAGCCATTCCTGCAGACAGGGCATTTCTGACTCTGGGCTTTTACAAACCTCTTCTATTTTCTACAACAAACCCTTTCAAGAAGTTAAGGTTCACTTACGACTGAGTCCTCGTTGCTATGAAAGCGACTGTAGACAATAGGACAGCACAGTCGAGATCGGAATAAAACGCCTTCAAAGTCAATTTGACAAATTTTAAGTCACTTTTGGAATTAATTTCCTACACGGTGTAGGATTTCTTCAGCCACAGCTCATCGCTTCTACTAAGCCCACACCTTGCAATGGGGCAGCCCAGGCCCAGACCCACAGAGCAGCTGGAGGAGGAGGAGGAGGAGAAGGTGCTCCCTGCCACCACAACACCAAACGTACGGCTGCCACCCCCTCACTCTGCTATTTCATTTTCTCTTTTGGCTCCAGGCAAAGAACTTCTGCTTTCATCTCAGAAGTAACTAGCACAATCGGTATTCTTTAAGGAGCAAAGCTTTCTAGGAAGTGGCACCGAGCGTGAGTTTGCCTGGTGAGGAATTTCGCTTTCTTTCAAAAGGGTGCTTTGAAAAATACGTTAATTCTCCAGGGGAAGAAATAGAGTAGGATCTCGAGTACTCCCTGCCCTCTCTCCTTAGGCAAACACACTGTACCCACCTGCAGGGGAACGGCAAGATAAAGAAAGCTTTTAGTGAGACCCTTTGGTTAAAACATCAGCAAAACAATTAGGAAGACGGGGAAAACAGTGTTAGAAAAATGGGATATAGATTAAAACTGAAATCAAGTGGAGTCTCAGCTCTGAAAGAGCAGCAATGCGAGTGCCACAAACCCTGTTAAAGACAGTCCCATAAACACCGCAATTGTTTTATGTGTTTTCAAAGTTGTTCTGGTGTCTAGATGTATTTTATGTTAAAGGTAGATCACGAGAAAGAATAACATACAGCACGTACAAAACGTCTTAAAGTTACATCCAGCTAACATCTCCACTTACTCCATGCACCGCAGGAGGCAAATATTATATAGCCTTACATGCTCCCTCTGGTCAGAATAAACCCGTGTGCAGTCCCCAGACTAACCCTGGTTCTTCAGGCTCTTGAAAAGGAACTCGTTAGTGAGATTTGAATTCTAGGAAATACTGCATCAAGTTTAGCACTTTAAATACAAACAATATTTTAAAAATTATTGCATTGGCAGATACATTGATTTTTAAGTAGCTGGTAGAAAAAGACTGAGTAAGCAATTTTAAAGCAAGCAGACAAGGTAAAACCATGAAAGGGTTCATTCAGAAACGGTCTAGCTGGAGGAATAAGAATCTTCTCCAGAAGCTGCAGCCTCTCAGGGCAGAAGGACAACTTACCATCGCCAGGGCTGGGTGCTGCCTCTCCGCCAGCTCTCCTGGACCATGCCTCGGTGAGAGTACTGGGATCCCTGGAGTGCAGCACGATGTGGCGTTCAACTTAGTTTGCATATGATTCAATCATTAATGAGTCAAGGCAAAGGAGCAATTTGTTTGGTGGAGCAGGGCACGGGGAGCTTCCGCAGGAGGAAGGCACCGCAAAAGGCATGCCCAGCCAAGGAGGCAAACACACACTTCCCCTTTGCAGAGACCTCTTTGGGAGCTGCCCAGGGAGAACAGGAGGATAGAAGGATGTAAGAAGCCACTGGTAGCCCAGAGCACGTGCCAACCATGGGGCTATGAGGAAGCATTGCCCCCAGATGCCCTGCTTGGGCAGCACGTAGGATCTCACCGTGAGCTGTGGGGCTGCACTCAAAGGTGTCTAAGTCCTGCCCCACTTGGTCAGTGCTGTGCAAACCATCACCTTGTGGGAGCTGCCACAGCCGTCAACGGAGACCCCAGTGGTGCTTCTCCAAGGAAGGAGAGGACACTGCTATTTATCCCACATTTTGAGATCCCCACAGGCAGCAGGAGGGCATCACTGGTGGCTTGAGTCCTGCTTACATCCAATCTTCTTCCACCACAGAGCAGTCTTTCCTATTCAGAGACCAACACAACAGATGCAGTATCTCAGCGTCATTCCGTATTTAGCAAACCAATTAAAACAACACATTTTAATTATATTAAAGCAGAGCACTAAAGAGCAGCAATTTTTTTTTTTTCATTTAGTAACACATTTTAAATTGGCAAAGGCTGGTGGTTTATTCATCATTGCTATGTAATATTGTTTTTAACTTTGAGGATAAACTTTGCTAACACAAAGTAACTCTGCTGTGCTGTGACTAAGGCACCTGCACCAGTTAATATCAGCACAAAAACTGCTTCTTCATTACAAATGATACAGTAGCCTCCTTATGTGTAGTCTTGATTATGTTTTTACCTCTGGACTGCTGTCTTCCACTGTTCAGAAGCCCCAGGACCCTCAATATAAGTTTTAATTTCTTGACACAAAGCTCTCCCAGCCTGGGTGTCCTGGCTGAAAGTGCCAATTGCTGCAAGAGAAAGGGAGGGGGCTACAGTTTCTTTACATAAAAACGAGCAAGAGAGCACTCTCAGCAGTGGTTTGGGTTGAACATGAGGGGGTGGCTGTGTGACCAACACACATGGGATGCTTCCCTCTGGAATTTCCAGTGTTACTGGTCAGGTTTGTACCCAGGGGAGGTTTTTAGAAAGTCCTGTGCTCTACCACGTAAGCTTACATACACTTCCATTTAGCTTTTATTGCTGTGCATAAGCACGCTCTGAGGGACCTTTCAAGCCAAAAAATCTGCTGCTCCGTGACTTGTCAATAAACATTAATGACTGAAGAGAAAAGAATCAGTCTTTCTTTCCTGGCTCATGTGACAAGTATAGCACTTTTCAGCCTGTTAGAAAAAACAGTTCACTTTCTAGGCAGGCTGCTGGGCTGGGTTTGGAGTCCCTACAGCTAAATCCCAGGCAATTCATTTATTATTGTTATAAAGAACAAGTGGCACGAGCATGGCACCCAACACAGACTTCTACACATCAACAATCACTGCAGAAATCCAGAAAGGAAATTGAATTTTTATTGCCATTTCTCTGGAACCACGTGGCTCGCCGCTGCGCGTTGGGTGACAATTTGGACAAGCCCAGCTCATTTTAGTGTGACTGTATAGGTTGGATACTTACAAAAACACTGTTTAGAAATAACTGTATCATTCAATCCAAATAGAAGTTAAAATTCCAAGAAATCGCAAGTTTAGCATAGTTGAACTAGAGCTACATTTCTCAAATTTAAGCCAGGTTTTGCATGCTTCCTTTTTAAAGCATGAATAGAAAGAGAAAGAAGCTACGGGTCATATATAGACGGTGGCAGAAAGACTATGATAAGCAGGAAAAAAAAGCTAAATAAAGTAACAGAAAATGACACGCTGGCTTTCAGTCCCTGAAATTTTGGAAATAATCAGCACAAGCACGTATTCAGCATTACTTCACCCTCGTGAATTATGCAAAAGAGCAGCTTCTGATTTTTTTACCAGCCCAAAGAAATTGAAATTGTTAAAAGCTAACTCAGAAAACAAACAGATGTTGAAGCTGCTCATTAGTTTAGCGGTGCCATGAATTGTGCTGATGCTTCCCAGGAGCAGCTGTCTGGTTTTGCAGGAGCCAGGAGCTAGTTGTTCTCTCCTACCATGGTAACAGCAGGATGCAATGGGAAAAAGGAGCAGCTGCCACCTGCTTAGAGCTGCTGGGTTTGCTTTACAACCATCATGCTGACAACTAAACTCCACAAAACATGTGAGGTCAACTAATGCAATAAAGAGGGGTTTCCAATGAGCTTGAAGTAAGTCTTCTAGGTCTCCATATCTGTTGCCCCATCTACTGAGGGACTTAGCTTCTTAACTAACTTGGCTTGAGCTTTAACAGGGCGAAGATCTCCAGACATTTGCAGCGTGGAGACAACTATCAACACACACGGAGATGTATGGAAACCCAGCAACAACTACTCCGTTTCTCTAGTGACATCATGATATGAGCCATAAAAAACGCAAAATGGAATAGAATGGGTGCTGATAACATAAAGAGCTCATCACACATGACTCATCGTACACGAGTGGTGGTAGATGTTGGTCATGGTGGATGAAGTGCTGTGAAACAACTTAATTTTATGTGCAGAAAGCTCACAGTAAATAAGCGACTAGAATGAGACTTCCTTCAATGGCCAAGTAAAGCATTATGAAAGGTAACACATTACATTAACCCATCATTTTATAGTGCTACTTTATATCTGTAACAACTTGTAAGGAAAACTAATAAATTAACAGATGTCTAACCACCACATCTTTCATACAACTGTGTTACAAAACCTGGATGTATTCAAGGAGATCTGGTAAGGTTATGACAAAGCGTAGTGCTTGAAGCCCTAGATGAAGGGAATCTAGTGGTCATGGTATATCTGGATTCTCAAAAAGCCTTTGATGAGGTCCCACTGTGAAAAAAATTGTTTACTTGGTGGGTTTGTCTGTGCAAGTCCTGGAAACCCCTACGGTCACCAGTTCTACCCACCAACCTGCTTCTGTGGATGCATAACTCAAGTCCCAGAGTGTGAGAACTTAGCACATGGCAGCACTTAAAAACCCCAGGAAGCTGCTTCTGCCACCCAGCTGCAGCCAGCAGCGAGTCGCTGAAGGTGCCACCACAGCAACAAGGCTGGAAACTCACCTCAGCTGCTTTCTGCTACAGCAACAGCAGATTTTCCTTCTCTGGAATCTATTGCCATGGGTAGGGTAGGAGCAACCACAACTCATCAGGCAAGCTGGCAATCAGAGCCCAGCCCTGAATTCAGTTAACAAGGCAGATTCACATCCAGTTTCTTTTTGGCAAAGGAGTCAAAACTTCTGCTTTTGTTACAGAACACTTACCATAATACTTTTCCCTTACCATATTAGATTGCTATGATTAGAGATTGCAAGAGGAAATTGTAGATCACTAATAATTCATGCTTCACTTGAGCATCACCAGAACCATAGAATCATAGAATCACCAGGTTGGAAAAGACCCACTGGATCATCGAGTCCAACCATTCCCATCAATCACTAACCCATGTCCCTCAGCACCTCGTCCACCCGTCCCTTAAACCCCTCCAGGGAAGGGGACTCAACCCCCTCCCTGGGCAGCCTCTGCCAGGGACCAATCACCCTTTCTGTGAAAAATTTTTTCCACAAAGGAGCACCAGCCTCACGCCTTCCCCGGCACATCCAAGGATGGAGAAGAGCTGGCACCTCTAGTGTGCAGGGGGTGTCCGGCACTCACAATAAACATCCACACCATAATACACTACCAGGAACCAAGTTTTTCCAACTTTTGCTCCTAACACATGCTGATCCCAGCACAGATCCAGAGACAAACGCTTTTCCACAAAATATAACGATCAGAATTCTTCCTGCACCTTTTGGCTGGCTTTTTTTGTTGTTGCTTTGGAATTTTTTACATAATACCTGGTACTTTCTAGGTATATAATAAATATTGACTCAGGACAAAGTAGAGGCATTAAAAGCAATCAACTGGGGTTAAATACCATTACACTAAAGTAGATCTCATGCAGTTTAATGAGACTTTGAGGCCGCTTCTTTTTCTACCTGTAAAAAAAGCATCAAATATTGGCTCACAGGATGGTGAGTAGAGAGTAAAGTGTTTTCTTAGAGTTTTTTTTCCCCTCAGACAGAGCTGTGGGACAGCCACATGCCAGTGTGACCCCAGTTCCTGACCACAGATTATTGGAAAACAATAATCCCCACAGAGTGCTTTTCTCTCAAAATACGACTCATCCATCATGCCTGCATGAAATTTTTTTCCAGTTGGCTACTTCTTTGATGGGTCATTTATTTAGAAACCAACGTCAACAGCAACTGATGGGCTTTTCCTATATATCAGGCTTTAGGAAAGCATGGCCTGTTCGGTTCTCTGCTACAGGCTGTGATATTCTTATTCTGCTAAAAACAACTGCATGCAAACAACCAAGCAAAGCATCCAACAAAACCAGGGTGTAGCGAAAAGCACATTGCATGGCTGGAATATCAGGTGTGCAAACCGGGTATTTTCAGAGCACCCAGAGGGACCTGTGTTTACCTGATAAGGTTTCCAGTATGGATAATAAGAAACTTTAATTACACAATGTTGACATACCTCACAAACCTCTAAACACTTGGGCAGCTGGTACGTTTTTTCCACTCTTCCAGCGAAAGGTAGAGGGATTTGTTTTTCAAAACAAATCGTGCTTGTAAAAGATGTTCTGCCTGGCAGCAGCTTGTAGAGCTGCACTGTGCTCCGCAGGCTTGTCTTGGGAACACGCTACTCTCCAGATCTGCTAAAACAGAGGGCTTTAAAGGGCATTTGGAGGAAAACAAGACATTTCATATATAGCAGTGCCTAATGATTACAGAACGACACACTGTTTTGATGGGTGTTTGTAGCATTTCTCAGGCAAGCTGAGGAAATAGTGCTGCTCAGAATTAATCCTGCAGCTCCCAGGTGGTTTAAAGCAAGTTTGCAAGAACTGGGCATTTAGGCTGGGAGACAATGTCATGCAGTTAAATCCACCAGGTTCTTCAGCAACCTGTAGGCTTTAAAGAAGAAACGTAACTTGAGCCAGGCAAGTTTTTGTTGTCATTAAATACTCATCACTCAATTTATATTAGACTGAGGCCTCTCAAGTGAGTCAGGCATATTTAACAGTTTATTGTGATGTATTTGCATCTGACTGGTTGGAATGAGTCATTAAGGTTGACCTTGAGCAAAATGTGGTGCCTCCCCTGCAGAGCCTGTTGAACAGGGAATGTTTATCCCCCCTCAGAATCCTTCCCCATAAGCAAACATTCTTTTAGGTTATAAATAATTACTAAGGAAAATTGATTAATATCTCGCCGTGACCATCATGAACCAGTAGCAGAGAACTTTGCAATGATAACTGTAGTGCAAACAGTTCACTGAGGCTGTAAACTGACCCCAATAGCATCAGGCAGAGCCTGCACAGCTCATTACTGTACATGTGATAGCCTAATGCTGTCTCTACTTGTGGTACAGAGAAGAAATAGAATTAAAGTTTACTTTTGTTTACCTGTGGCTTCTTTATATAAGCCCAGCAGGACCTGGTTTGCCCGTGCTCCAGAATAAATGCGACTCATTTGTTGTCTGCTTCAGTCTCCAAGTCAAAGTCATCGTGCTTGGGCTCAGATGCTCATTTGCCAGCTCCCTGCAAGAAAAACATATCTGCTCTCCCTGCCTTCAGCAGCTCCTAGGAACCAAGGAATACGTGCATGGTATCCCAGATATTTCAGAAAGTAAATGCAGCCCAAAGACCTCAATTTACAGCCGGTGTTGCTGTTCCTCCTGCAGGCATGTGGCACCACAACCCCAGCTCCAGGCTGAGCCTCGCTAGTGCCCTGTGGTAAAACCTCTTGCTTGGCTGAACCACGGGGAGAGGGAGCCAGGGGACAAGTGGTCACCAAGGAGTTCTTCCCCATCCAAGCACAAGGATTTGTCACCCCTGAAAGCACAGCTGTGCTCAAGGCATTTCAGCAGCAGCGCTACCACCCTCCAGCTGCAGGTTTGGAAAAACCCATAGAAGCCCCACACTTTGCAAGAAGCTTTACTATCTCAGCTCCTCCTAAATAAACCAGTGTAAGATTTCAGAATCACAGAATTATTTAGGTCCAAAAAGACCTTTAAGATCTACGTGTCCAATCATAAACCTAGCACTGCTGATGACATTCCCAGACTCGGATACTTCCCACAGGTCAGCTGTGAAGCCCTCAGCTCCAACATGGTCACTGCCCCACTGATGGAAAACGGTGGTATAAATGCTTCCTAGGCAGAGCTGGTTTATAAACATCATTCAAATCCAATTTTGTTTGGCTCAGATGTCATTCACCAGAAGCGCCAGATTTCTTAGAACAACAAAATCTGAATCCGGCAAAGAAAAAAATCAAGTAGAACCAGGTGGGGATGGGAAGGCATTTGCCATACCTCACAAAACCTCCAACAAGGAATATCATGAGCCCCACGGTGCTGCAACTCCTGCCCAGCTGCACCATCGGGGGGTGGAACTGGATGGGCTTTAAGGTCCTTTCCAACCCAAACTATTCTACGAGTTTCTCCAGCCCCTAAAGTTAGTATTATCCAGGCTATTGGAAAGTAAATTACAGGCTTGGAGAAGATGGAAAACCCTGCACCGTCACGGTGACCAGAATGCAGTTGGAGGAGCAGGAGGCTGTGCTGAAGGGGTTGGTGGTGGCAGCGAGCGGTGAGTGCCAGCACCCCAGCGACCCCTGCCAGCAGCTCCACGCTGGGCACCGTTGGGCAACCAGCCGTGTTTTTTATGAATTGCTGTATGCAAACAAGCAGCACACACAAAGAGCAGATAAAAGCCAAATTAACCCGCTCCCACCCATGCATCTTCTGCCCGCAGTTCTGCTTTTATGACAGCAGTGTCTGAGCACCCCTGCAGTGCGCGATGGCTCTGTGTCAGGTCTTATTTGCATAAAATACCTCCATAGCACACGGCTCATACACAGTCGCTCCCCTTAGCACTTCGCCATCTGTTATTTGGAATTGTACTAATTATATGCAGGGCCTGAAAATGGGGAAAGGCATGAAATTGCTTCAGTTATTCAATTAATTTTTTTTTTCCCTGGGAGGAATATACCTTCATTAATTCATTTCAAGAAGTCCATCAGAGATTCCTTTTGCTCCCCAAAACCATAAAGCTCTTTTTTTTTTTTTTTCTACCTGTCAAGAAGAGGAGGAGGATGAAGGGATCTTCATTGCTCTCAGCTGCTGCATGGGAACTACTCTCTGGAGCCTTCCTCCTCCTGCTCCCAGAAGACCAGCCCAGCCTTACAGACAGGTGGGAGGAAGGTAGAAGAGACCCAGCATGAACTCTGCCACCCCAAGCCCTCCAGACTGATGTGTTGTGGGGTTCCTACCCCACAGAGCTGCAGGCATGCAGAGTGTTTTGGTGTTTCTCCAAAAAATAACGTGTAATTTATGTAAAACATGAAATTTCATTGGATTTACACAAGGCAATATATATAAAATATATATCATACTCTTATACATGTATTTTTTTATAAAATACACAGCAACTGAGTATAATTAGGGCCTAGTGAATAAGCCTAGTACAGAAGTTAAATACAAGGTCATCAGTGAAAAAGTCTGAATATCACCAGGATTATTTTAAAATAGGAGACATAAACATAGTTCAGGTACTAAAAATAACACCTCCCTCCCTTCATTGTGATCTAATTTAAGATTAGTGACTATTAATCCTATTAATATCTGTTACATAAAAAGGCATCCTAGCTTTTTTTCCTGAGCAAGGCCAATAAATCAGCTAATATTTAAGCACTACAGGAGCTGCTTTAAAGTTTCCCACCTGGCTGATAAACAGCACCGGATTCTCAACAATTTTTTTTCATTGAGGCAACTGCTGTTGCACTGAAGGATAAAAAGGGGATGAATAAATGAATTTTCTTCTTTCATGATGCAGTAAAGCTCCAAATAGAGCAATAATAGACAGAATAGAGCAATAAAGACACAAACCTCCACAAATTCCACTGCTCATGCTTGATGCTATTTAAGCAGGCAGGTCCACGTGAGTTAGTGTGGCAGGACTGGGCACCAGGCTCTTCACCAAAGCAATTTCCCAGTGTAGATGCACCCTCTTCCAGGTAATTAATAACAAACTCCACCTCAGCCCTTTCTAGGCACCATTAGTGGACTGTACAAATCACACAACAGCCAAGGCTGAAGGAGGGCTGGAGCACCTCCCATCCAAGGACAGGCTGAGAGAGTTGGGGTTGTTCAGCCTGGAGAAGAGAAGGTTCCAAGGAGACCTTAGAGCAGCTTCCAGTACCTGAAGGGGCTACAATCCCATCAGCAAGCCCTTCCCAGCGCCTTCCATGAGTATTTGTCTGGAGAAGCAGAGGTGATGCCAGGACCCACACCCAAAGCCTTACCTGCAACCCCTGGGCCAGGGAGGGCAGTAAGGACCAACATCCCTGCTCAGGGGCAAAGAGAGACACCACGGTACCCACCCACCAGACACCCCTGTTACACTCATAGCTGTACATGGGGTTTTATCTGAGATGTTTTTTTAATCCCCTAGCTCATTTTATGCTTGGTGTGCTGGCAGTAAGACAACTCACCTTTTCAAGGATGGATTCAGAAGCAGAGAAACTGAACATTCCTGCTGTATCACCAAACCCACGTTTTTCTGATCCCGTCTTCTAGGGCAAACACGAGCCCTGGCTCAGCCCTCCCCACAGCCAGGCTCAACTCCCTGCTCTTCCCCACCCCAGATAAAAGCTTCAGCATCTTTTTCTTGACAAAAGACACCTACTCAACCACTTTAGTTTGCCTCCTCACAGTCAAGCATTACAAGTATTCACACTAACAATAACAGAAGTAAACCATCTCCCTGGGTTTGGTCCTGGATGTTTGCGATGGCATTAGCACACAGACTAGCTAACTTGTTATTCCTTTCCAATAAATGGGATACTTGAGTGACAGAAAGAACGTTGCACTGGAATCAGAAACAAGTTTAATTTTTATACCCAACATAATAAAGATGAAAAAGAGAAAACTATGGCAATCATTCCATACACATTCCACCTAAACAGGCTCCGCACACTCAGAAAGAAACAGAATTACTGAAGATGCAGCATCTTCTGTGCAAAGTTAAAAAGCAGGGTGGTAGAAATATGTTTGTGGTGTATTGTGATCAGTTTAAAACCAGTAGCCAACCAACGTGTGCCTCATTCAAAGATTTTAGGGTGTATATCAGACATACAAAGCATTTAAATAGAAGATACGTGTTCGACACTTGAATTGTGTTCCTTTTTCAAGCCTGTTAGGATACTAAATTTTAGTTTTTAAATCATATGTAGAAACTGCTGAAGCATTTTAAGGATATTAGAACACACAATAACAAAGCTTATTGAGTAGAGACTAAAATATACAGCAGTGCTATTGTAAAGCTAGGGCCTCCACAGCCTTCCCTTATCTGATGAACATCCACAGTTCGTTTGTCACGCTATCTCTTTGTAGTTCATGGAAGTGATTACTGAGTAAGACAAATGCCTTTAAAAAAAAAATAGAAAAAAAACCCAACCCAAAACAAACACAACCACAAAACCCCCCAAACATTGTGCAATTACAGCCATCCCACTTGATTTTCAAGTGCTTCCCTTGAGCTCTGCTGGAGACACACCAGAGCACAAACCCAGCAGCCTCATGCCACAGCGAGGGCTTCACAAGCTGCCTTTTACCTCATGAAGTCAGGTCCTGGGTCCCTGCACCTCTGCTCACTCCATTGCCCAACACCAGCACATCCAGCAGCACAAGGGATGCCAAAGGGGACAGAGAGCAAGCAGCCACCCAGCAACATCCCCTGTGCAACCAGTGACCTTGTCCTTTTGCACAAGCACACAAAACGAAGATGTTGCGATAGGATGAAACACAAAGCAAGCAACGCATGACATCAAGTCCAACTCAGCAAGCCCAGGCAGCACACAGGGAGGGCTGAGCACACCAGTCCTTCTGGTCTTGACCAGGAGAGAAATCCCAGAGCAGTCCCAGCAGTTTATAGGGGTTTGAGCTTAGACGACACCACTGAAAGAACACTTAGGTTAGAATTGGATGGATTTTCCTACTACAGAAAACGAGAAACACCATAATTTAGGCACTGCAGGGCAACACAACAAAGAGAGCAACCCTCCCAAATATTCACGTAGTTCCTATTCTCCTACTCCTATTCCTCAATCACACCCACTGAACAACAACATTTTCAACTCATAGATTCTCATTTAACCACTCGATATATCTGTTCAACAGCCGGTGCCCTACAGCTAAGTTGAATGGCGAGGAGATAAATGACATGGCCCCATGAAAGGTGTCCTTGGCGTGATCGTGGGTGACAGGGACGCCTGCTGCCCGGAGGCGCGCGGCGTACATGAATCCATCATCCCGTAAGACGTCGTGCTCACAAGTGAGGATGTAGGTGAGGGGCAGCTCCCGTAGCTGGGCATCGCTCGCCAGCAGTGGGGCTGCCCTCACATCCAGAAACCCCGGGTACTTCTGTGCAAGCTCGGAGCTCCCGTAGGTAGGAGTGGTGTAAACGTGATCTTTCTTCAGCTCTTCAGGCAGCAAATTGCTCCAGTTTACAAACTGAAATAAGTGGCTTGCTTCAACTGGGACATGCTTGTTGGAGGCTATCGCTTCCACGAGGGATGGATCCGAAGTGAAATATTCACTCAAAAACCTGACCATAAACGACTTAAGCAAAACGGGCTTGTTTGCGTTGTCTTGGTAAGATGGCAAATTCAGGTCAAGTGTTTGAAGAACAGGGTAAATCAAAGCTTGGGCTTTGAGCTTAGTTTTGACTTCTGAGTCCTGTAACAGCTGCAGAAGAATATAGAAATCATGACAAAAGTAATTTGAAAAAAGCATTGGTTCTCTCACAGTGACAGATGAGCTTAAAAGTAAGGAATTTACACCCATTACAACATAAGCAAAGTATGACTATCTAAAAGCCCAGAACCGAAATTTTAAAGAAATTCTAAATTCATAGACAGAGCACCTAAACCAGCATATTGTATAAAAAAAATCTCCAACATCAACATGAGAAATAAAATGAAGTTTACATTAGAAGGACAACAATATTTAGGAAATATTCTTTTTGAAGCATTGGGAAAGCAGAAATGCCTCAAAGTCTTAAGTAGTAGCAAACGCTTTTCCATAATTATAGAAAGTTTCTACTCCGTAAAGATTGCAGGTTTCTAAGGCGCCTTTGATCACTTCATACACAAGTTTTTTATCCATTTGCTGGGTTTTTTAAATCTAGAGATGTTAGAACTCAAACAACTAGGATTCTGTGCATTTTAGACGTGTGATAAATAAAGCGTAATGAGTTGAGTACTGACATTTCTTATATGTCACCCTTTACCCTCTTCACTAATAAATTTCCACCTTCTCCCTCATCTTCTGCTTCCTGTGTTCACAGCAAATTCACAACCTTTCCAAGTGAGATTCATTACAATCCAAATAACTTCTCAAGAGAGCAACAACATTGCGCTGACTTCATTTAATAAACCTTAGTGAGAAGTACAAAAGGCACCAAAATCTGTGTGATCAAAGGACATTGGAACATCCAGTCACTTTTTCATTCTGCTATTTACATCTGAGTTGAATTGCTAAAATTCTGTTTTCAAAGAGCATACCTAAACCAATCAAAATGTACTTAAGGACAGTGATATATGCCCTATTTATAAGGCAGAGAGCCTCTTTTGTAGGGTATAGAGGTTGGGAAGACATCAAAGTAGCTTTGATGCTATTAGATGACTCAAGTAAACTGCTGGAAACTCAGAGCCTCCACGAATCATGTTGACGAAATGACAAAAAAGATATATTATTTTATATATATATAAAAAAATTTTGAACTAAGAAACTAGATTTTTCTTTTCCTTACCTGTTGTGCCACAGCTGCAGCTAAGTTGCCTCCTGCACTGTCTCCTGCAACACAGACTCGATCTGGGTCCACCCTGTACTTGGAGAGGACGCTGCTCTGGAGGAAGAACTTCGTTACTGAATACACATCTTCAAACTGAACAGGAAAACGGTATTTAGGTGCCAACCTGTAACTGTTAGAGGCAAGTAGAAATGTGTTACTTCCTGCAATTAATAAAGAGAAAGGCTTGCTAACTTCTACCCTAGATAGCGAGCAATCATTCTTTCCTGTGGACGGAGAAGCGGGAACTGTCTATCCTGGAGGATCATATATTTTATGACCCACTCAACATCATAAAGCAATATCCAAAATAACCACCAGCCACAATTTACCACCACAACCTTGACAGCTTTTGTTTACAAATACTTGAAGGCAGCAGGAAAGCGCGCAATCAGAAAAAAGATACTGCAAATTAGAGCAGTTGAAATGGAAATGGCCTCAAACTCCGCCAGGGGAGATTTAGGCTGGACATTAGGAAAAAATTTTTCACAGAAAGGGTCATTGGGCACTGGCAGAGGCTGCCCAGGGAGGGGGTTGAGTCACCTTCCCTGGAGGGCTTTAAGGCACGGGTGGACGAGGTGCTGAGGGACATGGTTTAGAGATTGGTGGGAATGGTTGGACTCAATGATCTGATGGGTCTCTTCCAACCTGGTGTTCTATGAATTTATTCCAAACCCTCATCCCATCTGCAAGGAGAATCTCTCTTACTTGACTGACACCACGACAGCATTTAACCTGTCTGAAGTCCACCTTGACAGAAGGTCGTAGGATCTCAAGGCTGAAATGAAATCAGTCACTTAAAATACGCTCCAGTCCATTCGAGAACTGACACATATAACAGCACATTGATCGTGGCAGAAGCTTTCAGGTGACTTATGCAAACCCTCCACCTGATTTTAACCAGTGAAATACCAGTTCCCTGACTCTGTGTGGCCAGTCCCATAAAATAAAGGGCAGTGCTTAACACAGGCCATTGAGATCACCACACGGTCCCCAACACTGGCAAAAAAAGGGCTTACCTGCATCTCCTATGCACCATCCTCCACCGTGAAAGAAGATCACGGCCCTTCTCAGCCCATCAGACACCTTTTTGGGCAGGTACAGTCGGACAGCAACACCGTTGAACTCTGTGTCTGTCACAGTGACGTTTTCATCGGACGTAGGTGCAACACAATCCATACAGGCAAACAGATTGAAAGCGTCCATATAGTGCATCAGACCCAGTTGTTCAGCAGCCCCAGCCTAGAGCCAAAGACAAGGAAAACCATATTTTAAATGCAGTCTCAGTTAACTCTCAAGAGATTAGATTTCCAGAAAGCCATTTGATACTCTGGAGAAGTATTTAAAACAGTCTCCTTTGAAATTCACCTGTTAAACACTTACTGTGGATTCTATGGTTCTTCGATTACTGTTCTAAGATGCTAAATAAAATTAAAATTAAATAAAATTAATAAAATGAAAACAAACCCCACAAACCCTAGCAAGTAAACCTGTAGGTGAAATGTAAACTCCAAAGATTAATATTTGGCAGCCTTAGCTCCCCAACATTGTGACAATTTACACAGACTAACACATTTTGGAACCCCTCTCGCTGGCAGGGGAACTTAAACCTTGAACATAAACCTATTTTAAAAATCAGGTTAGCTTTCATTACACTGAGTCTTTGTTCCACAAGAGTGAACCCAAGTGGAAACATTCTGCAAGTATTTGCTAGAAAATTCTGCTTGAAATACTCTTTTGTTGTATTTTTTTTAAATCATATTTAAACAAACTATTTAATCATCTTCTGCATACAACCTGCTTTCTCAGAAATTAGAAGAAAAGAGAACGTAGCTAGGGCCTTACTGACAATATTTGATAGCGATCACCACCCTGTTTAAGGGCCACCACTCTGAAGGCTTGGACCAAGCTCCACCAGGGGAGGTTTAGGCTGGACATGAGGAAAAAATTTGTCACAGAAAGGGTCATTGGTCCCTGGCAGAGGCTGCCCAGGGAGGGGGTTGAGTCCTCATCCCTGGAGGTGTTTAAGGGACAGGTGGACGAGGTGCTGAGGGACATGGTTTAGTGTTTGATAGGAATGGTTGGACTCGATGATCCGGTGGGTCTCTTCCAACCTGGTGATTCTATGATTCTATGAAGCGATGCTGGGAGCTCTGCCAAACTCTGCGATGGGGAATTGAGAAGATGACAAACGGGCAGCAACCACACACTGTGCAGAAAGAAAACCCAGATCCCTGTCCTAACCTCAATGAAGACAAATACATCCACAAGCCAAAACTGCTTATTTTTATCCACAGTGATTACCCAGTTTACATAATTATTTCTCAGCTGTTTTATTTTCCCTGAGGATTAGCATCTTGAAAAAATAAATATATAGGTCAAAGCGAGTCCTTCTGTAATTCCACTGAGCTTGTGAAACTCCCTCAAGCTGGGAGGAATTCCCTCCGCATCAGGACTGAGGCTTTTCAATGCTCTCAGGGGTGGCTTTTCCACAAGCAGAGGTTTGACATTGTGGAAAACCACTGGTCTGCTGCCTGTGGTTTCTGGATCATTATCATGCAAAACCACAAGGAAATCATACCCTCATCTGAAAAGTCTTACTGTCTCCAGTCTGAGATTACACAGAATGCTTTCAGTTGGAAAAGACCTTGAAGATAGAGTCCAACCATCAATCCAGCCCTGCTAAGGCCACCACTAGACCACGTCCCCAAGTGTGACAGCTACTCATCTTTTAAACACCACCAGGGATGGGGACTCAACCACCTCCCTGGGCAGCCAATGCTTGACAAGTTATGAGGATAAGAGGAAAACCCTCCACTTTAGATTTTTAATTCCTTGTGCTTTGGAAAGCGTTTTCCCCAGTTGCTTTCACCAGAAGGGGGACATGGCAGGAAAGACAATAAACCCCCAAACTTGTTTATGAGGAAGGGAGCCCCAGATGCTCTCAACACCACTTTTAGCAGCTTGTTTATCTGAATGGGTGATAGTTCAGATGGAGGCACCCCTCCCAACGCAGCTTCCCTTCAGCTGAGCACAACCACAGTCTGTTTATCAGCAAGGCTGTAAAGCGCTCAAATCCAGATTTCGCTGCTTCCAAGGATCCAGGCCAAGGAAGGAGGAAGCTTTGGGAGGATTTCATGAAACTGCTGCCAGAGAAATGTTCAGCTAGGAAGAAAGATGTTGTATTGTGTTTTATACTTTCTTCATGTGTTTTATGCGCGCACACGGTACTTCCTGAAAATACATGGAGAATTTTGTGCTTAAGGACCACAGATATCAGTCAGTTTGTTCTTCTAGCTAGACAGCATGTAGACTTGAGATGTTATAACATAAACACAGGAATGGAGACATTCCCAGCAATAAGATGGGTACAAATGGACCCTCCAATACACCTTGGGCTGGGCACATCAGCAAAACCAAGCATGGCTCGATCCCCCCAGGCTAACCCCGGGCAAGGTCTAACCACGAGCCTCCAAGCAGCCTCTAGAACTCCTCTGCAGACTGTCTTGCCAACTCATCTGAAAAATCATGAGAGGTTGCTCCCATGACTTCTCAAAATCATGCCCACTCTGTTTTGACTTACGTACCACAAAAGGCAAAATCCAAAACTCTCACACTTCTGAGCAAACAGCCTGAGTGTTTATGCCTGCAGCAGACAAGCCTTGCAGCAACATCCCTCGAGCAAAACCAGAAACCTCTGCCCTAGCTCCTTAGACCCTCCTTTCAACATATTTGATGGTGAAGAAAAAAGCAGTCTCAAAACATTTGTCGCCACCCAGAAAGATGTCTGCAATACTCCGCTCCCCTCCTCCCCTCAACCTTTCATCCTTGACCTTGTTTTTAGATTTCAGTAGCACTGCAACAGCCACCAGTATATTTTAAGTACAGACTGGATTCAAAACAGATCCCAGTTTAATGTACTTACGAGGTGGGTGCTGCACCACCCCTATTTATGCATCACGTGCAGCCTCACAGATTATTTACATATGTTCGAAATGGCTGTATAACATGACTGAAGTGAAGCAGAAGTTGGAGATGTAAAATATATATATAAATAACATAGAAATACATCAAGACAGTGTTGTCAGTAAGTATTGTCACATAACTGCAGACAGGGTGAAATACCACTGCCTTTCCAGACTGCGACATATGGTTCTGTGTTGCTTATCTAGATACCATTTTTTTGATAGGCAAGATTAGAGAGGTATTAGAAATTAGGCTCTCTCTCTATTTTTTTTTTCTGTGCTCTAGCATTATCTATAATTAGCTTTATGTAGTCTTTAGGCTCATTCTGCTGGTAAAGCCCCAAGAAACCGTAACAATTGATACTTTAAGAAGCATTCTAGTTTCCCTTTCTCTGACACCCAATACAATCCTTCCAGGTAAGCTCAATGTACAGGTTCCAAGAAAAAAGGAAAAAATCAAGGAGCAGAGCTTCAGCTGCAAAAGATCACAAAGCAAAATAAACTTGTTTTCCCTTACCTATCTGTAATAACACTGCATATCACATTTCCAGTTACTCTGAATGCCTATATTTCAAGGCTGTGCAATTATATCTTCTCTATGTTTAATAGTCATAACTACAGTAAGTTTAATGCATAGTTTCAGATACTTACTGTCCTTCACTTTACATATTACCGTACACCTACTATATATGACATGGATATGCTGCTGTGTCATATATCTGTGCGAGAACATCCTCTTCTCCATCGCTGCCCCGACCGCAGCCCCACACCGAGCCCAGTAACAAGCTCACCAGGTGCCCAAAGGTCCTCATGTTCGCCGAGATGAGCATCACTTTCCAGGGCTCCGAAATGTCCTCAGGCAGGGGGACGTAGATGTAGTAAGCAAGGAGGGCAGAGGCGAGGAAGAGGCAGAGTAACTTGGATCCCATGTCTACAGGCACATCGGACTGACCGGATTAAGCACTCTCACTGACTCTTAACAGCTACAAACCAGCACACGCCCATAGGGCAAAATTAATCCCCTGTTTTGTTTGGGTCCTGGCCAGAAGGCGATTGCTCATCGGATCACCCGGGGCAGAGGTTATGCTCTGCCATGCAGCTCCCAAGAAAACATGTTTCTTCAGCAAGGCATTCAGCCACTCCGAGACGACCAAACCAGCACTTCAACCCCAGATTAAATATCAAGACTCTTACACCTCACGCCCTCTTTCCTGCATTTGGCAACAGAAGCCACAAGAAAGGCTCATGTTGAAGGAGGCAGCTGAAAATTAAGGAACAAAATGTGGCATGTAAACCAGGGGCTGCTGCAAGGTAGCACTCCGACAAGAGAAGACGTATTGAATATTCCAGAGCCCAGCTTACAGAGATACCCCACAAGACCAGAGTACAGCAACATGTAACCCACTGTGGTTTCTCAGGTGATAACAAGCACCTCCTGCTTTGGCAAAGCGCACCCTTGTGTACTAATGCATCAAACCTGTTGCGCAATAATAGGCTTGGCAGAAAAAATAGTCTTTGACAGGACTTCTGGTTAATATTTGAAAGATCAGATTCCATTTGCACTGTTCTTGGGATTAAGAGATTTCCATGCACCTCTCGGAGGCAACCACTTATGCACAGGGTGGACTCCAAAACAGGTAATAACTCCACTAAGGAAACACTTCAAGCACAGGCACGTACGTGGAACGAGGGGTAAAAAGAACAGCTGCAGCACTATGAGTCCTGCTTTAGAGATAAACTAAAACGACAAAAATTGCAATTGAGATTTGAGTTATTTCTTTTGATGAAGTTCTACCAAGTGCAAAGAAGCACTGCCACTTATTCTCTCATAGTCAGCAGGCTTCAGGGTTGGAGCACCCTTTGGAGGACCAGAGAGAATCACAGAAGACTTAAAGACAGGCTGCCCAGGGAGGGGGTTGCGTCTCCTTCCCTGGAGGGGTTTAAGGGATGAGGTGCTGAGGGACATGGTTTAGTGATGGATGGGAGTGGTTGGACTCGATCTGGTGGGTCTCTTCCAACCTGGTGATTCTATGATTCTCAAGGTGAACTGTCACCAGCCCAAACACAGAGAAGGAGGCAGCTTTAGTCAATCTATCAAACATTCTCTTTTCTTAAATCCTAGGCATCTCCAAAATACTAAGATGTTCTAAAACTCCAGCCGTGCTACGCTTTCCCAGCCTGGGACGAGTCACCCAGCTCTCCTTTTTCAGTCCTTCTGCAGCACAACAGCCTGGTCAAAGCCCAGGGTCCCCGAAAACCCCCATCTTCCCTTTTTTTACATCTCGGATCACCCATTTCTCAGGGGCTAGCCATGTAGATCATGAGGCAAAACACAGATGAAGGAGTTATCTTTTAGGCAGCAGGGGAATAGAAGGCACAGCCGGGTGAAGAGGATTGAAGGACAAAGCCCTGCCCTCCCTCTGTCCCTCCCCGGGAGCGACACAAACTCTGCGGACAATTTGCTCTGAATGACCATTGCTTGCTGTTTCAGCACTGGCAAACAGCGTGTCAGAAGACATTTCCAGTTCTAGAACTACCACAAAACTAGGCTTGCATTGCACCTAAGGTGCATTTCACCCTCTTCTTCCATATCAACCTCCATCCGAAGCACGGCTGTGCAGTGACAGCACACCCTGCACACTGTCCTTGCCCCCGGGTCACCTTTGGCTTAGGCAAGAGCTCACAGTGTTTAGCTTTCAGACACCAGCATCTCCTAATCTCCTGGCAAAGCCAGCCCTCCTGCCCTCCAGTGAACCACCACGGCTACCTACCCTAATTCACAGCAATACTAGATAAAGAGAAACAAAAATTGAATTTGGCATTTCCCCAAGGCATCGACTTCCATGTGGAAGAGCCCACATCGCGCCAATTTTATCAGAGCTCTTTCAGCGAAAGGGACCAGTTCAGACAGAGCAAGACCCCTTTCAAACAAGGGGACAGGGTGCCAAATGGAACACGTGAACATTAAATCCAGATCAATTCCCTGCAGCGATTACCCTTCGTGTTCCACCACGAGGTCTGGCTGCCACACTGCTGTTGCTTGTCAAAGCCCTGTGAGAGCACCCACCACTGCTGCTTCGCTCTTCCATCCCGTGCTCTCCATCCCTCTCTGCATGCTAAAGCGAACAACCAAAACCATTTGGTACACCAAACCAACTCCACACAGATAAAAAGCTCAAGCAAATTCTAATTCAAAGCTAAAACCCAACAGCTGAAACCAAAAAGGCAGTGGCGGGAACCAAAACAACACTTCAGTGACATGCAACAAGTTGTAGACCTCATCGCTCTCTCCAACTACCTGAAAGGAGGTTGTGGAGAGGAGGGAGCTGGGCTCTTCTCCCAAGGGACAGGGGACAGGACGAGAGGGAATGGCCTCAAGCTCTGCCAGAGGAGGGTCAGGCTGGACATTAGGAACAAAATTTTCACAGAAAGGGTCATTGGGCACTGGCAGAGGCTGCTCAGGGAGGGGGTTGAGTCCCCTTCCCTGGAGGTGTTTAAGGGACGGGTGGATGAGGTGCTGAGGGTCATGGGTTAGTGATTGATGGGAATGGTTGGACTCGATGATCCAGTGGGTCTCTTCCAACCTGGTGATTCTATGATAGGCTCAACGTACCCATCAGGGATGTTGTTGCAGCACAACAACACAAGAGTGATGACCCAAGCACAAACACACTCACTCACAAAATGAAACCTCTCACTCAAGGGTACCCAGAAAAAAGAATTGCTTACTCAAAGAGGCAAGGGCTCACTCAAGGATATATTCAGAAGAAAATTACTTACGGAAAGGAGGGTGAGGACACTCAGTCATGGGATTTTTCCTTGAGTGGTGTCACAATCCCAAGGAGAGGCTTTTTCCAGTCAGAGACATGCTGGTCCAAGGAGACCCACTCAAAAGTGGTCTCCAGCAGAGCGTGTGTGCATGTATGGTGGGATCTGAACTGTGGTCACGTATTAGCTGTGGTCCAGTGACTCTTCTGGGTCAAGGCGCCCCATCAGCTGGGGACCCTGCCTGCTGGTCAGGGGTCCCAGCATCCTTATTCCCACCATCAGGGGAGCAGATAGCGTGCCACAAAAATAACACTCCAGTGGATGCTATGTCAAAAGCTTTAGCCTTTATGGGGGCTGGAAGCTGCTCCTGCCATGCAAACCTTATTTTGTTGTTGTTCTTCTTGCATATAGATTACCAAAGAGAGTCACACAGCACGCCCTCCTTCCTATTTCTGCATTTTCGTATCTTCCAAGCTACTCACGTTTCAGAAAATAAGGAAAGAAATAATTTAAGGCAAACTTAAGTGAACTGAAGTCAGGGTTAAAACTGCAATGGAAAGAGCAGCGGTTGAGCACAGACTAGCTCAGAGGCAGCATGTCCTGCAGGTGTGTGCATGCCCTGCACTCAGATCTACGTGACACAGCATCACAGCTGGGATTATCCTTCCCTGCATATTGCACAGCTGTGGAAAGACTTGTATGATCTAGCTCAAACATTGACCTACTACCTCAATAAGTTAGCCCTGCTAAAAATAAGTATTATGACATCGGATTTTTTTTTTTTTCAAGCTGTGGTTTGGAAGGAAGAAATATGTGGGTTTATAACTTACATCTGTTCATCACAGCAATACTTCTTCACCTCTTTCACTCCTATTGCATTTCTACTTACTGCACTCTCACAGTATCTCCGTCAAAGAATCAAGCAGGTCAACCAAATCCTGCTCAAACAAACCCCTAGGAAGTGTTTGTTTTAGGAAAACACGTCAGGAAAGAAACCTCATCAAAGCAGAAAGTATTTGCAAGGCTGTCCAGCAAGAAAATCTTCTCTAGCCTAAAAGGGAAATAATTGAGCATAACCTGGTTATGACTCAGCCGTTAATAGACTCCAAAATAAGATCTAAACAAACAATTATGCAAAGGCTGTAGTACAATGCTTTTATCCACATTTAAGCTTGCTGTTGTAAAATTTGTTGTATTTCTTGGGGGGAGTGTGTCACCAGTGTGGTGCTGGCTGGATCAGGCTGTTCTCCTGGTGGTGACCACACCACCAGGCTGCCAGAGAGATTAATTTGATCCCATGATGACCATGGTGATTTCGTATATCCACAATGCGAACAGCCACATCTTCATTGGGGTAAGGAGTAACAGCTTACCAACATAAAACCAAGGGCTGGATGAGCACGCGGTCTCTGTATGTGAGCAAATTCATCACGCTCCAGTTCCCCACCTCCATGGCAGGGGGTCAGGGGATGCCACCACCACACACCTGCCAGGAACAGGCACCTTGGGCTGGGGGCAGCCAGCCTCCACTGCACCCAGGCAGGGCTCCAGGGGTTAAAGAGGTGCAGATGTTTAAAGGCTTTGAGGGAAAAATAGCTGCAGCCTCAGGGACTGGTGGGCAATAAGGAGGCAAGGCAGGAACTTGTCCCGATCATGTTATCTAGTGAAGTCACGCCTCACCCCTGAAGGGATTGAAGGCCATGTTGGATGGGACTTTGAGCGACCTGATCCAGTGGGAGGTGTCCTTGCTGCAGGGGGGTTGGGACTGGATGGCTTTTAAGGTCCCTTCTAACCTGAATGATTCCATTTCCAACCTGGTTATTCTATGATTCAGCAGGAGGTGGCTGAATGTCCCAGGTATCTCTTCTAACCACTGTGGGCACTTGTGGCCATAGTCATTGTACCAGGACAAAAGGAAAGGCAGAAATGCTCTAGTTAGTTATGATATATCCCAAAGTGATTTTTTTTTTTCTGTAACACAATATTTCAGGCAATAAACTGAAAAGCCATGGGGAGGCAGTCCAGGACTGCAGGAGTTTTCCTTTCCACCAAATGACAGTACCATCTGGTGAGAAATACTGGTTCTGGAAGTCCTCATCCCTCAGCAGGGCAAGAACTAACTGTGACTGTCACCCAGAGGCTCCAAAAAGGAGAGAGAAAGGACACAAAGCAATAGCGGAGCTAGCAAGCACCGTCCATGTCTGCCTTCAGGGAAACAAGTCATAACCTTGTAGAGAAAAGCAAGAGTTTCCTCTTCTGTCCTTTAATACCAATGATCAACATCCAGTATGATTAGAACAGCGTGGGGCTGAAAATCCTAGAATCGTTTGAGTTGGAAAGGATCTTGAAGATCATCTAGTTGCAGCCCCCGTGCCATGGGACACCTCCTACTGGACCAGGCTGCCCAAGACCCATCCAACCTGGCCTTGAACCCCTCCAGGGATGGGGCAACCCTGAGCAACCTGTGCCAGTGCCTCACCTCTCTCATTGTGAAGAAATTCCTCCTTCTGTCTCATCTAAATCTTCCCCTCTCCAATTTAAAGCCGTCGCCCCTCATCCTATCACTCCAAGCCTTTGCCAACAGTCCCTTCCCCACCTTTCTTGTAGCTGCTTCAAGCACTGGAATGTCACTAAAAGGTCTCCCTGGAGCCTCCTCTTGTCCAGGCTGAACAACCCCAACTCTCTCAGCCTGTCAATAAAATACCCTATGAAAGGCAACAACATCGCGCCCACTGTAATTATGTCTTCATCCAACTCTAACAGGCAACAGCTATTTAGGAACCAGCTTAAAAAGGCAAAACATTAAGGCAAACAGAAGAAAACCCATGCCAAACCTAGAAATATAGTTGTTAACATTACTAATTTAAGAACCAGCTATTTTGTCGTTTATTAAGCCATCTGACCCTCAGTGCTAAACTGCTGCAGTTGGTTCTGCAAACAAACTGAAGTGTTTCAACAGCAAGTTGGTCCAAGTCCCTGGTGGCTCCAATGGCTGCATTCCATACCAACAAGCTAAAGAGCCTCATGGTACCAATATTACTTCTCCCAGTCACTTAAAGGGAATTGCAGAACACAGTAGCTTGACTGCACATACAGACACAGTCTGTCCTGCCAAGGCATCCCGCCAGCTCTGCTGGGAGCATCCCAGCTCCCCTCCAAAACCGCCGTGGAAGGCAGCCAGTGCTGTACGGCTCAAGGACACGTTGCTTTCACTGCCCCCACTCCCTTTCTCCAAAATTAAGAAAACAAAGACAGGGATTTCGCTGTGCTGGAGAGACTCTGATTCTGTTAAGCAGCTAAATCCACAGCGAACAGGACTATCAAGAAAGTGACCATTTATATTTGATCTAGTATTTATTCAAACAAATATGCAGTAGCATCAGGAACTACATTGACAGGGAAATAAGAAATGGAATGAAACTGTTCACAGCTTTCTTGAACCAATATAGACCAGCAAGCTTTGGCCAGTAGGGAAGCACTCAGCAGAGTGGTTTCTCCAGCAGCTTTTCTTCTTGCTGGCTCCTCCTGGAGCAGGGCCAGCCTTTACAAGTTACTCTTCAGCTGTAAGGAACCACTAGAATGTGTTTGCAAACACCCATGCAAATCCCTGTGCTTTTGATTCTGCAAATTAAATGGGGTAGAAATGCCTCTGTCAGAGGCACTGATAGCCCCACAGCTCCTGCAAGCAGCCCACAGGCTTGGGGTGGTTGAGGATTCAGAGCACTGTTTTGAGGGTAATTCACCATCGCAGCTCCTCTGCTTTACATCTCATTCAGGTGAGCATGATGGATACAGGCTGATTTCTGTGCCGGCTTTCCTGTTAGTGTGATGCTGTCTAGCCAGCACAGCTGTGCACAACCTGCTCTGCAAAGCTGTACTCAAGCAGCTGGAACACTACCCTGCTTCATTCTACTGTTCAAAGTTCCTAAAAGCTCTGCCTCAAGTAGGAGCAATGATGCAGGAAGGAGGAGCATGGTTCATTGGTACCTGAGCCTGGCCACATGGACACACCAGTGCTATTTATCATTATAAAAGCACCACACAAACCATCGCTACTCGAGAGGATTGTGAATCATTACCCTTCAGACTCCAGCTACTTTTCCCCACTGCCCACATAAATCCAGCCTGAGTAACTACCTGCTGCCAGGACACCACTCCACACTGATCTGTTTAAATTTGAAATTTAACATTATTCAAAGGAAGCAAGCCACTCTTGGTCAAAAAAATAAAAAGGAAACTAAATATGAGCACTTGTCCAAAATGGTCTTGTTGTGATGGAGCCAGAATTGTCAGAAATTTAATTGGATCGAGGCGTTCCTACCCCCTTGGAATCTGTAACAGTAAAGATGACATATAGCCATGATGCCAAAAGAAAAAGCCTTCAACTCCTTGATTCTGCGTCACATGAGTTACATACAGGAAGATGAATACTTGGAAATACAGCACAAATGGTCTATGATAATAATTCAGTGTTTATATTTTGCAGTGTTTTGTTTCTGAAGTCTAGGCTCAGACTGAACATGTTCCTTTAGCAGCCTGGGCACCCAAGAACAGAGCTGTGTGGAGTTTGATGTCCTCCAGTTCCAGTTAGAGATCCTGATTGCAAAAACTTTCCCCTGAGAGAGGCAGCAGCCAGCCCATTTTCTCTGCTTGGCAGCAGTCAGAACAGAACAAAAGTTAGTTCAATGACTCTTCCCCATAAACCTGATTGGAAGCGAGGAGCATTGCAGTTAAACTGAGGGCAGACTAAAGGCATTCTTGGAGCAGCCTCAACTATCTACAGACCCACGCAGTAGTTACCAGGAATTCAGTATCAAATCCACTTGGGAGTTGAGGGAGGAGATGATACACAAATACCCTTAAATGGATCTCCAGCTTGCACTTCAGTACCCCCTCAATATCTTCATTTGCATCTGCTTTGAATTGATTAACTCCAATCAGAAATGTAAAGCTTCATAGCTCCAAAAATAAGTGACCTTAGAGCACGAACTGCCCAGTCAAATTAAGGGCAACATTGAGGAGTGCTTGCTTGTCTAATATTAAAAAAATATTTTGTATTACACATAAACTAGAAGAAGGCACACGGTCTGTAGTTCAAACTGCAACTTGAATCATAAACAATGATAAATAATAAATAAATAAATAATTAATAATAAAATAATAAATAAAACGGAACATGAAACAAAACATATTGAAAACATCAGTCCTTGAGCTTTGGCTCTGGACATCATCGTTGCCATATTAATGCCGCCTTCTATTATTTCTCATTTTGCTCTCAGAGGAGGGTTTGCAGACAGCAAGAGTGATAACACAAAACTGGCCCCAGCATTTGTCAGTGTTATCCACGTCGTCTTGCCTGGCTGCACCAAATTAATTCACCAAGTACAAAAAAATCTATGAAGTCGTAGAGTCATTAGGTTGGAAAAGACCTTAGAGGTTATCAACTCCAACCATACCTGTCTGCTACTAAGTCATGTCCCCAAGCACTTCATCTACCTGTCTTTTAAACCCCTCCAGGGATGGGGACTCCATCATCTCCCTGGGCAGCCTCTGCCAGTTCCCAAGAGCCCTTTCAGTGAAGAAATTTTTCCTAATGTCCAATATAAACTTCCTCTGATGCAGCTTGAGGCCATTGCCTCACGTCCCACCACCTACTCCCTATTGAAGGTTACAGGGAAGGAATTTTTGTAAAGATAACTTTCTAAGATATCTCTGTACTAGATCTCTCAGTCTAAAAATCATTGCATTACTTGTGCTGAATGAGTAACAGTGCCCTAGGGGGAAGGGTTGACTTTTGGGGGAATATTATAATGCCCTTAGTTGTTTACATGGTGTTAAGAAGTTTACTCAGTACATTTGCTTTGGACTTCAGCTCCCTGCTGCCTGTACATCTGACCCACAGCGACTAGCAAGCTATTCATTAGCTAGAATACTGCTGCTTTCTGAACTACTGATCAAGGACGCTGCACAACAGACTATCTGCAAAGTCATTATGTTAGTTTAATAATTTAGTGAACCTATTGCCCTAAAAAAGCCACAACACAAAGATGGTCCTGAAGGAGAATATACTCAAAGATGGTCCTAAAGGAGAATATACCAACCCCCTGATCACCACAGGAATTCTTTCTGAAGGCTGTGAACGCTTTCCCCGACTGCCTCAGAGGTTTTGGTAGATCTCATGATCGCTGCAGCTACTCTTCACAGCATTTCATAGCAGACAAACATATGACCTCAGCAATATTGCTAAAGACATCCAGGAATAAAGCAGAAAAAAAGTTACATTTTGGAACTCCAAACACAGAATAAAAAACAATGAGCAGAAACAATTTTGCTGTCCGAGTCATATGATTGTAGATACATTTTGCCCCTCACCATAAAGTCTATTTCATGTTTCTCCCCTGCCCAGGATGTTTCTTACTCTTACTTCTTCCCCAAAAATCCCTCCAGCACCTGCAGCTCAGGTGCCCTTCACTAACGATCAGTAAAAGTTACATAAACCACTCCTTGTTTGAGGAACAAAGACCACATTTCCACACAAACCACATTTCTAGAAAAGTTCTTTCATTTTTGAAGCAGCAATTCTTGACTTCCTCAATTTGTTCCTCTTGTGAGCAGAAGGAAAGGAGAACAGCCAGGAGTAATTCTCACCAGCTGCTGAAAACACCAACACAAAGGACTTGAGACATATTTTTATGCAAGAAAAGGTTTAGCCAAAGTGCCACAAATACGTGGCATTTCTATTTGTAAAAGAAAGGTTGAAAGAAGCTAAAAATGTTGGGCTGCCAATAATTCATCACCTGAAGCCACCCCTACCTTGACTGTCTGTCAGTGCAGTGTGTAGTCAAACTTTCTATGCCCAGTGAGAATATGTAGGCTCAACTGAGGTAAAATTATACAGCTGTCTGAAAGGCTGTAAAATCATCTTATTGATCTGTGGAACAACTTAATAATCTGAAAAAAAAACCAACCAAACCTGAGAGTCACATTCAATTTGTGCCAACAGAAGGTCTGTCCTATGATAGCATTTGAAAACATTATTACCATAATTAAATCATAGAATGGCCCTGAAAGAGCCTGGGCAATGAGCCTGTAGGCAAGAGCCTGTAGGAACTGGTTTTAGCAGCTATGAAGACTTTAGCTGCAGGTTCTTACTTTCAGTCAGGATTAAATTCAAAAGCATGAGAAATTAAACAGTGGCTGCACATCCCACAGACACCGCACGTGCAAGACATTCACAGAATGGGCACATTAAAGATTTTATCTTCATGTTCCCACAAAGATTATAATTTCGTAATGCATTTCTGAAGCCAATCTCCCACTAACATCCTTCTCTCAATTTCTTACAAACAAAATCATTTGGCTAAGATGAGACACAAAACTTATTTATAAAAACTAGAACCCAAAACATTCATTTGTGTACATGATTTCTTCTCCCGCTCCATCATTACTTTCACATGTACCATCTGCTCTCGGCCAGACCCAGGCACCCTGAATCAATGTTCTCCCAGCATCTGGGGCCAGGCTGGGGCTAAAAAGCACTGGAAATTTCCAGGGTTTAAATAAACTGAAATAATCACAGACCATCGGCTGATTATTCCAAACGAACCAACTGACTTTCACTCATCACAATGAAACACACAGTAAATGTTGATGCATTACGGGAAGCTGAACGGTTTTGAACAACTCTTTCCTTCTCAAGCAGAGCAGAGCTGAATGCCAATAGTCACACTAGATAGATACCTAGCAGGGTATTTTCTTACGATGCCATGCAAAATATTTAGGGTCATGGGTTACTGCTGCCTGTTCAGAGCTGAACCGATAGAAATCACACCTGCATTAGGTCCAAAAGAATGAAGATGCAAGCAAGACCCACTTCCAGGAGCACTTTTGTTCAATCTTAAGCTGTATGAAAACTCAAAGAAAAAGTCAAACTATTTAAAACCAATGCAGGAAGCATGACCTCAGCAAATACACTATTAGGGGAAATTAAAAAAACAACTTGTGTAAGCATAATCATGTCAATATACTGTTGACATTTACCTTTTGGTTCATCTTATGCTGACTTGAGATTAAGCAGAAATATAAAGCAATGATTATGTTGAATAAAAATTAATGAAATAATGAAAAAGAATAAATGCCATAGAAACACCTATACTTTGATGTGTTGGACATCTCCCTCCTGTGCATCTCCCACCTGCCCTCAGCCAGAGTAAGCTCGTTAGCACCCATCTCCTGCTTCCACTCCTTCCAGCTCTGCTCCCTTGGTCCCTGCAGTTCTGGAAGTGCCGTGCCCACACCCAGGCACTGCTACCAGCCACGGATGCTCCCACAGCCAGCCAAGTGCACATCACACAAGACACTCTTTCTGGAGCCCATTCCCATGTACCAGACACAGAAGCCCTGGTTTGTTGTCCCCCTCCAGGGCAAATACACATCAAGTTTTTATCCTCAGAGTTATACTGAAAAGTATTACAATACCAAATGATTTAATAAGAACTACAGACATGGATTTGCAATAACCAAGCGTTAGTGTTTATTAACTGAAGGCTCCTTACAGAGATATTTATTATGTTTTAAAACACCTGCAGTGCCCAGCTGGTTGCAGCACTGCTGCAGAACTCTTGCTCCGTCTCCAGCAAAAAACTCAAGGTATTTAAGCCAAAGCTGAAGTGACTTTGATGTATTTGCAATTGCGGTAAAGCATCCGAGTCCGTGGGGCTCATCTATGCAGTTCAGGCTTCTCTGTTAAGAGCAAAGCCAGACCACGTACTTCTCACTGGATGTTTTGAAGTGAAAACCAACTATAACTTACTTAAACTTAAAAAAAAATCATCGCAGACCTTAATAACTCATGTGCAATCATCACCTGCATCCTGCATCCCTTACGCTCTCAGGGATGCAGCAGGGATGCTGTAGGTGTGCACAAAGCCCCTTCCAGAGGGGCTGCTGGGGAGGCCACACAGGCAGCAGAGCACAGGAGACACAGGCAGCTGCCAGATGCTGGGTAAAAAGGGTTTCTTGGACGCTTGCATTGAGTATGTTAGTTTGGGGCTTCATCCAGCTTTCACAGGAGTCAATGGAAAGTATCCCCAGGGCAAAGCACATGCTCTCACCACAGTTCACACACAGCAAGAGGGTTTGTCACCCTTTGTAAGCAATACACAACCACCAGGTTTTAAGTCCAGTGGGACTGAATCTAAGTGTAGTTTAATTCTGAGTGACACAGACAATACATCGAAATTTGCAATAAAAGTATCTTTGTCTGCAGTTCAGTTAACTCTAATAAAATCATAGAATCACCAGGTTGGAAGAGACCCACCAGATCATCGCGTCCAACCATTCCTATCAAACACTAAACCATGTCCCTCAGCACCTCGTCCACCTGTGCCTTAAACACCTTCAGGGAAGATGACTCAACAAGAAAAAGGATCTTTTTAAAACTGTAAAATGCACTGCAGAACATGTAGCTTCTCCAAAACAAGACAGAAAAATCAGCTACAAGAGGAGTCTTGCTTCAATAGCATTTCTCTGCATCTTACCCATCCACACACACCAGCTGCCATCTGAAGTTTGATGAGAGCAGGTGAACAGTGAAGAAGCAATTTGTAGTAGCTGCAGTAAATCTAATATGCACCAATCACTGCATTCAAACCGTTACTAAGATCACCTGAGCTGCTTTCAGAGATCAGTGAACTAAGGTGTTTCAAACTCAACCCACACGTATGTGAAGCAGAAGTTTTGAACTCTGCTTAAAATCAGCATAAGTTTCAACATCGTGTCATGAGCTGATGCAGATGAAGTGTAAAGCACCAACTGCTGCGTACGTGGCAGTTACCACGTGAAGTCCAACGAAGAACAGGAAACTGCAGAAAACCCAGCATGGAACAGGGTTTGATGCCTAGGAAAGCAGAGGGGAGGGGGCTTACATGACAGGAGTCTTAAATTTCTCAGTGCAATGCCTTAATGAGTTTTAAAGTAAGTTTTATTCAGCATTCCTGAATTCCCAGCTGACTGTTGCTTCTGTGCAGTATTTCAGTTTTAAAACAAAACTACAGCTCGGTGAATAGAAAAATAATGAAGAACAGTGTGTACATCCAGAAAGACAGTGGAAACTTCCACATCTTCTTGTCAAGCCAGTTCAGAAAGGAAATGAAGCTAAAACATTCCCTCTGTACAGGCATCCCACAGTCCTGTCAGAGCTACTGAATACACATTATTTGAAGAAACAGATTTATGAGACTTTCAGTACAAAAACCTTTGTACTTGCATGTCCGAATTAGGAAAGTATCCTAGTACTTGCACGGGAAATCAGACACACACTGAAACAGTTCCTTACCAACTACTCTCAAACTCATTAATTATAGAATCAGATTAGTTTGGGTTGGAAGGGACCTCAAAGCCCATCCAGTCCCACCCCTGCCATGGGCAGGGACACCTCCCACTGGATCAGGGACTCCAAGCTCCATCCAACCTGGCCCTGAACCCCTCCAGGGATGGGGCAGCCACAATTTCCCTGGGCAACCTCTTCCAGGGCCTCACCACTCTCATCGTGATGAAATTCCTCCTTACGTCTAGTCTAAATCTGCCCCTCTTGAGTTTATCCCCATTGCCCCTCATCCTGTCACTACAAGACCTTGTGAACAGTCCCTCCCCAGCTTTCTTGTAGCCTCTTCAGGTACTGGAAGGTCACTATAAGGTCTCCTTAGGGCCCTCTCTTCTCTGCTCCAGCCCTCGGATCATTTTTGTACCTCTCCTCTGGGCCTCCTCTGTGTATCAAGCATGTTTTCCTACTTGAAGAACACAAAAGGTAAGACACTAAGGCTTTGAACAAAAGCTGGACCTGATCCTACCAAGCCAAGTATGTTTGAATGAGGCATCAGGAATCCAACAATTCCTGCTGAACTGGTTAAATATGCCCCCCACCTTCATAAAAATATAGAAATCAAACTGCAGGAGGGCTGAGCTTAACTGGAACAAAACCAATGCCATGTGCCTGGCACACCTGGATCAGTCCCACAGAGCAGGGATTTTTAAGCAGACAAACAAGTGCCACCCTCAAAGAAAACTCAAGTCTCACCTGAAGCCAGACCTGTTTTAGAAGAGTGTAAAAATTCAGCATTTAAACTTATTTCACCTTTTTATAACTTTATTGCTATGAACAGCAATGCTATTTTAAATCCTTGCGACCTTGAAAGTTGTTCAAAACTCCCATTTATACCTCCGTGAGAATTTCTCACTCAGCCTCTCGCTGTAGGGCTTGCAGGAGAGCCTGTCTGAGATTCACAGCTGCATTTCTCGTTCAGTAACAGGTCTACGGGGAACCTCGCCTGCCGAGCTCCTTCCCCACACCAGTTTGCTTTGAAGTTTTCAGCCGCAGACCTGGGGGCCGTGTGTACTTGTTCAGCTGAGCCAATAAATCACGCTGCTTCAGCCTCCCTGTTGGAGCTGCCTCTTGCCACAGTGATGGATTCAATAAATAGCAAAGTCACTTTACATACTTCTTCTCACAAAGTTCTTTATCTTTTGGCTAGTCTGAGGTTTCTAAAGCAAAACACTTCAGAGGAGTAGTTGTCTTGCTCACAGATATCTTCTTTAATTTCTAGGACAACAAAATTTCCATCAGTTTTGCATATACTCTGCAAAATAAATGCTATGATTTTGCAAAGACAAAATTTATATCCAGCATGGTGAGGCACAGACACCTGGGGACACAATATTTCCCTAGAATCAAACATGGTTTAGTGTTTGATAGGAATGGTTGGACTCGATGATCCAGTGAGTCTCTTCCAACCTGGTGATTCTATGAACACATTAGGCTTTTGAGCACCCAATAAGCAAAAGCATCTTGTAGATATTTGTGTTTTTCCACCTTCATTCCTATACCCCAGCTGCCAAAAGCAAGTTTTCCTGAGGTTACTGTTCCTCTTAGAGCCATAAGGGTATATTTTACTGTCTTTTAAACACACGGAATAAACATGTAAAAGATGTTGCACACACACTGCTTATCTCAGTATTAAGATGAACACTAGTTCAATACTTGCACTGCAAGGCCTTCAAGGCAAGTACTGTCTCCATGTATTTTTTTACATTGCTCATTAAGGACACGTGCCACTAACATTAGAATATTACTTCTCTTGCTTGCTTCAAAAAAAAAATTAGTTATCCACATGAATCTGTAACTACCTAGAAGGAGGTTGTAGTGAGGTGAAGGTTGGTCTCTCCTCCCTGGTAGCCAGTGACAGGACCAGTGAAAATGAAATCAAGAGGCACCAGGGAAGATTTAGGCTGGATATTAGGAGGAATTTCTTTACTGAAAGGGTTGTCAAGCATTGGCAGAGGCTGCCCAGGGAGGTGGTGGAGTCCCCATCCCTGGAGGGGTTTAAAAGATGAGTTGATGTCAAACTCGGGGGCGCAGTGTGGTGGTGGACTTAGCAGGGCTGGATCAACGGTTGGATTCGAAGCTCTTAAAGGTCTTTTCCAACCAAAACCATTCTATGAGATAACAGTTTCATCCCCGAGCATTTCTACCCATCATAAATTTAAGCGCCACGAAAAAAAATCCAGATGCCATTTCAGCTTCACCTGCAGCACCTCAAGCACCAAGAGCAGTGGGGGAAGCCCTTGCACCAGGCTGTGAAGCATTCAGAAAGCTGTGCTACAAAGGTGGCAGCTCTGGGGAGCTTGCACAAGGAGCCTGCACCCTCTCACAGCCAGGAGAAAGCAGAGGAGCAGAGCTGGCTGAGATAAGGGTATGAGATCTTTATGAGGCTTCTCCAGCCGAGTGGGGTTGACGGCATTTGCTAAATATATTTAATTTCATTTATTCTCTCAAATATATCCAGACACTTTCGGTCTCTCAAGACAGAAAACTCATCTAAACCTCTGAATTGGAAAAATAATAGAATGCTGGCAGAAGGTGAGCCAAATGTATTTGTCAGAGGCACTTGGATTTGCAAAATTAAGTCCTCTACAGCCAATTCTGAATCCTTGGAAACCAGTGGGAGTTTACCCATGTCATCACTGGATCAGAATTCAGTTCCTCATCCTTGCTTATGACCTAGAAATTAAATCCAACTCATACACAACCAACCAGGTATTTTCTATACATATCACAAGAGAAAATTCAGAAAGAGCAGAGGAAGCAGTATGGCAGTTACTTTGGTTTAGAAGGCTTGAACCAAAATTATGAGAAAGAAGGGGAAAGCCAACACAAGACCATTCACAAGAGAACGTCTCGTGGAGCAAAGGCCCAGGGTTAAGGGAAAGTCTAATACATTTCAACAAGTAAAACATAAGTTCCATATTTTTACACTGCTTTCCAAAGCATCAGGATTTAAAAGATGTTCTCTCTTTGGCCCCTCTACTGGATGTTTCCTATTCTTTTTATAGCAGAGATGGGTGAGAACCAGCAGAGTGCAGCTTCCATAGAAATAAGTATTTTCTCTTCTCCCTTGGGGTCAACCTGAGCTTCACAGAAATGCTAGTTGCATCATGGATTTGCATTCAATTCCAAGTTCTTTGTTTTAAACCAAGCAAAATTTTAACCACTTTCCAGTGAAGCGTGGTAGTGCCCCTCCTCAGCCCAGCAGTGAAATCCTCTGTAAGTCAAAACAGATTTATTACTACCAAGTGAGATAGTTTTGTAAGCTTCAAGAATACCTAAGTAAGCAAAGCTCAAAGCTCTGAAAGCGTTTATGTGCACGTGTTACTGCAGGGACTGCAAGACTTCCCTTCCCTGTTCATCAGTCATTCAGCTTCCTTTCCTAGCCAACAATTCCATACATTTAACTTTCTTTTCCAGCTTTCCCAACATTCTCTTCAGTTCTCATCTAAAAACAAAAACTGCTGCTGCCCTTCTGAGCTCAGACCCTCCCACCCAACCGAAAAACAAGGCAAAAATTCAAGTTGTTCTTATAGGCTGAGACTGTAGAACAAGGGTTCCTCTCCAGGCTGCTCTACTCCATTAACTTCCCCAGGAAACATTTTTCCATTGCCTAAAAAGGTGTACTAGAAGCCCAGTGATTTTCCCAGTAGGACATTGGTTAAATGTGGAAATGCCCCATCACCACGAGCAATACGGCCACGGGAAAGCAGCCGAGGGTTTTGGCAGAAGGACCCACTGTCACCTCAGGGCTGGCTCTTCAAGGTCCAAGTCCAGCTGGGACAGCAGCAGCTTTCTCAGGGCACTTTGAGATTGCAGGATGAGCTCTCCCAGGGGTTGGGATCCACAGCAGCTTGTTCCCGAGAGCATCACGCTTTGAGTGGTGCCATCCTGCACAGACAACACACAGCGTGCTTCTCCTGCCCTGGGACCCAAGGTGAAAGCCCCAGGAATAGCCTCACAGATGCTTGAGTCTATTCTAAGATGGACAAAACCCAAATTAGAATAAAACATTATTTTTAGTTGAGTTTAATGCCATCGCAGGATGAATGAGGCACAGAAACCCGCTGTTCCACCCAACAAGCGCGATTCTGCTCTCAACTGTCCAATATCCTTTTAGTGAAGTCACTTTGGACTTCACACTGTAAACAAAATCAGAACAAAGCCAAAGGTTATCTGCTAAACACACAGTAGATAAAACAAGGTAGAAGCCAAGAGCATGTGAAGTTACAGCTAAGTACTTCCAGACAGCGACTCTCTGGTCTTGGCTAATCTCAGTATCAGAAAGTGTTTTTCCAGGATGTTTTTTTTCCAGAAGGATTAAAAAAAATGAACTGAGTCTTTTTAAAGAAGAAAAGCCAGTTTTTCCTTTTTTCCCTCTCTTTCCTTTCAGTGAAATAAAAAAAATTCTGAATGTATTTTCTTGAAAAGGAAAGGCTGCTTCAGTTCAAATGCTAGAAAACTGATGATTTTGGCCAGGTACACTTGGGTAATTCCATCAATGTTCTGCTTTCAGCTGCTCTAAGGGCCATGACCTCTGTTTGAAGCAGAAAAAAAGGTAAGTATTACCTGGAGGCTGCCACAAGTGCAAACGCAAGCCAACACACAGGGAAAACAGGAATAGTAAAGTGAAGCTGTTTAAACTACTCCAACATAGAATCATAGAATAACCAGGTTGGAAGAGACCCACCGGATCATCGAGTCCAACATGTCACCGATGCCCTTATTCTCTAATGAAACAAAGGAAAAAAATGTGCAAAATGTTCACAAATCCAGGGGAAAGTCTTCTGTGACTAATGTAATATTTACTTGAAGTAAATCTGGTTATTTACAGATTTGTGTTTTCAAGTGCTTTGAACGGAAACAAGACTTTCCAAACAGGCTGGAAAATGTTTAAACTCCAGCCAGAGGTGGCTGTTTTCTTTCAGAAATTAGCACTGGCGTCAGGCTGCCAGAGGAACAGCTCAGCACGACGAAGCAGCAGCATCTGGGCCTTTTGATGAAGACCAGTTTACGGCAACAGGTTTCCAGCTTATAACTACATTACAAGCCCCTGTTATATCATGTTACAGAAAGCTAAGCTTGCTTTGGAAATTATTTGTTCTCAGGCATCCTCCAAGTACCATCAGCCCTGAGACAGCACTGAAAAAAAAAAAAAAAAAAGGCATTTTCTGTTCATACCAAGAAAAATGCTGGAAAGCATGAAAATGAGGTGAATGTTGTTGCAGAAATAAGAAAAACATCGTTTGGGTTTCCAAACAGAGCTGTTGGGCACATGGCTTAAGAATTAAGGGCACATTCCTTTCAGCTTGATTCAACAATTTTCTTCATATAAAAATTACACTTTTAAGCTTAATGGTGCGGAAAGACAAAATATTTACTAGCTTTTAACAGAAAGCCTGCAATCAGTGTTCGCGATCCCCTGTAGTTTTACCTAAGACAGGCATTAAAATCTTTATCAATCTGTTTACAGTTACTCGTTTCAGGCACTCAAAAAAGCCTCCTCATGACACCACCAATAAATAACCCTTCCTACTCAGGCAAAATAAAATCTCTCCGTGGTCAACATCAGTGCTGAACTACCTGGAGTGGGAAATATGGCAAAGCATAGCATGTTTCAGAAATGCAAATTAGGTTTAAATTATTTTAGTGCTTTATCTTAAATAATTGTAAGACTCTATAGTCTCGATGGAGTCTAACATTCATCACCTGATTTCTTTTCTTCATTTCAAAAAAACAGGTTTAGCCCTAGAATGCTGAAAACCAAAAGAAACCGATAATTAAAGACTATCTTCACCCTTCGTGAAAGGTTTACTAGGAAGGAGGGGAAAGGGACAATAGCAAAGTTATTCATTTTGAACTAAAATGAGTTTATTTCTACTCAGAGTTTACTGTTGATGGCCACTGGCACAGGATGAAGTGCAATTTATATTTCTTTTCCTGTGCAAAGCTTAGTGTCTCTGTTGTGCCTAAGGCAGTGTGAAGCAAAGGGTTAGCAGGGATCCACCAACCCCTCCTGCTGCCCACAGACCCTTAACAGGCTGCCCAGGGAGGGGGTTGAGTCCCCTTCCCTGGAGGGGTTTAAGGGACGGGTGGACGAGGTGCTGAGGGACATGGGTTAGAGATTGATGGGAATGGTTGGACTCGATGATCCGGTGGGTCTCTTCCAACCTGGTGATTCTATGATTCACGAAGCTCAGATGCGTGGGTGTCATCTTCATCCCCGAAACTGTCACACACTGTGACCCTTCTTCCCCTGCAAACACTTTTGAAGCAGATCCCTGCACACAGGATTCATTCCTACATTGACATATTAACTAATCCTACAGCCTTTGTTTCTCAGAGCTGAGAAATAGGAACAATAACACGTGGCAAAGAGAAACAAAACCTTAAGAAAGCTGGGGAGGGATTGTTTACAAAGCCTTGGAATGATAGAACGAGGGGCAATGGGTATAAACTGGAGAGGGGCAGATCTAGATTAGACATAAGGAGGAATTTCTTCACTATGAGGGTAGGGATGCTCCGGTCCAGGTTGCCCAGAGCAGGGGTGGCTGCTCCATCCCTGGAGGGGTTCAAGGCCAGGTGGGATGGGGCTTGGAGCCCCTGATCCAGGGGGAGGTGTCCCTGCCCATGGTAGGGGTGGAACTGGAAGGGCTTTAAGGTCCCTTCCAACCCAAGCCATTCCATGACTCTACGAATAGACTTAAATTTTGATTCCTGAAAGCACCTCTTAAGAGCCTTTACAAGCACCTGCAATTTGTAATGCAGACATACATTCTGTGGTTAACCTGTGTAACAAAATCACAATACAGCAGTTTTCCTGGAGAACGTGCCGCAGCCCTGTCCTTGCCCAGTGCTGTGGCTGCCCCCTTGGCAGCAAGGTGAGAACAGGGCTCCTGGATCACCTCCAGCCTGTTCTGGTCCACGTGGAATCAGAGGAAGCAGTGGTTTGGCTGCAAGAGCTGCTTCCCTGCAGGAGAGGCAGGCAGAGCTTTGAACACACCAGACCTTGGGACCGAGCAGCCCTCGACGCAGACAAGAGGGAGCCAAGCCCACGAACATCCATTTCAACATTTCTGGGAAAGCTGAAACGGCAACAGAGTGTGGTATTCTGCTGCGACTGCACTTTTCTTAATTGTTCTGTTTCCATCTCTCCCACTCCTGAAGACATTTTTCGCCTAGTGCTTCTTTCACTCTCCCTCATCTTCAGAGCTTTTTAAACACGCAGCTCAACCCCTTCCTCCCAGTGGCAAAACAGCATCCCTGTGCCACTGAAAAACACAGACAGGGTGCACAAACCCCCCTGCTCTCTCTCCTAAACTCTCATTCCAGACCCTTCCCCACCACCCACCCACCCCCAGCCAGCATTTGCACCCAGGTCCTGCCCTTCCTTCTCCCACTGCCCATCCAGGCTCCCAGAACAAAGGGTTCCTTAGCAGCAGTTCCTCTTATGAAACAGTAATAGACAAAATGAAATGCAAAAATAAAATATTTACTATCCAGCTGGCAAACCTATGGCTCACAGGCTGCACAATGAATGAAGACATGCCTTTAAAAATGCCACATCGATCATCTGAAGTTTGTCTGTGTCACGTTAGTAAGTATAATTTAGCTACTGACTGAATGACAGGGGTTTTTTCAGTAAAAAACCATATATACACAGGCTGTTCCAATTCATATATAGTGTTGAATTCAGACCACCTCCTCAAAGTTTTTAGTTTTTCCCAGCACAACAACAAAATAAAAAAAAGTCAGGCTTTTGTTTTTGAACTGCATTCAATTAAAGGCTTAGTAAGAGTCAAATTTTTTAGATTAATGCATCACTATTTAATTTCTGAATGGAAGCCAAGGAATAAACAAAAAGGCACATTTATTTTAGTGGCTGTCGAGTTGCTTCCAAATACTCTCTCTATCCCACATCCCTAATAGAAAACTAATAAATAAAACCAGATTATGCTGAGAGGAATGCAAAGGATCCCAGAGCGTGACTCCTCACCAGAGGATCCCTGCAGACCCTGCAGCACCTTCTGCCCATGGAAATGCCTCCCAGCCACGAGGAGCTTCACCTACAGAAATTCAGCTACTTCACCTTGGTGCCAGCACCAAGGAGCTGCCGCCGGGCTTCTCGGCAGCGCAGGCTGCACCTTCCAAGCTGCTCCCCAGAAGGATGAGCATTTGCGTTAAGGGCTCTGCCAAGAGCAGCAGGGAGACAAGAACTGGGAGTGAGGTGTAGGGTGAATAAATACAGGTTTACTGCATTTTTATCTGTTTGAAAGCATTGGATTTCCTGCTTTTAGCACAGCGATCTGATGTCCTAGATGTTATAATGGAAAGAAAATGTGTTTTGGAATAGTCTGCAACATTCATCCTTGGAGAGTATATTACATTCAGTAATGGAAAGGTCATTCAGACTGACTTACGGTTCCGACACAAACCAAAAGAAGCATACAGTTAAGTCTGAAACATACAGCACATTTCCAAAACAAATGAAATGTAATAGCAGCCATTTAAGAAACCAGCAAGGAAATGATCCGTCTTCTACCAGTCCATTCTTGCCTCGCACGTGGGCCAATACAAAAATCTCTTGTTCCATCTAGCGCTGCTGGAGGGTGCCTGATCTCCTTCGCTAAGCTCAGGATCAGCAAGATGCTCCAGAAGAGCTGGCATAATGATAGTGTTTCCTCCTCCTTTCCCCCCCTTACCCTGAAAAACATCTGCAGAAGTCCGTACTGGCAGAGCCAGCTTACACAGAAAAGGTTAAAGCCAACAGCTCACCGATGATTAAGATCCCATTTCACAGGTGGCTTAGACAAAAGTAATATCAACTACCAAAAAAGTATTCCCCAGGTAAATAAAAGCTATTACAAATACATCTATAGACTTCTTTGGATGTATCAGATGGGACTCCTGACTCGTAAAACCAATTACCACTTCGGTGATAAAAGTTCTCATGAACTTCTGGACCCAAGGAACCAAGAGCTATGCGCTTGCCAATACATCCATAGCTTGGAGCCACCCTAGTGAAACTAATCAGAGAATCATAGAATCACCAGGTTGGAAGAGACCCACTGGATCATCGAGTCCAACCATTCCTATCAATCACTAACCCATGTCCCTCAGCACCTCATCCACCCGTCCCTTCAACCCCTCCAGGGAAGGGGACTCAACCACCTCCCTGGGCAGCTCAAAGCATTCTACAAATACCTCGAGTAACACAATTAATTCTAAATTGCCACTTTTCCTTTTAATCAGCAAGTCAACAGCATGAGGCAAGCAGCACGGGCTTCTAACCCGCACATTTGCTGATCTTCTTGGGAATTATACAGATGGTCTCAGTGTTAAAGCCAGTTCAGTAGAGGACGTTCCTGTACATCCCACCTCACATATTACCAAGGGCACCTCTCCTCCAGGCGTATTTGAATTATGACACTGAACTTATTTCTACACTTTATCAGACTTCAGGTATTTCTATCATTACAGCCAATAATGAAAACATCCATTTTTTAATTGCAGAGCTCTTGGGTTTGTAAAGCAGCTTGTATGCTTTTCTGTACAAGCATGAGGTTAAACAATGTTGTCAACTATTTCATTGGGCAGTGAAAAAGAAACCACACAATATCATTCAATACGAGAACATAAGAAAACAACACAGACTTCATACATCTCATCTTGAGATGTTTGTAAAGTTGTACTTGGAAGAGACTTTAATTTTCCCCGTGGCGATCCATTTTAAACAAGAACACAAAATAAACTTTTTTAATCTAATAAACAACAATGTTCCTTCAGGAACATTTAAAATTTGAACTACAACACATTCGAAGCGGAGTTCAAAGCAGGTCAATTATTTCTCATTTAATTTTTCTCATAGGAAACTACAGTTACAAAAGTCTCAGAAAGAAAACAGCTACACAACAGTCACCGTGCACTATGAAAGAAGCAGCAGGACAACATCGTTAAGATAGAAGTAGCCAAAGAGACACACAGACAGCATTATCTACCTGTAACCTCATGACCTCGTTATGAGTATTAAAAGACTTTTAAAGGTTTTTTAATCAGGCATTTTACACTTGAAGTGATTGGGATGCACTTTGCTGCATGTACAAACAGAGAAAAAGAAGGAAATTACAAGTTTAAACTCTCCTTCGGTCACTTTTTATGCAACCCACCACAGCAAATACAGAAAATAAAATCAAGCATACTAACTTAAAGCATTCTTATCCCTCTGCTGTGAACAAGGACATTCTAAAAAAGTGTTCAGGCTTCCTTACCTGTAGGCCTGGCATCATCTCATCTCTCCTCTCCATATTTCAAGCCAGAAAACCTCTAATTTTATCTTGACTACCTCAGAATTCCTACATGTGCAAACTTCTCATGTCTTGCTGGTCTTCAATCATAATCCCTCCAAAAGACACAGACTTAAACAAAACACAAACCTTCACCAAGCTAAAGGTCTCAACCTCTGCTCACCTTTAAATAGTCCCTGTAGGTTTGTGTGCAAAACGTTAGGCACAGTGTGACTCACCCTTCTAACACCTGAAAATAATAAAGTCCTCTGACTAATTAAAACTGCTGACAAATTGTAAAAAAATTCTATCAGCTGTGCAGGAGAAAGGCTGCAGCTGGGACCTGAAAAGCTGGCGTACCTGACTTCAAAGCACTCCGCTTCTAAAATTTTAATTTAATTGTAACTGAGAAATAAAAGATAATATAGTGGAGAAACATTATCTCTTCTGTAAACTGGAAATAAACAGCTGTGCCTTGGGGGGTTTTACCCAGGTGTATCTGTTTGCTTGCTTGGTGGAGGGTAAGAGGTTTTGTTTGGTTGCTTTGATGGGGGATTTTGTCAGGTTGTTTTGGGTTTTTTTTCAACTATACAAAAAGATGTATTAGAGGCCAACAGGCAGAGCCATCTTCACAAGATGACAAATTTGTACTTCATCACAAGCAAAAATTATCCATGGCATGCATCACCTTTTTCTTGGTTTTCAGGTGGCTGGTAGGCAGGTTTTAAGGTTCTTGTTGATGAGCCGCAGAACACCTTCCCGTAACCACAGCACTATAACTGCAGGTCATGTAGCCTTACAGGTATGTAAGTAACAACATACTACCCTTTAGACTCACTTATTTGTACCTAAGATACTGGATAATTATAATTAGCAATTGTCAAGTGGTTAAAGATGGTATTAGCTATTAAACAATTACGACATTCTGATTCTCACGGATAGGTTACATCATTAAAGATTGTCTATTTAATGATATATATATATATATTATATATATATAATGCCACTTTTACCCAGACCCTTATGAGGAATAAAAGAAATAAAGGGTCATGCCTTTTCTGAAGCTGATTTGAACTCCTTGCCCTCTCCCTGAGCTGCCCAGCAGGAGCTGCTTGCCTCCTGGTGGTGAATCCTCTCTGTTCACAAGGACGACACGAGTAGGGAACAGTTCCTAAGTCATCACACTCGGAGACAAAGTTTAAGACTTCCAGTTCCAGCCCACAGCATGCAAGTGTACCCCAAAGTCCACGATGGAAACAGCCCAGCTGATTCAGGTAGAAGTTGAAGAGTAGGAATCTGATCAGGCAAAGAACTTGAGGGGAAGGTTCACCTTGGAAAACTCAGTCTTCAGCTCCCGGCATGCCCAGTTCCCATCAAGAAACATGAAATTCTCCCAAGTGCATCGGCCTCTGTGAACCAAGATTGTGTGCTAGGAGAGAAGAGAGCTTTAACAACAACAATGTCCAAAAAACCCACAGCAGTGGCTCCAGAAGAATGGAGACGAATCCTTTAACCTCACAAGATTTCTCAGTTTGCAAACTATTTGCAGATACACCTATTTTGAAAAAAGGTCACATTCAGCAAAAAACAAATATTCAGGGGAAAATGAGTTAAGCTTTTCAAATTAAAATTCAAACTTAATCACGCTTTCTACAAGCTATCCAAACCTTTGTGCACCTCAGACATTAATCAAAGCTATTGATACATGGCAAAGTTACCTCTAGGGTATGAGAAGATACAGTTAGGGTTGGTTTGTTGTTTGGTGTTTAATGTATGAACTGCTCATATCAAAACAACAAAAGGAGTTCAATCCCTTACTTAAAGGCACCTGATGGCAATTTTATGGAGATGCAGAAACAGAAAAGGTTGTGCATAATCTTACCGTAACTTACTTTTTCTTTTTTTAACTGCATGTGCAGGAGTCTTTGAATATCTCTTTTTTGCTTCAAAGAAAACACTATCCCAGAAGAAATGACAAGTCACTCAGACAAATCAGAGCCAGTTGTAAGAACTTCTGACCTGTGTGATAATTTTATAAACAGAGTAGAAAGATTGGTGTTTGGGATTAAACAGTTTTGCTCAGTTCCTGACAACCTGGTAGAAACCATCTACAAATGAAAGCAGCCTGAATGTAAATTCTCCAATTTCAAGGTGCATTCTTAAAGCTAAAGGGCCAAACCTGAATATTTACAAGGCCTAGAGACTTACAAAATGCAAGGAAATCAATGCTGCAATATTTATCAATATTATAAATATTATTATAAATCAATAACTGCTTCTGTTTCTGTAGCAAATTCTGTTGGCATTTTATAAAGCCGTGTTCATTCAACTTTTTGGTTCCTCTCATGCTTTATTAAGGCAGTTGCAGTTCAGCAGATCGTTTCACTGGCTGCCATGAGAGCTTTTCGGTACAACAGGTACAGCAGAAAGGAAGAGCAGCTGTGAGTTAGTCCCCCCTGTAGACCTTCAGTACGCCGTCCGTCAGTCTGAAAAATGAGCCCTGATGCCAGAACGGTGGTGTAACACGCACACCAGATCTCCGTACCCCCCAGAATCCAACCCACAGCACTCAGCATCGGCAGCCTCACCAGTCTGAATAAAGCACTGTCTCTGCAATTCACAGCACGAAGAGAAAAAAATCCACAGACTTACGTGATTCCTTCAATCTCAGTTAACAGGAGAAGGAAAGAATGACTATAAGCTTAGATAAAAGGAGGACAATATCCAGCTATCAAGAGTGCAGGGTATTCAGCCTATGAATTAGCACAAAAATTGTTATGCAGACATGTGATTGTTACAGATTCAAGCTTAGTCTGATTTTGCAAACCAAAAGAACAGCCCAGTGTTCCCACTGATATTTTATTGTGTCTTTCCCTTACACTGTCCTGCTGATGCTGAACCCACAGGAGCATGTTTGGCAGAGGGCTGGCCACAGATTCTGTTCAAAGGCAAGAGCACAACAAGATCCTCTGCAATGCACCAGCACGCAGGGAAATAAGAACTGCAAGAACGCTCTTTTCCCTGGTCCGGATCATCCGTCGAGTCAGGCACCAGCACAATCCAGAGACTGACCTTGCACTCATCTTAAGAGTCTTCACATAGTTATCTAAGTACTAAGGTGTGGGTTTGTGTGACCTGTATTCACTGGATTTGGTTAACTTTTCTGTATCAGCATAGCTATTTTCCTTGCTCTTACCACCCAAATTTACTACCAAGCCCCTAAGGTTTCCCAAGAAACTAGATCTGCTCTTGCATTCATCCAGGTAGCTTGTTTACAGTGTACACTGCTAAAATATTCCTTTCCAGAGCAAGTAAACAAGACATTGCGGCTGCTTCTTCAAATTTCAATTAAATTAAAACAATTCTATCATCCCTCTAATAACCAGAAAACTTGCTGCCTTATCCTATGCATGTAAATTCATAATATATAGTGGCCATCAAGAAATAATGGCATGTCAGATTAAGTATACTCAAAGTGAACCCACAGAAACAACACTGAGACCTCCAAACTCTGATTTCAATACTGCTTTTGAGATTAAAATGATTAAAAAACACGCCACCTACACCCCTGCAATACTACTTTAACAGGAGTATCTGAGGTTGGGTTCATCTGCTGCTTTGAGCAGATTTGCAGGTCAACAGCTCCGCTTGTGAGGTGGTCTGGAAGGAGATTAAAGATCTCACTGAAAGCACAGGAACTACCAATTGTACATGTCATGGTAGATCAAACCAGCAATTACCCTGTTTGAGGACATGCTCCAGTAATGAGGATAGCAGATTTTCCCCAGGCACACAGTTTCAAACAAGCTTTTCCTCTAAGCTCAAGTGACAGATGATCCCTTCTTCATGCCCACCTCTAATAACGGCCTGGCTGAAAGGGGAAGATGTTACAGCTTTTCACAACGCAAGACACCCCTTTCTCAACAAAATAGGTTATTATCTGCGTGTCTGTAGTAAATGCACCGAGTGGGAGCTTTTGATGTGGCTGCCAATAGTGTGGATGATTTATTGGGCCTCATGGTATCCGAGCTGGACAGAGTTCAAACACGGCAGCCAGTGGGAGTCCCTGGCTGCTCAGAGCCGGCGCAGGCATCAGAAATGGCTCTCCCGACCAGAAAAGATGTGTTACCTCCTGACCGCATGTCTGATAAGCCCTCTGGTCAGGAGGGTTCACAAGAAGAACAAAAGAAAGCTGGAGCACAGAGCCCCACAGCCATGGGGCCACCACTTCAGACACGATGGGATGACCCAAGATGGGACAAGAAGGGAGGGCAGCAACCAGCATGCAAGGACAAGGGTAGGGACAGAGATGGGGATGGGGACAGGGCTGGCCCACCTGTGGCCCATGCTGAGCCGGTGGATGCTGAAACAGAGGTGACAAGGTGGGCATGAGCCCTGTCCGTGCCATCAGGGCTCCAGCAGCATCACTGATGGGGAACAGATGCACCTGCTCCAAGACACACCTCCAGCGTTTTCCACAGGCAAAGTATTGCAGAAGACATACCTTTTTTCAAGAGAAAATAAGTTTTGACCAAAGTAGAGGGCTCTAAGAGCTCGGTGACTCTTCAACCAAGATGATTTGTGTCATCTGGTCCATTTTCACAGACTCACACTTTTTCTGCCTGGCAGTTACAGAATAAAAGAAACAGCAGGCAGCCTTGTGTCCTGCAAAGCAAGTCCTTCACAGTGAATGGAATTCTTGGATAGATTTGGATCCTAACGCATGTCTGTGAGCTTCTTTTTTCCAATGTGAATTTAAAATAACATATTTCTACACATACGAGATGCCGACACGCTGCTTTATCACAAATGTTAATATTTGATTTTGTTTATCATGACTCCCCTATTTAAGAAAACAGTAAGACAATCCAATTCCAACACAATCAGACACACGAGCTGGCACCACACAGAGAACTGGCGCAGAAAACATCACAAGAATTTGAGCAATAAAAAGCTGTGAAGAAAAAGAACAACGTGAAAACATTTTGTAGAGGGCCTTTAAGGACAACTGGACTAATAGGGTGAGAAGGGATAAAGAGGAATAAAATGAGGCAGAGCAGGAATGTGGCGTGACAGGAAATAGGACACCTGGAGGACTGGTCTGCAAACCAGCCAGATCAGTCTCACAAGGAACATCGCATGTGGGAAGGAACTAGATGGAATAGTTGGGCTTGGGAGAGACCTTAAAACCCATCCAGTTCCAACCCCCCTGCCATGGGCAGGGATGTGTTCCACTAGACCAGGCTGCTCCAAGCCCCATCCAACCTGGCCTTGAACACCTCCAGGGATGGGGCAGCCACAATTTCCCTGGGCAACCTGTTCCAGTCCCTCACCATTCTCATGGTGAAGAAATTCCTCCTCCTTTCTAGAATTTGTGTTCCACTTTCGGTATGTACCCAGTTTGAAGGTACTTCTTCACCCAGCGCTCCTCTTCTTAGCAGTACTGACTTCACCCTCAACCATGCCTCTTGTCAAAATACACTTTCACTTAACAAAAAGCTCCCTTGATTCTCCTCCAGGATGAATTCCATCTCGTGTCTTTTAATATCAGACATGGGCCAGAATTTGCCAGCAAAGCAGAGAGATCAGCCTGGGTTTGTATAACCATTGTATTTTCCGTAAGGCAGCCCCATTACAGCACAACCACATTATAATGTAAAATATTCCACATGTTCTTCAGCAGCCTTCTGGAGGGAGAACTTTGTATTTTTTGTAATGTAATACTCTGTTTCTCAGACGCATAGTAAGAGCCGGGGTTTAATTACAATACACATAGTGTATCCCTAAATGAATACTCTTTTCTTAAAACTTTCACAAGGTACTTTGTACATTTTAAATATTTTCTTATTTTAATGCAGATTTTCAAGTATGTGTTTTTGGAAACTGTTCTCAGAAGGAACTTCAGTCCCTTTTCTACCACAAATTACAGGGACTAGTACAAATAATTTAAAAAATGTCTTTTGCTTCATGTTTAGACCCTTAATAAACCAACACTGGAATGTGGCACTCCAGAAGCCTTGACCTCAGTAATCTGGTAGAAAAAAATTACTGATGTATCATAGAATTATGGAATAGTTTGGGTTGGAAGGGATCTTAAAGCCCATCCAGTTCCACCTCCTGCCATGGGCAGAGACACCTTCCATTGGATCAGAAGCTCCAAGCCCCATCCAACCTGGCTTTGAACACCTCCAGGGATGGGGCAGCCACAACTTCCCTGGGCAACGTGTCCCAGAGCCTCTCCACTCTCATAATGAAGAAATTCCTCCTTATGGCCAGTCCAAATCTGCCCCTCTCCAGTTTATACCCATTGCCCCTCGTCCTATCTCTACAAACCTTTGTGAACAGCCCCTCCCCAGCTTTCTTGTAGCCCTGCAATGCTCTCTTTATCACGCAGGCAACCAGAATTCAGTAGGACTAGGGATCTCGTGTTTGTTCAAGTTTTCCCTTATTCTCAGGGTAGCACCTAAAAATGTCAGCACATAATTTAGTGTGAGTGCTCAATCGAGGTTTTGTTCTTTTCCCGAGACCGAAAGTGCCAGGTAGCACAAGCAGGTCAGTATTTCTTGACGTAAGCTCAAGAGCTGAATCGAGCTAAGACCACCTACGCGTTTCACAAAGACAAGCACTGAGATGATCGTGAATGTCACCTTGTAGATACCTCAAGTAAAGTTCTAGCCAGCATACACATAAAATCACATTACTACCAACTGCCTGAACTTCCCATAGGCTGTTATATTTCACGATTTCAGAATACACTCATTTTTTTAAGTACAGATCATCGTATGTACTTCACTACTAAGCACACAGTCTCCTTTATGCCTTTAAATCACTACCTCATTTGTTTGAATTCATGTGAACAATTTTTAGAACGTTTAAAAGGTGTTTTTAAGGCCTTATCTTATCTTTTAATGTCTTATCTTACCGTTACTGCTCTAACGATACATTTCATATTTGTAAAGAAAACACAGTGTCAGCTTATAATAGGATACTTAGTCCAAGAAATAATAGATGTATTTATGACACAGCCATTGCAGCAATATATCCACATCTGCAAAAAAAAGAGAAAGTAATTTTGAGTGAATTTACAGGAATTCACTAAATTATTCGTGCTTTGTGTCTTATTATGAGTTTCATTTTTAAAGCTAGTAAAAATAGGTAGTGACCATAACCAGACTCAAATCATACCACAGTGTCCACGCAAATCTATAACACCCGGCTCTTACCGTTACCTTTTCCCAAGCGTTCTGAGGTTTAATCAATAATAAAAACCAGTGTCATGCTGTAGATTAAGTGTTTTCCATTTTCTATGTGGTCTTATTTTGTCATTCAGAAATAAAGGTCAGTACGGTAGGAGGACCCCTGGGTCTTCATTCCCAACTGCAGCAAATTAGCTAAAATATCTCAACACTGACATGAATTAGCACCTACTTTGTTTAGTCTGTAAACGCTCTGCCAGCAATTTCATTTTTTTTGATACAGACAGTTTTTCACTGGGAGAGAGAGGACCAGAACCTTCGCAGCTCTCGCAGGAGCCGTCTCTCCTCCTGGATTTAGATCGATTCTGCCAAGAAGGGGCTCTCACTGATACTCCAAAGGCATTTTCTGATTCATTTCTGATACTCAGACCAGTGGTGGTTCTTCCACTGTAATTAACAGCCTTTAGCAAAAGGAGCTGAAGCACTGATGGACCTGATCTGGAAAGGAAGGTGAAAGGAAGGTAAAGCTCTTTCCCCTGCAATGCAAACTTAGTGCTAAAGTGCCACCACTCAGTGTTTTGGGGGCATCGCGGATGAAGTTCCCCATGGTGGCAAACGTTGGCTGCTGCCCTCCTGGGGTGATGGGGCTGCTGGGGAGGGGGAGAGGGGAAAGAGGAGAGGGGAGAAGAGCAGGAGGAGAGGGGGAAAGGGAGAGGGGAGAAGGGAAAGAGGAGAACGACGGGGGAGAGAGGAGAGGGGAGAGAGGAGAGGGGAGAGAGGAGAAAGACGGGGGAGAGGGGAGAGAGGAGAGGGGAAAGAGAAGAGGGAAGAAGAGCAGGAGGAGAGAGGAGAGGGGAAAGAGGAGAAGGACATGGGAGAGGGGAGACAGAAGAGGGGAGAGGGGAGAAGGACATGGGGAGAGAGGAGAGGGGAAAGAGAAGAGGGAAGAAGAGCAGGAGGAGAGGGGAGAGAGGAGAGGGGAAAGAGGAGAAGGACGGGGGAGAGAGGAGAGGGGAAAGAGGGAAGAAGAGCAGGAGGAGAGGGGAGGGAGGAGAGGGGCAAAGAAAGAAGGGAGAGAGGAGAGAGGAGAAGGGCAGGGGAAGAGAGGAGAAAGGCAGGGGGAGAGGGGCAGGGGAAAAGGGGAGAGAGAAGGGTGGGGGGAGAGGGGAGAGGGCAGGGGGAGCAGGGAAAGAGGGAGAAGAGCACGGGGGAGAGAGGAGAAGGGCAGGAGGAACAGGGCAAAGGGGAGCAGGGAGAAGGGCAAGGGGAGCAGGGAGAGGGGCAGGGGGAGCGGAGCAGGGTCCCTGCTCCCCCCCAGCACAGTTCTCCCCTCCCTAGGCTCGGCTGGGGGCTGAGAGACACCCCCTCCGGCCCCTCTATTGAGAGGAGGAGCGGTGGGATGGGATGGGATAATGGGATGGGATGGGGATGGGATGCTCCTGACCCACTGAGGGGCAGGCGGGCTGTGCAATTAGTTAACGCGGCTCGGGATAATTACTGGCAAGAGAGGAGCTGACGTGTTCCTTCCCGGGGATAAATCGCTAGCGGATTGCGATGGGATCGTTCGATTCCGCGTTTCCTTCCTCCCAAAGGAAAACTTTACCCGGGAGCAGCCGCTCGCATCGCCCTGAGACTGAGAAGCCGTGATGCCGATGCTTTAAAACAACGAACATCACCACACAGGTCTGAAACAGGAGGGGAAACCCACCAGGTTTGGTCCATATTTGTGAGTCGTTTTCCTTTCAAGTTAAAAATCCCTCTTCTCATGCCGAAAGCCGAAAGCCGAGCTCCTCGACACGGACGTCACCGCCAAGGTGTTGTTTTCCCTGCAGGATCCCGTTTGTTCCCTGCGCTGAGTTGTCCCTCGGGATGGAAGCGATGCGGGGTCCCAGGCCTGGGTGGCTGGGGACCCTCCTGGCTGTCTGTCTGTCCGCCCTCCCCGCTGGCATCGCCTGCCCCCGGCCCTGCGCCTGCTACGTCCCCACAGAGCTGCACTGCACCTTCCGCTACCTCGCCGCCGTCCCCCCGAGCATCCCTCGCGACGTCGAGCGTGTCAACCTGGGGTAGGTCTCGCGCCAAGGTGCTAAATAACGTGGCCTTGCAACAATTGGCAAAGCAATCATAGAATCGTGGGATGGTTTGGGTTGGAAGGGACCTCAAAGCCCATCCAGTCCCACCCCTGCCATGGGCAGGGACACCTCCCACTGGATCAGGGGCTCCAAGCCCCATCCAGCCTGGCCTTGAACCCCTCCAGGGATGGGGCAGCCACAGCTTCCCTGGGCAACCTGTTCCAGTCCCTCCCCACCCTCAGCATGAAGAATTTCTTCCTAACATCTATTCTAAATCTTCCCCTTTTCAATTTAAAGCCATCCTGTCACTCCAGGCCCCTGTAAGCCCCTCCCCAGCTTTCCTGGAGCCCCTTTCAGCACTGGAAGCTGCTCTAAGGTGCCCCCCACAGCCTTCTCTTCTCCAGGCTGAACAATCCCAACTCTCTCAGCCTGTCCCCATAACAGAGGTTCTCCAGCCCTCAGATCATCTCTGTGGCCTCCTCTGGACCCATTCCAACAGTTTCATATCCTTCTTATGTTGGGGATTCCATAACTGGACACAATATTCCAGGTGGGGCCTCATGAGAGCAATAACTAGGAGTTCCTAAATTTAGGGCTAAAGATTAACCAAAGCAATAAATAAAACTCAAGAGTTTCACGTTCTGCAGGATTCATAAGTGGTTGCAATCACAGGTAGCAGAGCCTAAACTTCCAACACTAAGTGGAAATTTGGGGGATGGTTCACAGGGCGTGTAAGAATTCAAAAAAGTTTGGAACTTAAATGAGTTCTCTTGTATTACTTAAGGGGTTTGCATGTGTACCATCAAACTCAGGAGGAGTCTGAAACAGAGTTTGTTTGTTTTAAAACTTGTGAAGTTTGGCTGCTTGACCAAAACCCTGTCTGGGGTGAAATGTTTGTTGCAGGTACAACAGTTTGTTTAAATTGATGGAAACAGATTTTTATGGCCTGAAGAAACTAGAGATACTGATGCTGCACAGCAATGAGATAAATACAATCCCTGATAAGGTGTTCAGTGATTTATATTCATTACAGGTAAGAATTAAATAACCTAATCTTAACTGGGAGATCGCCTATCTTATTTTTGTCATGACTTTTTAATGATCTGTAGTAATACTGATAGAAGCCAACCAGCAATCTATGGCATTTTAGTTTCCTGTTTCTTATTGTATCCATGTGAAAGATACGGGTCTTCACAATCCAGGATCCTCATGGGAAATGTCTCTCTTTCCCAGGTGGGCATTCAGCTACAGTTTAAAGAGCGTGACGAACCTAGTGATAGATATTTGTCAGCAGTATCCTAACAGCCAAGAGCAGCTTAAGCTCTCACACAAGAGAGAAAGATTGCAGAGCTCTAAGTACTGCTTCTGTGGGAGGAAATTGGTCTTTAATTAATTTGCTAGTCAATTTTATTTTCTTAAGATGGTTTTCCATCCACGTTTCCCCTTCCTTTCAGTGCAGTGTAGTCCTGTCCCTTTCTATCCTTCATTTAAAAAGGCTCTTGCTGAACAGAAACTGAACATATTACATATAAATATTCTAATGCTTTAAAAGAACTACAGTTCCTTGGTTTTATAATCTAATATAAACTTCTGGACTTAAAAAATGTAGTAGCTTTAACCGAAATATTATCTATTTATAAAATATTACCTAGATTTATGTATATTATAGAAATTAGTAAACGTATGATGTCATACAAGGATTCTGGAGCTATCGCGGTATCTCACCATGCCATGTAGATATTCATCGATAAAGAAGGACTTACAGGATTATTTAGGAACGACCATTCCCAACTAATCTGATGTACGGGTAACACTTACCTTCCAGTTAAATTTCCACTGGAGCTGTCAGTAGCTGCCGCAGAGGAGTAACAACATCGTAGCTGTGATGAACTAAGAACATGAGAGACCTGAGCTGTTCAGACAGTATTGCCTCAGTTGCTGGTTTTAGTGGTGGGGTGGGAGGGAAAGGCAGAAAGCAGGCAAGCTCTGGAACACACAGATCTCCAGGTTTCGTTAGCCCTCGTAAACAGGAGGTTTGGGCCTGAAAGTTTGCTCGTTAGCTCCTTGCAACTGATTTAACGCCATGAGCTTCTTGGAGTCCTATAAACCTTTATATATAAACCTTTATATCTTGGAGTCCTATAAACCTTCTTCCTTTATCAACAAGCAAGGTGGCAACACAACTATGGGCAGTTTTAATGCATTCCTATTTGACAAACAAAATAAACTTGCACATTATTGTCATTTTGTACTTTTTCCCTCACTAATTTTCTAAATACAGAATTCATGACTATGACAGTGGAATTATGACAAGAAGAGTAGTGACAGGAAGGCTGTCTTGGGTACCGTATTTAATGCTGCAGCAACATGCCAGATTTGTTCGTCTCCTGGGTATGAGTTTGACTTTTAACCTGTAGCAACGGGTGGCACCGAAGAGTTGAGGCTTGGCAAGCACACATCACACAGGGCACAAACCCTGAATCGGGGAACACGCTTGGCAGTTCCATTGGTTCAACATCAAACCCAACAGAGTGTTGCATGCATCGTTACAGTCCTCACACTGATTAGAACAATCACCATCACAGTTTATGGACAAACTCTGTTTACCCTTTCCATAAGTGTGGTGTAATTGGGATTTCTGAATGAGAAATAAGCATTGCTTTATTTTAATCACCGCATTTTGGCCGCAGAAGTGTCACCTTGAGGTACTGTTGGAACAAGAAAAGCATTCTTCTAGTCTTGCAACTAACACTGCATTTAAAAACAATTCCTCCTACTCATTTATTTTTTTTCCAATCACTTGCACTACTGGTCTATTGAAACACTTTCACTTCAGAGACTAAACAGCAATCAAAATTTGCACTTGCTAATATTATGCACTTGCTACTTTTTCATCAACAGGTCTTAAAAATGAGTTATAACAAGGTCAGAGTACTTCAGCAGGATGTTTTTTATGGTCTGAAGAGCTTGGTACGGTTGCACATGGACCACAATAGAATTGAATTTGTAAACCCCAACGTTTTCTATGGACTCACATCACTGAGGCTGGTCCACTTGGAAGGAAACTTACTGAAGCAGCTTCATCCAGATACTTTCATCACCTTGCGCTACAGCCAAATATTTAAAATATCCTTCATCAAGCACATATATTTGTCTGACAATGTGTTGACTTCACTACCCCAAGATATGTTTTCCTACTTGTCTGAGCTAGAGAGCATTTACCTTCATGGAAACCCGTGGTCCTGTGACTGCAGTCTACAGCGGTTTGGAGAATGGGCAAAGCAGAAGCCAGGTGAGCTGAAGGCTTTCTTTATGCTTCTTAGTCATGTTATAGCTTCTCATTCTTTCTGACAAAGGTCGTTGGCCTTAATTTGTTTATCTATTCTCCCAGAAGGAGGAAGGCAGGATTTTTGTAGGTGCATGTAATCAGGATAAACAGATTAATAGCATTCAGTTTCCCAATAGATCCAGTTGTCTTAACCCATACTAAAGTGCAACTGTCCTTAACGCAATGTCTTGCTTGGCCAGTCCAAAGCTTCTGAGCACCAGGAGAATCCACTGGGAATAAGGAAGCCAATTTTTATGTAACTGGCAAGAGCAAATGCCGTATCGTACTCAATTATTCCAAAAAGAAATAAGGAACAGGACTCAGGGAGTTTCTCTGCTGCTGCCATGAGTAAAGGTGGCACATGAGAGCATAGTGTTACCCTAAACTGTATCTTAGGACACCACTACCGCCGTGTACCACAGGGGAGCCCTCCCTGCAGGGTGTAAAACCACGGGGACAGAAGAACACTGTACCAAGCTGCGAGGTCAACGGTCCATAAGCAGTTTCCTCAGAGAAAATTCATGTTTTCTTAGGTTACTGTAGGTTTTCATAGGTTACGTCAAGATAAGCTTTGCTAACACTTTATTCAAGAAAACAACTTGCTGGTAGCTTTGTCTTTCTTAACACTAAAAATGGTACTATAAAAGCTTACTGCATTTTTCTTCCTTTCAGATGTTATAAAGTGCAAAAATGACAGAGGCTCTGGTGCTCAGCAGTGCCCAGTTTGTGCTAGTCCCAAAAATCACAAAGGGAAAATCTTAGTGGATATTCCTTCTGCATCTTTAACCTGCACTAAGCCAGCCATACACGACTCCCTGAAGTTCAAAAACCTGACAGTGCCAGACGATGGGGATTTTGGTTCTGTATCTCCCAAGGACTTCATAGCTCCTATAGGATTCACGGTTTTGAACATGACTGACCAAGCAGGAAGTCAAGGGAACTTGGTTTGCAACATCCAAAAACCTAATGGAATGTCTCCCATCTCATTTCACAAAGACGGCAACAACACAGTACTCAAAACATCAGTCTCAGCATTTCTGGTCTGTGGCATTGATTATGAACATATTCAGCAGCTATGGAGCATACTGGCACTGTACAGTAGTTCTCCCTTAAAACTGGAAAGGAATGTCCTAACAACTAACGTGCCTTCTATTACTTACAAATATAAACAAATCCACTCTGAAAAAGAGGAACTTTTTACCAATATAGAGACTGAACTAAGGGCTGAACCATCGTGGTTCATGCAAAGCCAAGTGGAATTACAGCTAGACAGGACAGCAACCACACTAAACACTCTGCACATCCAGTACTTCACAGAGGCTCAGATTGTTTTGCCCAGTGCTGAGAAAAACCAGGCAAGAAGTAACTGGACCATCATCCCCAGGGATAACACAACACAAATGATGCGCACTGTTTTGGTCGGGGGAACCACAGAACTGGAATGCCGAGCAATCGGAGAACCAGCTCCTACAATAGAGTGGATATTGGCTGATGGAAGCAAAGTCAGAGCTCCTTATATCAGTGAAGATGGGAGGATTGTAGTAGTTAAAACTGGAACACTCACGTTACGGACAGCTGACGTTTTTGACACTGGGCTTTATCACTGCATCGGCACAAACTACAACGATGCAGATACTGTCACATTCAGAATTACCGTGGTGGAACCTTCCGTGGAAGACAATAGTGTAAACGGAGCTCAACTTTCTACGTTTGTTGGCAGCACGCTCTACCTTCCCTGTACATCCACTGCTGTTCCAGACGCTGCCATTAGCTGGGTGCTACCCGAGCGCGTGATTCTTCATCATTCTGTAAGGAACAAACAGATTTTTGACAACGGTACCTTGAGAATACAGGGGGTGACAGAGCGAGACAATGGCTACTTTAGATGCGTTGCAGCCAACCTGTATGGCGTTGACCTTCTGGTTTTCCAACTAACAGTTAGAAAGGATGAAACCACTCGAAAGGAAAAGCAGGTAGCTGTGGGAGAATGGGAAGAGGACCACGGCTCCGGCGATGCAACGTTAGCCTCTGCTGCAGCACAGAAGCATCCTTCAGCTACTCCAGCTGCCTTGACAGCTAATCAGGAACCTGCTGCCTCAACATCCACAAACTGGACACATAAAAGGAACAGCTTCAGGAAGATGACTTACAGGCGTTACAGGGACAAAACAAGCAGGCAGTTTAGAGGACCCAGAAGACAGTTTGTTTCCTCAGCCAGGAGGGTTGATCCACAGCGCTGGGCAGCCTTTTTGGAAAAAACAAAGAGGAATCCAACACTGATAGAAAAACAAGGAGGTGTTGCAACACCACCACCCATTCAAGTCTCTAAGTTCTCAGAAGTACCTGGGGGTGAGGAGGAAACATCTGGTGATCTCATGTCCCCAGAAGAAGAATTCATGATGCCAGTAACAGAGACAGCCGCTGTATTTACTCTGGGGAGCACAATAACCACAGTGCCCGAGAGGACTGCCAGTGATGCTCTTGTGAGGAAACCCTCTCTCCTGCTTGCAGAGGCAGTCACTCCCCTGCCCTCTCCTTTTTCACAGTCTGTGGCATCTGACAGCAGGCGGCCGCAAACATACGTAAACCCTACAATTACAAACTCTTGGGAGAGATCTGATTTAAGTCGAATATCAGCAGAGGGTATAAAAACCTCAACTCTGTCAAATGGAGCAAGTAGAACATCTACACTGTTCCCTGTGGGACAAAACTTGGTATATTCTGAGGAAAGTAATAACCAGCATTTAAAATCTGTATTTACAATACCCGTGACAGACATTACAGACACAAGCAAGTCTGCAACTTCCCAAAACACAATGGGCAAGCTACATGCTTTTACTGAGTCTGTTAATGAGATTTCCACCAAAGCAGATGATCAGGTATCTGTAGGTACAGTCAGTGACCCAAGTCCTGAATCTGGTCACATTTATCTTCATAGTACTCAGAAACGAGTAACTCCTAAGCCACCATTGGCCTCAACTACCATAACTCATCAGCAAATGCAGAACATTCAGGATGTTACAACCCGTACAGCCCAGGCCCAGCAGCAATATGGAAGACAAAGGAAGGTTTCTGGTAGGAGACGAATTGTTACACCAGGACGTATTCCAAGCATTAAAGAGCACAGATATAATTTTGGGAGGCCAGGATCTGTCAGAGGAAGTACAGCTGTGGCTGCAGGCGTTCAACTGAATGTGAAATCTGAATCAAATTTACCATCTTTAAATAATATAAGCAGCTCCATCAACCCATTTAGCCCAGAAGCACCTCTGGCCTCCCCCTCTACCACTGATGTGCCACTGGAGCACCCAGAGAGTACTCATCAAAACACAGCGTTCGTCAGGGAAGAGAAAAACAAAGCCAGTGCAAGGCAAAAAGCTGCTACAGCACCCATGCCTTTAATTACAAAAGGCACCCAAGCTACTCCTCAGGGGAAATCAGAGACCAATACTCCATTTCAGATTACAAATTCTGATAGAGTTCAACCGTTTGGTATGGGAAAACCAACAAGGGCATTCCACACAGCTGATGTTATGACAGAAACTACACATCCCATAAGCACTAAGATATCTTCTACCCTTGAATCAATCTCACCCAGCATTAAGCCTAGAACCTCAGCAAAATCACAAAGAGGAAACATTACTAGGGAACAACTCTTTGGAAACACTGCACAGAAAGAGATCCTCCTTCAGAAGCAACCAAAACAACAGACAGATCTGTTTCTATCAACAGAAGTGTCAACTATGCTTCCTAAAACTACAGCAGCATTATCTATGTCCAAAACGCCTCTTTTGCGCTTTACATCTATTACAGGTGGGACTCACAGCAGTGATTTTCAGTCTCAAAACAAGCCCATTCATTATGGCAGTACTAAGCCAGAAGAACATCTTCTTACCACAAAACCACATTCGTACTCTAATCTTGTAACTGGTGCAACCAAAGCAATGGATGTAACAAGTGTGAAGCCAATGCTTACACCTATTATTACTCCTCAATCTGACACCAAAATCACCAAAAGTAAAATATTCAGAGTGGGAAGAAAGCGAGGTCAGAGGAAGAGGAGGCCCCCTAAAACGTCGACTTTACAAAGTGTGACTGCAAGCCACAGCACTGCAGCGATTCCGCTGGAGAATACAGCCACGCCTGCCGTGACAACAGTTAAATCATTAATGATGCCTGCAAGCACAGGCTCAGAGACAGAAATGCCAGCGCTGTGGACCCTTCACACCCCAGAGGCACCTCAGCACTTGCTGACAGCAGCCACGCCAACGTTCATGGCTCCCATTACTCAAAGGAACATCCAGCCAGCCGCACTGCCACCCAACACTCGTATTGCTTCGAGCCCCACCACACCAGGCCAAACCACACCACTGCTTTCAATGCCTTCCTGCACCACAAGCACACGACTTGCCCCAGTCTGTGCAACATCTGGGTCAGAACCTGCTCAGCAAATCAAAGCCGCTTCAGTGGCAGGTGAAAAGCCACACCTGAAAACGGAAGAGAGAGTTACCCATGAAAAGCACCTTGCAGAGCCCCCATTCCCAGCAAGAATTGAGTCAAGTACCAGAGCTCCTGCAGAATCCACGGCCACATCTCCCCGCAGCACTCAGCATCTCACCCCACTGCCAGCCCCACCAGCAGCTCTGCCACCTGCACATACTGCGAGAACCACCTCACCTCCAGGGTGGGAAATCCCATTCCAGCAGAAGCCCTCGGCTAAAGTCATGGAGAGAGGCATCACGTTAACTGTCAACACACGGACCAGACTGAAGTCATCACCAATCACGACTCCTTACGTTCCTCTGTGGGGAAGAGACAAGGACATTTTTGTCAAAGGCTGGTCTGAAAAGAGACAAGATCAAGGAACCACCAGCAACAATCCTACAGCCTTGGACTCTTTAAGTAGAAATCACTTTGCAAAGCCCAGAATAACTGGAGGAAAATTAGCTGCTTTTACTGTGCTAGCTAATTCAGATGCTTTTATTCCTTGTGAAGCTACTGGTAACCCTCATCCAACAATACAGTGGACCAAGATATCATCAGGTATGCTCAATAAACCTTTCTAGAATTTACCTCCCATTATAGTCTTGTACCTTGGCAGATTTTCTGTGCCAAACTCAGGTACTGCTTCATTTAAGAGTACCGTGAAGTGTAAGTGAAAAGATGAACTGTGAAACAGTGAAAAGGAATGATATCCCAGCAGCATACTTGCTGGAGTCTCTTACTGCTAACTGTGAAACAGTTCATTGGGGAAATAAAAACCCCCAAACTGATATTTAACTATAATTCTGTGCTTATTCTGAGATTTCAATATTTATCATATGTTAGCTGCTATTTCAGAACAGTGAGACAAGTGAGAAGAAGAATCTCCCTGTGGTAAAAAAACCATCAAATCAAGATTATGCCAAAATACTTTTTTAATATGCAAAGACCCATCTGCTTTATCTCAATTTTGTCTCTACTGAGGACTAAATTTTGGGTTTACTTTAAAGCTTTAAAGCTTGGGCACTGGCAGAGGCTGCCCAGGGAAGGCGTTGAGTCCCCTTCCCTGGAGGGGTTTAAGGGACGGGTGGATGAGGTGCTGAGGGACATGGGTTAGTGATTGATGGGAATGGTTGGACTCGATGATCTGGTGGGTCTCTTCCAACCTGGTGATTCTATGATTCTTTGTCACTGTATGTGCAAAATGCCGTTATTTCTCTTTCTTATCACTAGTGTCTTGGTTATATGAGCACAGCAGACTAGGACAGGGAAAGCGTTTTCAGGGACTGAGTAAAAAGAAAGAGAAGAGAGAGGTTCTGACGTGCTACGCTGTTGTCCCCTTGCTTCCACAGGGACCGGCGCTGTGGAAAGCCGAGGTGACAGCCGGTGGATGGTGTTTGCCAACGGCACGCTCTCCATCGCCCGCACAGGCCTGGAGGACCGTGGGCAGTACCTGTGCACCGCAGCCAACCCACTCGGCATGGCACGGCTCCTGGTCACCTTGTCCGTAGTGGCTTACCCACCGCGCATCACCGGGGGCAGGTGGCAGCTCCTCACCGCCCACTCCGGAAAGCCAGTGGCACTGAAGTGCAGAGCTGAGGGAAGGCCTCCTCCCACATTCCTGTGGGTTCTGGCAAATCAAACGCACATCTCCGACTCTTCTACAGGAAACGACAAAGTTCATGTGGAACCAGATGGCACTTTAATTATTGAGGCAGTCACTGTTTACGACAGGGGACTCTACACATGTGTGGCTAAAAACCCAGCGGGAACCGACACGCTGGTTGTAAAACTGCAGGTCATTGCGGCACCTCCCACCATCCTGGAAGAGAAGAGACAACTCATTGAAGGAATGATGGGGGAAAACCTGCAGCTTCCTTGCACCGTGAAAGGGAATCCTCAGCCCACTGTCCACTGGGTCGTCTTTGATGGCACGGTGGTGAAGCCTCTGCAGTTTGTAAATGGAAAGCTGTTCCTGTTCTCCAACGGGACCCTCCACCTCAACAACATCGTTCCTTCTGACAGTGGGAATTACGAATGCATAGCCACAAGCTCGACCGGCTCGGAAAGGAGGGTCGTGAGCCTCGTGGTGGAACACAGGGATACGCTTCCAAAAATAGCTACCGCCTCTCAAGGAATGACTCAGTTGAATTTTGGAGAGAAGTTGCTTCTGAACTGTACAGCGACTGGGGAGCCAAAGCCCAGGATCATCTGGAGGTTACCTTCCAAGGCAGTTGTCGACCAGTGGCACAGGTAGGAGTCTTTATTTTTAACTCAACCCTTTGAAACATCAAATGCTGACTTGTCTGGTGCTGGTATAAGAGACTGTTACATCACTGAAACAACACTGTGAACCAAAGCTGACACTAAATGTTTAACAGTGCTGAGACATCTGTGATGTTGACTTGTTATTATACATCTAATACATCTGCCCCTTTTCAGTTTATAGCCATTGCCCCTCATAAACAGCCCCTCCCCAGCTTTCTTGTGGCCCCTTCAGGTATTGGAAGGTTGCTACAAAGTCTCCTCGAAGCCTTCTCTTCTCCAGGCTGAACAACCCCAACTCTCTCAGCCTGTCATATGGGAGGTGCTCCAGCCCTCTGATCATCCTTGTGGCCTCCTCTAGCACAGTTGGCATCGTGCAGCTTTGCACACCTACATAGAGTCAGCGAACGCGTGCACATCCACAAAACAACTAAAGCAGCTGCTGCATCAGGTTATAACCCACTGGGTCTGTGGGTGATGTGGACACGGGGCCTTTGGAGAGAGCTGCTGTATCGTATCACGCTGTTAATAGTGTCAGTCAGTCTTGGTGCTCAGTACTCGCCTCCAGCATTTTGCTCCATAATTCTTTTCCTCTTTCTCTCCCCACAACAGGATGGGAAGTCGAATCCATGTCTACCCCAATGGATCCTTGGTTATTGAGGCAGTTACTGAAAAGGATGCAGGTGACTATTTGTGTGTGGCAAGAAACAAAATTGGAGATGATCTGATACTGATGAAAGTCAGCATCACAATGAAACCAGCTAAGATTGACCAGAAACAGTATTTCAAGAAACTGGTGCCATATGGAAAAGATTTCAAAGTGGATTGCAAAGCCTCTGGGTCACCCACACCAGAAATATCCTGGAGTTTGCCAGACGGGACGGTGATCAATAACGCGATGCTGGCAGATGACAGCGGACGCAGGTCTCGCAGATACGTCCTCTTTGACAACGGGACTCTGTATCTCAACAAAGCTGGAGTAACAGAAGGAGGAGATTATACCTGCTATGCTCAAAACACACTGGGAAGAGATGAAATGAAGATCCATGTCACGGTGATCATGGCAGCCCCTCAAATAAAGCACAATTACAAGACTTACATGAAAGTGAAAGCTGGAGATACAGCATTACTGGACTGTGAAGCTGCTGGAGAACCCAAACCAAAAATATTCTGGTTGCTTCCTTCCAGTGACATGATTTCCTCATCAACAGACAGGTATTTCCTGCACGTCAATGGTTCTCTATCAGTCAGTCAAGTCAAACTGTTAGATGCCGGGGAGTACATGTGCGTCGCTCGTAATCCTGGAGGGGATGATACAAAATTGTATAAGCTGGATGTTGTTGCGAAACCACCTATCATAAATGGTTTATACGTGAACAAAACAATCATGAAAGTGACGGCAGTGAAGCATTCAAAAAAACACATTGACTGTACGGCAGAAGGGAACCCCCCGCCTCAGATTATGTGGATCATGCCTGACAATATTTTCCTAACAGCTCCATATTATGGGAGCAGGATTGTAGTACACAAAAATGGGACACTTGAGATTCGCAACATAAGGCCTTCTGACACAGCAGACTTTATCTGTGTGGCACGTAATGATGGGGGAGAGAGTATGTTGGTGGTGCAGCTGGAGGTGTCAGAAATGCTAAGGCGACCGATCTTTAAAAATCCATTCAATGAAAAAATAATAGCAAAACCTGGAAAACCTACAACACTGAATTGTTCTGTGGATGGAAACCCTCCACCTGACATAAGCTGGATGTTGCCTAACGGCACGTGGTATTCCGGTGGCATCAAGACTTCCCAGTTCCTCACGGATAGCGGTGGTACCCTAACAATCTACGACCCTGACAGAGACAAAGCAGGGAAGTATCGCTGCGCTGCCAGGAATAAAGTCGGTTACATTGAGAAGCTGCTCATTGTGGAGGTTGGCCAGAAGCCCACTATTGTCACGCACCCAAAGGGGCCAGTGAAGGGGGTTAGCGGGGAGCCCCTATCGCTTCACTGCCTGTCTGAGGGGAGCCCCCCACCAAACACGGTGTGGACGCTGCCGGGTGGCTCCGTGCTGGATCGGCCACAGACCAACCGAAAATACCTGCTGCTGGAAAACGGCACTCTGGTCATACGGGAAGCCACCATTCACGACAGAGGAAATTACATCTGTAAGGCCCATAATAATGCCGGAGAATCCTCTATAACTGTGCCCGTCATTATTGTAGCCTATGCCCCAAGGATTACAGGCAGGCCACCGCAGACCATACACACGATGGCTGGTGCCGCGGTTCAGCTCCACTGCATAGCGCTTGGAATACCAAAGCCAGAAATTACCTGGGAACTCCCTGACCACTCGGTACTCTCTACAGGTAACCAAGACCGAGCATCTGGAGGCAAACTGCTTCATCCCCCGGGAACGTTACTCATCCAGAATCCCCAGCCTTCAGATTCTGGCATGTACAAGTGCACAGCAAAGAACCATCTTGGCAGTGATTTCACAGTAACATACATTCACATCATTTGAAATAAGAAATACAGCATAAATGATTGTTAACAAAGTCTACAGCTGGACTGAGTTTATTCTTGGAATAAATTTAATCAAAGGCAGCCATAGGCATGTAAGTGCCTGAATACATTTGCAGTATTCAGACTGCAATGACTGTGCAAAAAAAAGAGAGGAAGAAGGGCTTAAGAAGATTAGAGCTAGGATTATTATCTAGCATTGGTTCTCTCAGTGATTAAATTGACTTAAAACCAAACTTGAGGCACTTTTGCTTTGCCAGCAAACATTGAATATCAAATAAAATTACTTTCTGGAAACATACCTAGAGGTCTGCAGTAAAGGAGAGATGTTTTCATATTAGTTTAATGTTGTCCACCTTGTATGACTCTCACGAGCATGGATCACATAAAGCAAGAGCACCTGAGAACCAAAGAGCAGATTTTTTTGTAATGCAGATTATCGTCTTAATATGTCTGAATATTTAGTATGTTTTTTTAATAAACATTCAATGGTGAAACAAGTAGTGAAGTATTTTTAGTAATACAGCTGTTTCATAGTCTGTTTTGCAGAACTTTGGGATGATACACAGAGAAAAATTTTGTCCTCATTTCTAAACATAGAATCATAGACAGGTTTGGGTAGGGAACGACGTGAGAGCAGCCCTGTGGAGAAGGACTTGCAGGTACTGATTGATAAGAAGCTCAACACTAGCTGGCAATGTGCGCTCGCAGCCCAGGCGGCCAACGGTGTCCTGGACTGTGTAAAAGCAGCGTGGCCAGCAGGGCAAGGGAGGCGATTCTGCCCCTCTACTCCGGTCTTGTCAGACCCCACCTGGAGCCCTGGGTCCAATTCTGGAATCCCCTACATAAGAAGGAGATGGAAGTGCCAGAGCAGGTCCAGAGGAGGCCACGGAGATGATCCGAGGGCTGGAGCACCTCTGCTATGAGGTCAGGCTGAGAGAGTTGGGGTTGTTCAGCCTGGAGAAGAGAAGGCTCCAAGCAGACCTTAGAGCCTTAGAGCAGCTTCCAGTATGGAAAGGGGCTCCAGGAAAGCTGGAGAGGGGCTTTTTACAAGAGCATGGAATGACAGGATGAGGGGGAATGGCTTTAAACTGGAAGGAGGAGATTTAGATCAGACATTAGGAAGAAATTCTTCACGATGAGGGTGGTTGCCCTTGTAAAAAAGCAGGGGTCTCAGGAGAGCAGTGTAGAAGGGGAGAAATGTATGGTTTTGCACTCAGCTGCTAATACCCAATGCACTGCACCACCAACACTTGCCCAGCCATCTGGACTCAAACCTGGACTTTGAAATACTCACCGTGCCACCCTGGCAGCAGACACTGGTCACCGAATAACTCGGTTACGGTGACTTCAGTATGAAGAGCTGTTGGCTGCAGCAGTTCCAACACCTCAGAAAGGACATAGGTGCCTTTTCCACCCCTGCTTGGTGAAAGCTGGAATGAGATTTGTTACTGAAGTCATCAACTAAGCCAGAGATTTGTTTCCCATGAGGCTTTCCCAGGACTTAAAGATCTCCCTAAGCGAGCAGAGCAAAACCTGTTGGACCATTCAGTCCCCGTTACGATGCTGTTTGCTTCCTTCAAACTGATCACTAGTGAACTTTATATTAAGAAGACCAAATATGAAACAATGCTACTTCCAGGAGGTTTATTAACGTTACATTGTGGCTTTTAATATAAACTTTAAGAAGTTCTAATACAAGCAATAAACCCACTTCAGCACCTTCTTACCACAATGAGAGCAAGAGGAAATTGGTACTTAAAACAAGGAGCTTTATAAAGTGCATATGAAAATTACAGTCAAATAAACACAATTTAAATCAATGCTTGTTCTACCAACAAAGAAAAAGGTGAACATTTTCATGAACAAATTAACTTCTATGCCAAAATCAGAAGTGCCTTTCAGTTCAGTAGTTTGGTCCAGTGCAGTTCTTTAAAAAAAACAAAACAAAACACAAAAATCAACAAAAAAAAAACCCAAATCAAAAGAAATGTTTCACACAAATAAATAAGTCCAGCATTCTTTGTCCTCTTTAAAAGTAACAGGGCCTAAAAAGCACCAAATTCATAAAATCAGCAATAACATTCTTCAAACAGGCCCACATGTCCATACATTTAAATCTAGTTAAACACAAAAAAATCCCCACCCCAAGCCCCGCCTTGTCACATATCCACATCAACCGCAGCACGAAAAATAATCATTGAAATCATAGGAGAAGAAAATGAAAGTTTGCTTTCTAGCAAGAACTAGTGCATTGACTTGTGACTGTTCTGTTCTTCAGTGCAAACGGAACGCGCCGCCCCCTTCCAGTTTGGAGTCAGAAGTGTGAGGGATGCCCGTACTGGTTCACTCCTTGCTGGGGCTGGTTACCTGGTTGGTAAAGGAGAGGGAGGTGTTTGTGCCTCGTGACTGTACTCCACAGAAATACAGAAGCACGGCAGCATTCCACGCAGTAAGAAAACACGAAATGCAGAGCAAATGTGACTGGGCCACCAGACCGGCAAGTAAGGCTTCTCTGGAGACCAACAGAAACCTGTAGGATGCACTAGCACCAGGAGTTTGGTCTCGCGTCCCTGCTGGGATAAGTAACCAGCTGTCAGGAGGTAAATTAATTAGATGTGTGAGATCTGACACAGAAAACCTTGAGACCATGCCTGTAATTTTCTATTTAACAGATCACAAAAATCAACTCTGATCACCTTCACACCAGGTCCCTTCAGAGCTGACACATGCTGCCAGCGTTCAAAGCAATTACGCAGAGCATTTCCTGAAAGGATATTCAGGAGCTCTGTTGGTTTTGCTTTCATCTCTCCTACTGACAAAAAAAAAGGGTTCCTTTGAGCACCGATATTTGAGATCCCTTCACTGCCAGCCTCAGTCAATAACTGAGAAGTTTCTGCTGTGTATTTCTTCAGTTTCACAAAAAAAGTTGATGTTCACATGCTGTTCACTCTTGCACAGCGACATTTTCTGACCAAGGGTAAGAAAATTAGGAAATTTTAGGAATTAGAAAATTAGGAAGCATTAGGAAAAAATTCTTCACAGAAAGGGTCATTGGGCACTGGAACAGGCTGCCCAGGGAGGTGGTTGAGTCCCCTTCCCTGGAGGTGTTTAAGGCACGGGTGGACGAGGTGCTGAGGGACATGGTTTAGTGTTTGATAGGAATGGTTGGACTCGATGATCCGGTGGGTCTCTTCCAACCTGGTTATTCTGTGATTCTATGAAAATGACTCTATTTGAACACGCATCCACTCATCATGAGCGAAGCGATCAAGCTGAGCCTTGTCTCTTGATCTCTATAGGTCAGAACATGTCTCTCTATAGTGTCGGTCGTGGCTTTTCGTGTCAGACCTCATATATACGGCAGCATTCAAATAGGCAGAACGCCTCCAGAAAGATAATTCCACATTCAGATTTACGTATGTATTTCTGTACATTTGTGCACACCCACACTTACTGGAGAGCTGCTTCTGGAGCTGCCTGACCAGTGCAGCAGTCTGTTGTTGTTGCTGTGTCTGTTGCAAGCCTTGCCTTGGAAACTGCAAAAGAAACATGAAAGATGAAAGAAATAATCACGGCTGTGTAGGCAACAGAAGTGTTTAGCCTGTTCTCCCCTTCAGCCGCTGGAGGAGCAGGTGGAAAGGACAGCAGAAAGCAGCAAGGCCTCCACCACAGATCCTGACTGGATTTTAACAGCACACTGAGGACACATAGAGCACACTGAGAACTTCCAGAGCGTTTGTTCTCTTCATTGCCTAACCGCAAAGTGCAGACCTGCACCTCAGAAGGAACAGCCCCATACACAAGTACAGGTTGGGACTGACTGGCTGGAAAGCAGCTCTGTGGAGAAGGACCTAGGAGTCCTGGTTGACCACACATCAATCATAAGCCAGCAAGGAATGGTTGGACTCGATGATCCGATGGGTCTTTTCCAACCTGGTGATTCTATGATTCTGTGGCCAAGAAGGCCAGTGGTGTGCTGGGGTGGATGGACAAGTGTGACCAGACAGCCAAGGGAGGTTCTCCTACCCCTCTGCTCTGCCCTAGGGAAGCCCCCTCTAGAATCCCGTGTCCAGTTCTGGGCTCCTCAGCTCCAGAAAGACAAGGAACAACTGGAGAGAGTCCAGCAGAGGCCATAGAGATGATAAGAGGACTGGGGCATGTCTTATGTGAGGAAAAACTGATGGACCAGGGTCTGTTCAGCCTGGTTTGGAGAATACTGAGAAGGGATCTCATTAATGCTGATCAATATCTGACAGGTAGGAGGACTGGGCCAGACTCTGTCCAGTGGTATACAGGAACACTACAAGGGGTGACGATCACAAACTGGAGCACAGTAATTTCCACCTGAATGTGAGGAAAAGCCTTTTCTGTGATGGTGACGGAGCACTGGAACAGCTGCCCAGTGAGGGTGTGGAGTCTCCTTCTCTGGAGATCATAGAATCATAGAATAACCAGGTTGGAAGAAACCCACCGGATCATCGAGTCCAACCATATTCCGACACACCTTGATGCGCTCCTGAGCCACTGCTGGAGGTGACTGCTTCAGCAGGGAGTGGGACTGGATGAGCTCCAGAGGGCACTTCCAACCCCTACCACTCTGGGATTCTGTAATTTTTTTTCTCATTAGATTTCGTGAAAATGCACCTTCTTCTAATTAAGAGATTTTTTGTGCTTCTGCACAAGGACACACAATCCACCTGACCAATACAAAAGCCTGATGCGCTGAATAAAAATGGAGCTATTTAATACCCTAATAACATTGTACGTGCTACAGGAAACGCCCAGGCTTTGTTTCAGCGAAACCTTTTGCTTCTTACTGAAGGGAGTTTCAGCGTTTTACAAGACCTCAGCATCTTTTCCCTTTCTGAAACAAAACCCTTGGCTTAAAATCCATTGTGTAATCTTTTGGCTGACAGTCCTTGGTAAATGCTGAGGTTAGACAAAAGCATCAACCACACCACGGTTTTGTGGGGACACAAAACCAACATGCACAGCTCTGTGCTGAGCTGAGTGCTGGAAGAAGGGTCTGCAGCCAGGCAGGTGCTCTGTCCCCGTGACAGTCCTTCCCATTCAGTTGGTTTCACTCCTAGAACGAGCATCTTTGCAAGTAAATTCAAACACGCTACCGCAGAGGCACCAAGGCCAAGTGGGGCAGAGCAGGAGCCCTCCTTGCCACAGCCGGTGTTCAAAGAAGCACTTGCCTCCCCATCAGAGCCCAGCAGGCAAGGTCACCTCCCAGCACACCCCAGTGCATGCATAACCCATGGCATCAGAGTGTGGGTCTACAGCACTGCAGGCATCCAGGAGTCAGCATCGGCAGGCAGTTGGCGATGTGGAGAAGCTTACACAACCCCTCTCCCCATCTCCCTCAGGGATAAACTCACCCCATCACTACCCCGTGCCTGCTCAGAACGCCTGGGTGTCCCCTCTGCTTACCAAAGGCTGCTGCGGTTGCAAGGGCTGGAGACCAAGCACCTGCTGCTGCCCCTGCTGCTGCTGCTGCTGCAACTGAAAGAAGACAGGCATTGAAACATGTGCCAAGACATGCACACTGCCTCACGAGCGACCACGAGCCACGCAAGACAGCTTCCCATGACTGATGTCCAGTCTAGGATCTGGGCTCGCTTACAGCACTGGTTACTGAACGTCCCATTTGGGAGATCAGCCCCACAGCACTCCACTTCCATTGTCAGCCAAGCCAGAGCTGACAAGGAGCACTGTTAATAGACAACAAAATACCCCAAAGCTGGGATATTTAGTTTACTACAATTTCAAGATAAAATCCATTATTGTTTGACAAGAACTGGCACAGATAGTTATTGCATTAAAATGTAAACCCAACCATCGAAGGGCCACGGGAAGGATTTTTAATATCATTTACTTCCTCTGCACCAAGCCCTACTTATTTAGTTGATAAACTGATACTTACTGTCAAATCAAAAATGTATCAACAAGTAAGAATATAGGAAATAGGCCAGACAGGAAGCGAGCCCATCGATTCAATTCCAGCATATACTGCAATGCCAGAGAGGGGAGGGCACAACCACTGCTCTTGTCTTGGCACATTCAGCTCAAAAGTATCAAATTCACCTTCTCCAGAGGCATTCTGCGGTCTTGAAAAACAGAAGTTCTGAATTTTCCATGTGTGTCTCAAGTGCTTCTTTTTTGAAATGTCAAACATAATCAATAAATTATTGCACTTGAGTAAAAGCAGCCTGGGTTCCTAACTGCTTTAGACCTCAATACACACCCTGACACCATCCCCTGATACACAGCGATGTTTACACCCCCTTTCTGCATTAAAATATCCCTGGCCTCCAATGCAGCCAAGCCCCTCACCTGGAAGAGTCTCTGCTGTCGAAGCTGCTGCTGCCTTTGCCTCAGGGGCTCCGGAGGCAGCTGCACCGAGTTCAGGGTGGGATGAGGACCCGTGGCTGATGTGCTCTCCAGTCCCCCTCCAACCAGTGAATTTGGCTGCAAAGGCTGATGGCTCAAGCTGATGGGGGGAAAAATAATGGTTTTATTTATAATAAATAATGGATTTATTTATAGGCAGAGCACAAGTTCATCTAAGAGTACCCAACTCTTATGGACATGGTTTAGTGTTTGATAGGAATGGTTGGACTCGATGATCCTGTGGGTCTCTTCCAACCTGGTCATTCTATGATTCTATGATAAGCTGTGACTTCCATAGATTTAACAGAGGTTACATTTTACAGGAACAATATATCTACTTCTTATGATGGAGATTCCAGAATTTCATGTTCTATAAACACACAGCACAACCAGGCTACAATGCATGCCAAGAAAAACTTAAAATAAAAGTAAAATGAAGGAAAGAAACAGGGGGAAATAGGAGACAAAGGTGAATTTACTGCTAGTTAGACCCAGAATTACCATTTTGATTAATACACTTTATGTCAAATAAAGCTCTAGACCTCTAAATCATAGTTGCTGTTGCAATCCAGCTATGAGAACTGCAGAGGCTCACCGCTGAGCGCCTGTCAAAGGCTGCATGTAGGTAGCAGCCTGCTGCTGAATATACCCGCTGGGCTGCTGTTGGATCTGCCGCAGCCTCTCCATCAGCGTGGGGCTGGAATGAGATGCGGTGTACGCTCGGGGGTTGTAGCTGGGGGAGAGCACTACGGCACCAGGCTGCTGCTGCTGCTGCTGCAAAGGCATCTGAGTGCTGTACATCGTGTATCCGTGAGGCATACTCTGCAGGGAAAGGGACAGAAGAGTAACCCCACTGCGCCCATCAAATCATAATCATAGAATAGTTTGGGTTGGAAGGGACCTTAAAAATCATCTAGTTCCAACCCCTGCCATGGGCAGGGACACCTCCCACTGGATCAGGCTGCCCAACCCCCATCCAACCTGGCCTTGAACACCTCCAGGGATGGGGCAGCCACAGCTTCCCTGGGCAACCTGTTCCAGTCCCTCACCACCCTCATGGTGAAGAAATTCCTCCTTATGTCTAGTCTAAATCTGCCCCTCTCCAGTTTATACCCATTGCCCCTCAACCTATCACTCCAAGCCTTTGTAAACAGTCCCTCCCCAGCTTTCTTGTAGCCCCTTCAGGTACTGGAAGGTCACTATAAGGTCTCCTCGGAGTCTTCTCCAGGCTGAACAACCCCAACTCTCTTAGCGTTTCTTCATATGGGAGGTGCTCCAGCCCTCTGATCATCTTTGCAGCCCTCCTCTGGACCATACTTGAAATAGGCAATTATAAAAGAAACAGATGTCCTTTATCAAAGGGACAAAGCCTGGACAATCAGAGGCAGGTCAGTGAGATGCGGTGCTATACCCACACACTGACCCTGGTCATTCCCTGCTTCCGTCTGGGGCTTCAGGCAGCTGAAAACTGGTCACACGGATTGAATGTGCACCCCGGCACCTTTCCCTGGGACGCACTGAGAAAGAGCTCCACAGCTCCACCTCTCTTTTCTTTGTTTTCTTCCCCCACAAAGTGCCAGAACGACCAAACACAATGGACCTGATGATCTTAAAGGTGTTTTCCAACCTAAAAGATTCTGCAAGCAAGGTTCATTTTGAAGAGTCATTGGTATCACTATCTCACCAAAAGCTGGACACATTTGAGGTGAAGTATTTTGCCTTTAACAGCAACAACATTAGGAAAAACTGGGCAGTGACCATGTTTAAGAACACTTACAAACTACCACATGGCGAGACTGCAGGCATCCTTGAAGGTGGCTCTCACCGTTACCCTCGGCCACACACACAAGGCACATCCCAAGCACAGAAAAGCAGGCTGGGAGGTAAAGGAGCTCCTTCTGAAAGCATTTTTATGCAGACACCCCATGGGAGTAGTGCCATACCTGTGCTTGCTGTAACCCTGGGTACTGTGGAAGCTGAGACGGGGGTCGAACTTGCGGAGGGAAAATAGCAGCTTGGTCCATTGGCTGACCCTGAAAGACACATCACCCATCAGATTTGGCCTCCAGATCCCACACGAGCAACTGTCCAATTCTGGACAAGAATCCCACCAAATTGTGTCCTACAGAATCAGGGAGAAACTTGACCATTTCCTTCAAGGCAGAGCACTGCCCAGCACCAAACTGCTGAACAGTATTTACTCTCAGGGAGATGGGAGGATTGACTTCTGTTTCTGACACTACTGTAACACTGCAGCAGTGAAGAAATAGGCATTTACTGAACAGATGGCCTTTAAAATGTGGCTCTACAAAGGATTAGAAATAAATAGTCTAGCTGTCTTGAAGACAGTACATCAAATTATGCAGGAAGCTTAGAGTGAATTATAATCTCCAGTATAAATACACAGTTGATATCTTTTTCAGGCTACCTGATTACTAGTTTTGCCCCATGTGAAGCAGGCAAAATGCAGATTAGCAGATTTTATGATGACATAGAAAATACCAGTATGATAAATGGGTAACACAAGCACCTCCAGCTCCCAACCCGTACAGCTTGGAAATGCACTCTGGATTTGTGATCAGCAGAAAGCTTACTTGGTTCATTTTGAATCATCTCAATATTGATGCCCAATTAATGGCAAGTCATTTAAAGACTTCAATTATAACTGCATTAGTGTGTTTTGAAGCATCAGAAAAGCAGGAAAAAAAAATGTAATGACTTAATTCTAGGACCAAGACTGTAAAAAACTGGTGAATGAGAATTTGCCAAGGATATAACCAAGCGTGTGTATTTTCTGTGCAATCGTGACGTTGCACTTGATACTTTTGAAAACTATTATACTCAAAAAAGCTCAGCGGCAGGCATGAGCTGGAAGCAATGATGCTCCTTCCTGTAGCTGCCCAGTTCACCACAAAGAAAAAACAAACCAAAAACCAAAGAAGTTCAAGTCCTCCAACAATGCCTTTGTCATTTTCATCAGCATATCCTTAGAGAGATGTGTTATAATTTGAGACTAAAAATTACTTTGATAAGACACTGAAAGCAGCAACGTTACAGTAAGGGTTACCAGGTGGAAAATAAAATCTCTGACAGGATGGGATAAAAAAACTGAGGCACCATCGTTATCTGATCCCATCCTTTCAGCAGCAACTGTACCAAATATTAACAAGTCTGTAAGCACAACCAGCAGTCCTGTAGTCCGGCTGTTAGTTTGGATTGGGTTTAAAAATGTGAGCATCCACATCAACAGACCTGAGAAACAAGCAGAGCGACCTGTTATGAACAGGAATCGCTGAGGGAAGAGGTACGGTATAGAGAAAGCATTCCAGCTTCAACCGACCGAGCCCCAGGAGACATGAACTGCTATGACAAGACTGGATTAACCACCTTCTGCTTCAGGTAGAGAACAGACAGAAGAAGACAAGGACAAGATGCAAAACTTGGGGTACAGCAACCATAGGGTTGGTCACACACTCATTTTTCATTCCTTCCTTTCCCTGTGAAAACAAAGAAATAAAATGCTGATCTAGCCAGGGTCTGATGGGACCAACGCTAAAGGGGTGGAAGGAGGCAGAGGCTACACTGAGGATTCCAACATCTCATGGGAAATTCTGAAGAACAAATTTGGAGGTACAGAAAGTGTGAAGAGACTAACATCTATCAGTCCTGACAAAAGGTCAGGATAAATTAAATTTATCTGAAAAAATATTTACAAAATCGGACATGGAGCTCTCAAAATGACGACCTGATGGGTGAGAAACTGAAAAGCTGAACAGAGCGTCCTCCTTGCAGACAGGATGCACATAAAACAGACATCAGCCAAGCAGATGGGAAAGGTACTCAAGTACTTAAGAATTTTCTGGGTTTTAGAGACAAAAGAAGAAAACCAGCAAAAATAATTTCTCTGAGCAAATCGCTTCTGAAACTTCTTCATAAGGTGCCCACCACAAGATAAAGATGTGACTTGAATTCACCCTAAGGTGAAATCTGGTAAAAACAAGGCTGATTTCTAGAAAAAAAATGGTGCCTTAAGCCAGTCCCAGCAATAACACAAACCGCTGCAGGGTTCTGTGAAGCTGGACCAGAGCCATGCTCCATGCACTCTGTGTCCTATCCTTCTGTTTCACAGCAAGCGCCAGCCCGGTGCGGCCAAGAGCAGAATCTGTCCTCATGCCCATGCACTGTAAAGAGCATCCCCTCAACGTCTGTGGAAGTCACATCGATGGAGACTGGATTAGGCTCTAATTCTGTATGGCAATGCTATGTAAGCGGCTGCCTGATCCCAGCCATGCACGGTGGGCAGAGCACCACAAGCGAGTTTTGTCTCCTGATCCTTTCCCCGCCATCGAAAACGCACGCAAAGCCGTGAAGCCAGTAGAGTGCGAGACCCAAGAGCCACAAACCCCAGCTGAAGGCACCACAGCTCAGGGCAGGCAAGTGCCACAGGCAAAATCACACCTGAAACATAAGCAAAAGCTGTTCCTTACACAAGGGACAGATGGATGTGCCCCACAGCAGCACACGGCAGCTGAGAAAGCTCCTCTGTATTGAAAGTGAGCCCTGCATTCCTGAGCAGCAGCAGCAGAGGTTGCTAAATTCAAAGGGACTTCTCTCTCCAGGCATAAGTTAGCAAAGAGTGAACCAGACGTGCAGGTCAACTGCTGCAAGCCAGAAAGGGGCATACAGGTCAAACAAAACCAGAACCAAAACAAGGAGGAAAAAAAACCAAACACTTTTATTCAATGCTACAGCAATAAGCACTGTTCTCTTTGTTCTGCTTGCACCTCAAATTGAAGCAACCTGCCTGCTTTTTCCTGAGACCATAGCGTAGAAAGAATTTTCTTCTCTGGTGGTGCTGGGACTGGCAAAGGTGACTGGAGTGGCCTTGGAGCTGTAGACTGATTTCGAGCAAGATCTGAGCAAATCTGACTTGGAAAGTAGTCCCATGAAACACCACCACTTATTTTGGCAAGGAGACGATGATAGATTTGAGGGAGCTCACTGAATACCTGCTGCATATCTAGGTGTGCCTAATTAATTGCAAATACAGCGATCTACACCCTGTTCTGACATGCTACAAGGAATGATTCCACATATATAAAACATGGACAACAGGGTAAGCAGCAAAGTCCTTTTAAAAACATGTTCTGTTTTGTCTTTCCATTCAGTGCTTTTAACAGCATTACAGTTTCCTTCAGACAGGAACAAAGTGCTGCAAACCAACTCTGAAACAGCTTTTCTAATTAATGTCTGGAAAGCTTTCCAACACAGACATTAGGGATGAAATTTCATGCCATCATTGGTTTTCCCCAGAAACAACTGGATTAGATGAAATTAATTTATTAAAAAGTTAAGTGTCGGTTGTTACTTGTTTGGAAGTAACAAATCATGGTTATTCTGATAACTGCACATCCTGCCACAGCTCAGGAACAGACCATCAGGCAGCACAGGTCGTGCTCAGGTGAGCCAAGAAGCATTTTGGAAACTACAGCCGAGGCAGAGCGAGGGGAGCTGACTGGTGCTGCTGAGCTGAGCAGCACAGCTACATCCCACCGCAACAGGAACAGCTCCAAGCGCTGCTGGGGAAGCGCTGGTGGCACGTGCTGCCAAAAAGGACATGTGGTCCATCCCTTAGTGCTCATCTGACACGGCAGCCACCACTACCACATCCTACATCACAGCAGGAGCTGCCGCAGTGGAAGGCAGCGGAGAGGAGCAGATCCAGCCACCAGCAGGGAGATGGGACCACGTCAGCCATGCTTGGATGGACACGGCACCAGACATATATTCCAGCCTCACTAATCTTTAGCTGCAAGGAACACAACAGGAGAGGAAAAATATTCATCGATGATGCAGTTATTGGAACTACTTGTATGAAACAAAATATTCTATGTGTGCAAGTGTATTCACAGCCTTCCCACATGCAGCCACTGTACTACCTAGGCAAGAGGAGTGCCAAAGCGTTATCATTCTCATCACAAGCAAAGTGTGCAGCCTGAGTGCTGAAAGGCATGTTTGTGCAAAAGAAAAAACAAAGAGAAGTTCATGGTCTCAGAGTGGTTACCATTATGTTGTCAAAGCCATCCTGAAGGGATACAGCAGCGCTACAGACATCCTAAAGGAAAAGGACAGGCAAAAAAATAGCAAACAATACAAAGAATACACACGATTAGGCTCAGATTGTTAGTGGAGCAGCACAGCACCTTTACAGAGCTCATCTGTATGTACTCAAAGAATACTGGTGTTTCAGAATGCTAACAGGGTCCTTTTGGGTGGTTTTTATGCTAACAAACCTCAATACTTCTATGGAATTTATGAGGAGAAAGTCTAAACCTGAAAAGGACTCCTTACCATCCACAGGAGCCTATTAATTCTATATGTAATACTCAAAATTCTTTTAAAAAGTCGAGTTCTTAAAGACCTTGCACCATGGCTGTTCACAAGAGCACAGTGCATACAGCACAGCACTACAGAGCAGGCTCGTACACTTCCATTAGCATTGCCTCCTCCAAATCCAGGACCGCAGCAAGAACTACTACAAGTTCCCCAGGGACATGTTTCTGCACTCAAGCACCACGCAGGCAGGCAGGTGTCCCCCTGGAGCAGCCCAGAGTGGCAGGGATGCGCAAATTTTTACATCTAAGGCTGAATGAATCTTCCCAAATATCCAGCAAGGCAAGTCGAGGACGCTGTGGAGAAGTAACTGGGAACAAAGATTTGGTTTAAATGGCTCTGGTTTAACTTGGTTTGCACCAGCTTAACTTATACCGACTCACTGCTGAAATAAAAACATGCCTGATGCAGAACCACAGATGAACACCCAGCACACCTTGTACATTAGCTAAAACAGGTGTCTGAACCTGGATTTTAGTGCAGCTCTTATACTGGAAGAGTTCAATCCAAATTTGATGAAAAAGTTAATCACAGACATCTTATTAATCTTATTGAGGCATGGATTCACACCTTCATGATAAGTTTATTCTCCTTACTGACAATCTGTCTATGCAGCAGTTTGGTGCAGAAGTTGAACACTGCTCTTACCAACTAGAAACCATCCCTGTTTGAAACCAAAAGGGAAAAGCAACATCTTTTGTCTTCTAAATGTAGCAAACAACAGCATTTCTTAAATATGAGAATAATGTGTCATTTTAGATCTTCAATTATTTCTTTTCCATCCACCTAGCCCCAATTGTTGACCGTCACTTGTTTCCCGAAAGCTCTTATTTAAGCCTGTATTTTATCAGTTACTGAAAGCCAGTTGGACCTAGCACTAAAACAGTGAGATATTGCCTAATGTAAGATATACTACAGGGTTTCTACTAAATAAGAAGTGATGGCTTCATTGTAGAGCTCAGTCCCTTCAGATTTGAGGTACCTAATCTTTAGCAATTCATAGCGCCTACAGGACATCAATGAGGGATTAAATACTTGCTGTCTGGCTGAGGTGATCAAGCACACATCCAGAGCTTTGGGGAGCTTTTTTGTTTTTAAAAAAAAAAGGTAGAAGAAAACACGCATACAGGGAAACCCTAGTTTCACAATTATGAGCAATCCATTTAAACTATTGTAGCCCATCAGCAATTTAAGCACTACAGAGGGCTTTGCACGCATCATAGCAGAGAGACTGAAAGAGGAATCAGAAGGGTAATGAGGGAACTGTATCAGAATAGAGACAGTGTGGACGAAATGACAAGGACATTTGCTGAGAATTTCGACTATTTTGAGCAAAGATGACATATCACAGAATGTGAAAACAAGACAGCATAAAAGCAATGTAATACACACTGCCGTGAGAGTAATAACAGGTACAGAAGGACCTTAAAATAAAGGTGAAAAGTTATTGTTTTTACCATCAACAACTGTACACACACTGCTTGTTATCTGAGATGCAAAAATCAAGTTTCTGTTCTTACACTGTCAATTCAAATGCAGCCTGAATGTAACCACACTCTGAAAATCAGCTCAGGCTCTGAAAGGTGTTGCTCAATAGCCATGTGCAGCTTGGCACACAGCAGCTGTATCCTGCAAAAACGTTACGAGAAGAAATACCAGCTATTTCTAGAGAACATGGGTATCCATGTGCACATTGTGTACAGAAACAGCTCCTGCTGGACTTCCTGGATGTTTAACTGTGAAGAACATTGCCGTGCCCCTGCCACTCACTTGCAGCTTGGTGGTACATAGTAGCACCCAATTCCACTATGGAAGTCTCTGTGACACAACAGGAACAAGAATATCATCAAGCAGGAAAAGCAAAACCTGATTTTATGAAACACAGGAAAAATAGAAGGGACTGAGACCAAAGGGCAAACGAAGTTTAAATGCAGATGGCTCTAGTAAAGCAATATTTGGGGAATTATTGCAACTAAACATCAACTGGCTCTCTGCTCCACAGGATGAACAGCCAAGAGGGAAGGCAAAACTACTGAGCTGCTCTTCACACTTAGGGGTTTGGACAAACCTGTTGGAGAGACCGTGACTGTGCTTGCTGCCTGAGGAGCCGCTGCTGCTGCTCTTGCTGCAGGAGCTTCATCTGGAGCAACTGCTGCTGAGGCGTGATTGCATGGATAGATGGGGGCTGCATCATGGTGCCAGAGCGTCGCTGCAGCATGTTCGACAGGGCTTGCTTCGTATTAGTTGGAACAAAGGAGCCTGTCAGATCCAGCCTGGAACCACCTAAAAGTCACCCAAAACACAAATGCATTCTCTGCCTTCAGTAAGAGTGTTGTTGGCACAGATCACTGCTAATTCATCAGCTCCTGTTTGGTTAGCTCTACAATAATGGCAATAAACTCATCTCTGTAAAGGCAGGTAGCGAAGGGGATTAAACCAGACTATTGGCCTGAGAAAATAAATGGGTAAAATAGCTTTGAAGATTGCCACTTGTAAATGAGAATGAAAAGCGAAAAGGATATGGACTGTTGCATGTTCTACGTCACATAAAACGTGTGACTACTACTGAGGAACAGAAGTTGCATGTCAGAGCAAAAGTATGATTTATGCAGCTTATTATGGCAAGCCAGTTTCACAATGAGATGGCAGTAATTTATGCACTCCCTGTCATTTCATAGAAATCATGTATCTATGTGTCAGATTTACAAAAGTAATCTTAAATTTTTGTTTTTAAAATGAGCACTTCCTTAAAACTTCAGCCACTGCCCAGTATATTCTGAAGATATTCACATGCTTAAAATACAGCTCTAGTTGTATTTAGAGTTCCAGGAAAAATATTTGACATTTATACACTGGAACCAAACTTCTAAACTTCTGAGTAATATCCAAGAAGGACACAATGTCACGATGTCACAAACTGCTGTGCCCTGCAGCAAGCACAATGCCTGGGGTAAACTGTACACACTTACTGGAAGAATCCTACAGAAAATAAAGCACGTATCACAAATGCTGCAAAAATGTGAGCCCGCGGTTTTACTTATTCCCTCTAGCAGATGGTAATCACTGCAGTTTTCAGTATGAATCAAAGAAGAAATATCCCAAAGGTCACTTGTTTCCTTTAACAATCCCTCTCGTTTCATTCCTTATTGAACTTCTACCAGCTCTCTTATATTGTCACCACAGTTTGTCATTTTGTGCTTATCTACCAAAAAGGTTTAATAGAGCTTAATAGAGCTTAACAGCTTAAAAAGTTTAATAGAGACAGAGCTACAACTGAGAACAGAAAGCCCTTCAAAAAAATCCAGCTACCTAAGGAGTAAAAGAAATGGCATCAGCAGACATTTCCTGCTTCAGAGACGGTTAGAAACAAAATGTGGTCAGAAGTAGTCAATTTTTATCCCACCTCAAATAAGAAAGCCCCTTGTTTGTGAACTCAAAGGTCTCTCGTACCTGGTGGGAGGGGCTGGCTCTGCACAAAGAAGCCGGGCTGCTGTGGCTGGCCCATGACATTGTAACCCCACAGGGCAGACGGAGGATGCTGCATCATCTGCGAGGAACCTGGTGAATACGTGGGAGGCACTCTGTATAAGTTGTTCTGGGGGTATTCCTGAAAATACACAGTCAAAGTGAACGTCACTGACATTCATACCTTACGAACTCATAAATAATGCCAATTTTCCTACTGAATTATTAAAGGATAGAGACAGTTCCCATTGTTGTCTGCAATGATGTAAAAACCAGATTAAGTCTCAGGCTGCCCACTGGTAATTAACAACCGCACAGACACGTCATCCACTTTCTACCTTATTAGCAAGTATTTTCTGCAGGCTATACTATACCTAAGTACAGTAAAGGACAAGGACACCTTGCTGTATCAGTATATAAATAACAGGAGGAGGTATTTCAAGTTTTGTATCGGGCACCAAACACTTACATCAGCCCTTGAGCTTGACTTGGACTTTCGCTTCCTGCCCTTTGTCTTCTTCTCGTCATCTGTGGCAAGTTTTCCCTGATCTGAGAGCTCTCCTGACTTCCTTTCTGGTTCCTGAGAGACAGGGGTGGTGGGCTCTTCCTCCTCCTCCTCTGGAGGAAGGGGCAAGGGCTCGAGGTAGTAACTCCGTGGCTTGGGTTTGGTGTGCGTGTGGTACAGGAGGAGATGCTGCTGCTCCTCATATTTTATCACTTTCCTGTCAACACGAACTGTACCAAACCATGCCCAGGAGAGAGGAGCAGGATTTTTGTGACCTTCAAATAAATCCCAAGGGGAGATCTTTTGTTTTGTTGAAACCTGAAGACCCTGTTTCAGAATAAAAGCGAAATTAGTATTTTAAGAAAATGCTGGAGCAGACTATTTGTTTTATACATCATTATTTGAGTCATAAAAATCCAGTACGGATTTTTCATTTCCACAAAATGTACCAAATGCATTCTGGTAGGATTTTAACCTCAATCCAAGGCTGCCACTAATTAAAGAGAAATTCTATTTTTATAGTACCATTTGCTTAGAACTATGCTAAAAATCTCAAGTTCCATCTATGTAATTTTGGAGGAAAAGTCAAATATCTATCAAAAATCACTAATCTGACAATATGCTTGCCAAAAGTTTACATATTGAAATAAAGGGAAATAAGCCTAAGCTGTATATCACCTAAAATGCCTATCTAGCCTGCAGCAGAAAAAGCTCTATCCTAAGCTCTATTCTTCTCTTTTAAATATATTCACTTAAAAAAAATATGCATCCCTTTGTATTCCCAAAATATCCAAAACAATACTTCTTCCCCTAATTTCCACCCCACGCAAGAAATAGGTTTAGAGGTTCCCACGAGTTCTCACATGTCAGATTCCACTTGAAAAGCAAATACTGTTTTAAGAGCTTCTGCTGTTCAAGTCAAATGCCAATTTGGTTTTGGCAGCTGGAGTTGCCTCCAGTCCAGACCCTACATTGCAATTAAGCAAGCTCATAGAATCACAGAATCACCAGGTTGGAAGAGACCCACCAGATCATCGAGTCCAACCATTCCTATCAATCACTAAACCATGTCCCTTAGCACCTCATCCACCCATCCCTTAAACCCCTCCAGGGAAGGTGACTCAACCCCCTCCCTGGGCAGCCTCGGACACTGCCCAATGACCCTTTCTGTGAAGAATTTTTTCCTAATGTCCAGCCTAAACCTCCCCTGGTCGATCTTGAGGCCACTCCCTCTCGTCCTGTCCCCTGTCACTTGGGAGAAGAGCCCAGCTCCCTCCTCTCCACAACCTCCTTTCAGGGAGTTGGAGAGAGCAATGAGGTCTCCCCTCAGCCTCCTCTTCTCCAGGCTGAACACCCCCAGCTCTCTCAGCCGTTCCTCATAAGGCCTGTTCTCCAGCCCCTTCACCAGCTTTGTTGCTCTTCTCTGGACTCGCTCCAGAGCCTCAACATCCTTCTTGTGGTGAGGGGCCCAGAACTGAACACAGGATTATGATACTGCATATAAAGGCGTGTATTGTACAAGCTGTACCTCCCCACTTGAATTTCCTACGCTTCAAAAATCGTGGAAAAACCGAGCCGAAAGCAAACATTTATTCTTGCCTGTTTTTTATCAATGGAGTCAAACCCTGCAATTTTGTTCCCCTTGGTGTCGATCAAGGATCCCATGGGCTCACAAGTGATAATGTCGCACGTCTGTTTCGGCAAAGGGAGCAGCTGGCGGACCTTGTCAATGCTTTCCGAGCGCTTGTCTCCCAGCTCTTTCTGAAGAATAAATACAGCGATTGATCAAACAGGAGGAAAGGGAAGAAACTCATGCCACTGCTTTCACTATTAGACAACGTCCAGTTTCTGGATTAATCATTTCCTTCTACTTTCACTAAATTTAAACAAGGGGCTTCGTGAGGTTATTTTGCTTTGCTTTTTTTAAGAACATGAATTATCTTTTCACCCTTTGTTTGAATAGACAATATCTAATATTTAACACAAATTAAATTCAAGTGTCTCAAACATGAATAAAAGTAACTAAGTGTCTTGCAGAGTCCCTAATTGTAATTTGGTATAAAGAAAATATTAGAAGTCTGTCTTCCCACCCCCACATTCCTGTATTTTTATTTTCTCTTTGTTTCTCCTCTTTTTCCAAGAGGCTTTTCCAGAACTGGAAATGACAGGGCTAAAAGATGAGCACAGAACGTGATTCCAATGAAATGATGAAAACAGGATATAACGCTTACTTTTAATTTCTTCACTAAATTCATATAAGCTCTTTTGTTTTCCTCAGGCCCTCCTTGGGAAGCATTTGACAAGTCTGAAGCAAGCGTCCCGTTGATGAGGACACCCAGCATGTCAAGCACGGTTGTGAACAATTCGCTGAGAGTAAAGACAAGTATTAGAACTTCTGATTGCCAAGAGATCCAGGAACAGATATTCATGGCAAAGGCCACAAACGCGGCTCTTCAGATAAACTGGGTTTTTCAGGGCTTTCTGCACACACATGTATCTTGGAGTGCATGCATGAACCCCAGCATACGCATGCAGATGGACTAAGACACACACACAAATCCTAGCTCAGAGCCACAGATGGCACAAACTGCTAAAAGTGACTCAGAATAACATGCTGCAGCTGAGGAAAGAGCTCAGCTACATGCTTGTTACGGCAGATTGTAAATAGAGGCTCCAGTGCTTTCCAAAACAGAGATGCTCCCCATCCAAGACCAGCACTGAGCAGGTAAATTACACTCAAGCAGTAGAAGGATAATATCAGGAAAACTGTAACAATGACATGAATGCAATCTAAATGTAAAAGCACTAAGGACATGAATGAGCTCATTTAAACAGCACAGACATACTTGTTGGTCTGCATGTCAACAGTTCCTGAAGTTATTATCTGGAGGAGCAGAAGTGCCCAGTCTGTGGTCCACTGGGTGCTCCTCTGCACAGTGTCAAACATGCCACCAACCTGCAAAACAGCACAGCCGATAGCACGGCTCAGCACAGATCTCACAGAGGCACACTTCCCTTGTTGTAGGGAATAAAACTTCCGAATAAAACCACTATCCAGTCCCACAGCACCATCTCAACGGGCTGACTTTAAAACTCCTCCTCCCCACCTCACACTCCCAGCAAACAGCTTCTCCTAAGAAGGAGAGAAAAGCATAACATTATTACACTGCTCCTTCAGTTCAGTGCCTTCACTTTTGTGTTTGATGCAACTGATTGAAGTCAGCGAAAAAATTCTAAGAACTGAAAAGGTATTGAATTAAAACTTCCTAGCTACCACTTTCCTCCTGCACCCCAAAATAAGACAATAAAGTCCAGTGCAAAGAGAAAAAAATCTGAAGAACAATATAGCACTGATTGAAAACGAACACTGATAAAAGATATGTTTTACTCTATGAAGAGGTTTCCACTATTCCTACCAGCAGAGTATGATACTGTAAAATAAGCCTCGGTTTTGAGAAGGAGCTGTTTTGCCAAAACTCATCCTTCCAAGGGGTAAGCTGCAACAACACAAGATACGCACACAGGCTGCAAGCCTGATGACTGCCAGTCCAACCCCAAAAAGTCCAGGGTACAACATTTCCAGCTGATGAAACCACAGCTCAAGCCTTCAGCCAGTGCCAGCCCACAACCCGGTGTGGCCTCAGCCCTTCCTCATCCCAGTGGAGGTGCCTGATGCCCAAGGCTGGGGGCTGAGGGACCCCCTGGACCAATAGCTCTCAGGGAGTCCTGGCCCATGCAGTGCTTCTTCCTCTTTACCACCTAGTCCAGAGAGGCTGCTACACCTTTTTATAACATCAGGATAACCACAGAAGTTTTTCTTACCAAGTTAAGACGAAGTTGTAGGGCTTCGTGCATCATTTGCCTAGCTTTAACATCGTCCTGGTACCGTTCTTCCCTCCAGTTATTAAGGATCTAAGAAAAAGCATATGATTAAGGCTGTTTTCTTCCTGTAAATGAATGCTCTCTCTTTGAAGTTTAAGTATCTGTGACCATTATCTATACAGAATCATAAAAGATTATTAACCTTTTTATCCTCATGCCTGTTCAAGGCTTGGAGCAGGTTAAGCAAACTAGTAAAGAGCTGATAATCAGCAGTGAGACAAGACCTTCTTGTTTTAGCAAAAAGAAAACAAGCAGCTTTGTTATGCCTTTATTAAAAATATTGTTTAAACCACCCTATTTAACTGCTCACCATGGGTAAATAAATGCAATTTCCCAACAGGACCTGGTGGGATCTCTGGATAAGAAGTGAGCAGCACTTTAGGAACCTGGACCAGATGCATTTCAGGGAAGAATCCACACGGCAAAAGGAAAGCCCAAGTGGCAGTAACACCAGGGGGAAAAATAAAATCAAAGGAATGAATTCAACCAAGATATGGACCTCTGTCAGGGCCTGGGCCAGAGCTGAGAGGCAGTCTGAGAAACCAATGGCCCTACAGGTACCATTCTTCACAGTAATTCATAGAAAATAAGACAGAAAAAAAGGATGCACGAACCCAGAACCCTGGGCATGTATAGATTCATTCTGAAGACTGCCCTAGGGAGCTATTGTAGGCTACAGCACGAACCAGACGGGAGCAGGGACAGAACCAGCAGAGGCTCTGAGTAAGCACCAATGATCCAAAGGAAGAGCTGTAGGCAATGGCCAGCTTGGGACTAGCAATATCTCTTTTTTTAAATACAAAACCCTCTTAATCGGAATACGGATTTTCCTAAGGAAAGGAAGTTTCAAACTTATAAAAAGTTCTTATGCTCAAGGTTCTTCCTCTCAGGGCAAACATCTTTTATCCTTTTTCCTGGAAAGAACTAAAATCAGCCCAATTTCATTATATTTCATAGAAACATAGAATAGTTTGGGTTGGAAGGGACCTTAAAGATCATCTAGTTCCAACCCCCCCTGCCATGGGCTGGGACACCTCCCACGGGATCAGGCTGCCCAAGGACCCATCCAATCTGGCCTTGAACATCTCCAGGGTTCCCTGGGCAACCTGTTCCAGGGCCTCAGCACTCTCATGGTGAAGAAATTCCTCCTTATGTCTACCTTAAATCTGCCCCTCTCCAGTTTATCCCCATTGCTCCTTGTCCTATCACTACAAGTCTTTGTGAACAGTCTCTCCCCAACTTTCTTGTAGCCCCTTTTAGGTACTGGAAGGTCGCTACAAGATCTCCTTGGAGCCTTCTCTTCTCCAGGCTGAAACAACTTTCTCTGCAACAACTTCAGAGAAAAAAAAAAAGCGTGTTCACTCTCATAAGGGAACAAACACGCCCCTGTTCTTCCTTCCTTGGACTGTCCCTTTTGGCAAACCACTGCACTGTCATTTTCCTGGGTTTACATCATTGTACACACATATGACTGATGACACATGAAACAGCTAACAAAGGGTGAGGGAGCTCACGGTTATGTGCTTGTTTTACCTGATTGACTTGATTCTGCAGTGATGTTAGAAGCCCTTCCCGTTGCTCATCCTGTCCCTTAAGGCAAGTAAGTACCAATGAAAGGAAAGGTTGCTGACTCAAGAGAGACATGCTTTGAGAGAGGCAAACACACAACTGAATTAGTAAAGTTATTTTGATACTCGCCATCCTCAGTCCCTTCCTTGTTTTGTCTACTTTTTTTCTTTCTGGAAGTGGCATTGCCAGCATCTATGTCTGGTTCTGGTTTAGTAAATTAAAGCTTTGCCAGAGGAATTAAAAACCATGCAGATAAGAAGGCAGAGCACCAGCCAGTACAAACACATATATTATATGCATCATTATTAAGAACCCACCTAGCCTAGGGCACTGAATGACCAAGAACTGCGTGGACGCTTGAAGGTCTGGCTCAGAAACAGAACAAGATTAACTACTTTGATTAAACAGACATAGAATTTTAGTGGAGATTAGGCAACTAAAGTCTCTCATCCATGTTAGTGATCTGAAGTGCAACCCAACAAGTCTCCCCTACAACCACTGATTAGAATGAGAGCTGCCTGAATTCCACTCAAATTCTACCACGCGCTTACTGTAAATGAACTGAGAGGTGGCTGTAGCTGCTTGTAGGAGACACCCTGTGCCAATGGAAGCGCAGCCAGATTTTTTAATTTGGCTTTTTTTTCAGATTAAGTCTCTGAGGTAAACATAAAATTAAGATGAACTGAAAGAAATACAAAAAGATTAATTTCGAAATACAACATGTGAAGTAGAAGAGGAGTTTAAAATGTCAGCAAAGGAATTTCAGTAACAGCTCATGCAATGGTTTTTGCAGCTTTAGGTATGTAAGCTCCTAGAAAATCACATGCATCTGTAAACACAACATAAATACACTACATGTGTGTATTTATTACAAGTATTCATTTCAACAGGTTTTCTAATCTGGCGTTTACTTTGACTTCAACAATTTCAGTGACAATTAGTATAAAGGAATGGCAAAATTCCAAGGTCCCATAAAACGAGGGAAAGAGAAAGTCTGCAGTTTCAAAAGTCATGTTAAACTGATTTTTCAGATATTAGGACAAACGTGGTAGGAAAGCCTCTTTGTTTTCTCATTAATTCCCATAGGAAAAACTACAGTTTACAAGACAGTCATTATTGCAATTGCTGTCCCTGCTCCACAAAGCAGAGTTTGAAAAAAAAAGAACAAGAGATCTTATATATGTTATATAAGATTTCATACTTTCCCACAGGATCGTGGGTTTTGTGACTCAGAGAGTAGTACAGGTTGTTTTCGATCAGAAGGAGACTGAAAAGCTTCAAAAAGCACACAAAGCAGTAAGTCATTCTACAACCAGAACAACTGTAAATGCTTTTACTAGGAACCACCGCGGAGAAAAGGCCTGACAGTTCCTATAGGCATTTTATTTGGGCTTTGAAAGAGGCTTGGTTTAGATTTTCTACACCAGAGCTCTCCTGTAGGAAAAGAAATGGAGGACATTGAGAGGTTCCATACTCCCTTCTACTGATGCAAGTAGAGAGTCAGTGAATAATGGAATAGAATCATAGAATCACCAGGTTGGAAAAGACCCATTAGATCATTGAGTCCAACCATTCCTAATGAAGAGGAAGAGTGCTAAAATGCTCAGAAACACCTAACAAAGGATCTGAAAAGCAAGCTGTCATTTTTAACTAACAACAGCTCAAACAGGTATTATAAATTAATAAGAAGGATGACAAAAGGACGGTTTCATAAAGCTAAAACAAAGTGTACTTAACTCAAAAACTGAACATGGAGAACAGAACTTCTATAGGTCAATACATCACATAAGCAGCTCATTAAAGAACTAGCCCGGGTGAACGAGGAGAGTCCAGCAAAACATGATGATGGGAAGAAAAAAAACAACTCAATTTCCTAACCTTAAAGGGAAAGTAAGGTAGGTGACAGAGGCTGGAAAATAGCAGCAGACTTAAACGTCTCCGCAGAATTTAACAACAACCGTAAGTCAAAATCAATACATGAAACACGGGTTTACAAGAGCACTACAAAGTGGTAAAGCCTACTTCTTGGTGCCAGCTCAGGAAAGTACTGCCTGAACAGCATTGAAGGTGACCAAAAGGACAATGCAGCCTAGTAAGGGCATAGCAAGAAACTTAAGGTGGCACCATATACAACAAGCAAACATCACCTTTAAGTGATTTATTTACTTGAACAACTGTACTTTGGAAGGGCTTCACAAAAAGGAAGATGGTTGGTATTTGAAGCTAAGAGACCTTGTTGTGAACAGGATTCAGTGTGATTTCTATGAGAACTCTAAGAAAGAATAAAAAAAAAATATAGGCACCATGGAAGCATCTTTAACTAAAGGAAAATCAATAACCATTAAGTCATTAAGATTCTCATGTACTTGGAAAGTTCGAGGCGAACTTAAGCTTAATTCCCACAGGAATTAAGTCACATCTTATGACAATTATGGGATCTTAATGTCAAGAAAAGTGGCCTACTTCAATAGAAGGGGAGACACAACAAGCACCGTAAGTAATCTTTTAAAGCTCTAACATTTCCGACCACCAAGCTGCAGAGCGGCCACCGGAAGATGCATAACAAAGTTTCCACATTTCTCCCTCTGAAACCAATGATATTTCTTCCAACTAAATGAAACCTGAACCCTGTTTGGGGGTGACAACTTCTTCCTTTAAAAAAAAATGAACAAATGAGGTTCTGTGAAGCCAAGATCCAGTCCTCAGTACACTCCTCCTTCAAAATCACCTTTTGGCTCTGCGTACAGGAACTCTCAAGGTCATACCTTTTTTGTTTCTGTCTATCTCTTTCCTTCTTAGAAGATGACCCCAAATGCTGACCTTTCTCCAGCTCCTCTCCAGCAGCTTTCAAGACCCTACCTTGAACTGAGGTAGGCAGTTTTGCAATCAAGGGAGCCACCAGCCACACTCCTCGCCGCTCAGACGAACTACAAGTAGAACGAACTTGTATCAGCCAAAATATCCAGGTAGTTTTGCAACCAGTATTAGCTGTTCTAAGACTGAACTGCTTTAATAAAGCAGATGGCACAGTGCATCTGGAGTAACTACTGGGGACTGAGCAGTTACAACTTCTGGTTTCCAGAAAATTCAAGAATAGCAACTATATTTATCATTAAACAAAAGTAAAGATAGAAGTAACCTTCACGTAACTCATTTCTGTATATTCCTGTTCAAGTACAAAAAAGTCTAGGCAATCTACACGTAATTAAGCATCACGTTGGCTAAAATAATTAAAAAGGTGCTACAAAAAATACCTTAGGAATGTCTTTTTACCATTCTGTCTTGTATTACTTGTGTCAGCATTTCCAACAGAGTTTGGATTGAAGAGGCCTATACCAGAGTTAGAAGAGTTATTGTTTAGATCAGCGGATTGCTGAAACACCTCTATTGTCGCCTTTGCAATATTATCCAACAAGCTGTTCATTTCAGCCACAGACCCAGAACCCTACAGTAAAACATAAGTAAACTAGCACATTCATGGTATGTTTGCTCACAGACTACGTTAAAATTTAACGTATTTTTTTTGCATTAGATATTTAGATTAAAAAGTTTGAAAAAAAATACTCACAGGCTCCTTCATGCACTGTTTGATCATTAGTTGCAGCTCCAACCAAGACTGCCGGAGAGTCCACTGATCTAAGTTCTAGATAAGAATGAACATTACAGATCAACACCTTACAGGTCTGAAGGAAAGAAGAAGTCTCATAATTGAATACATTACATGCAAAAGCCTGATCTTAAAAACAGATCATCAGAGTCACTACGCTTTAGCCCAATGACATCCTAAAATATCAGAGCTATTAAAGAATGTCCATTAACTTATAGAATCATCAAATAGTTGGGTTGGAAGGGACCTTAAAGATCACCTAGTTCCAACTCTCTGCCACCTCCCACTGGATCAGGGTCTCCAAGCCCCATCCAACCTGGCCTTGAACATCTCCAGGGATGGGGCAGCCACCACTGCTCTAGGCAACCTGTTCCAGTGCCTCACCACTCACATCATGAAGAAATTTCTCCTTATGTCTAGTCTAAATCTGCCCCTCTCCAGTTTATACCCATTTCCTCGTCCTCACAAGCCTTTGTGAACAGTCCCTCCCCAGCTTTCTGGTAGCCCCTTCAGGTACTGGAAGGTCACTCTAAGGTCTCCTTGGAGCCTTCTCTTCTCCAGGCTGAACAACCTCAACTCTCTCAGGCTGTCCTCATATTCCACATCTTTGCAGCAATGCTTTTAACCATGCAACTTTTCAGAATAAAAAAATCTCGCTCTGCAAAATTTGAGTTCAGCTAAATACGAATACAGAAAAAGTCATTCCCTCTTCTGTTAGTAGCTACATTAATCCATGGCATTGCCATGTAAGCAGACATGTTTGTATTTAGCACAAGGCCTTCTAGACACAATTAAAGCAAATGCAGCAGCTAAAGTGATTGTTTTGCAGGACATTGATCACTATGGGCCCTGGTCCAGATATTGCTGACTTGATTCTTCACAGGTCTATTCAAAGAAAATCCATTCTGTATTTTAAGAAATGAAGTGTCCCTAATGCAGCTGAATTTGAAGAAATGATCAGTTTAGGACCATCCTTTCCTGAAGAGAAGGAGTTTCTTTCACCTAAGTACTGTCAGAGAACCCTACTGAGACAGGAGGCATCTCCACCTAAGCAGCCCTAAAAGCAGCTCCCTTTTCACTGGCTTCCTACTGACTGACAATGAGGAACAGCAGCGATGGGTGTGCTGCACGCTTGCTTCCTCCATAACCACAGAATGAGAAGTAATGAGACACCAGAAGTCACACTATAAAACGTTTATCACAGAGACTGGGGATCTTGAGAAAAATCTAATGCTTGAATGCACCAGGAACTGCAAATCAACGTCACACAGAGGTGCCAATGCATGACAGGTTACGAGTCAGTGCATCGCAGGCAGTTCTTCCACCTTTTCCCCACTGCATTACCTGAAGAATGCGTTTGATATGCTGCCTCTGAGGGTTGTCACCCTCCGTGTATTCTTTAATACCATGAGGATAACAGATAAGTTGAAGGAGTTTCTGTGCTTGTTTGTTCGAAAGAACGGGATCCAAAATAAGATCTTTGTCTGTGCACAGCCTCTCAGGTTCTTTTAAACAGTGCTCTCCAACCCATTCCTGTAAATAAGCAGAGAACAGATTCACAGGTTAGTTTCAAGGCGATGTTACATGTTGCTAAGCCAAACAGAAAAGTCATTTTTCCATATGCAAAACTTGAAGTAAACCCTGGCTCATGCAACATTTGAGATTAGAAATGCCTTCTGTCATTCAGCACCACCTGAAAGTATAAGACTGTTAGAAGAGTTTTCAAATTCATTTACTCTATTCTAAACTTTGCAACAGAACAAACACTACTGCCAAAGCACTTTGAGCAACAGCAGATGGAATGATCCTACTTCAAAGTGCTCGAGACTCAGGTAGGAAAACCGCCTCAATTCCAGTAGGTAAACCACCTCAATTCCAATAGACTGTAAGGAGATGCTAAAAACTAAGTAAAGCAATTTTTCCCCTGATGACATACTTTTCCATGTGTAAGAAACCCACACAGAACTCGCATATTGAAATACTCAAGCATCCATTTTGCATGCTTTTCAAATAAAACAACATTGTTCCTTCAAATGAAGAAAAAAGAGTAGTTTCAGACATTACCTGCTGGCAAATCGTTCTTAGCACGTATCTAGCATACTCGCTCAAGCTAGCAGTTTCAATGGAAACTCGTTTACCACATGATTTCGAAGTGTGAGAGGAACCCCAGATTTCATCCTCACTGAGTTCATCTAATAAGCCTCTCACGGGGAAGTCTTCACTCTTCAAGGAGCTGACATTGTTGCTGCCGATTTCAGCGTCACCTGCAGAGCAGAAGCACAGGGTGAAGTTTTTCCCAAGCCCCTGTGCCCCCAACCTGCTCACCCACTGAGGGACATCTTCAGGGGCACAGGTTAGCTGGGGAGCAAAGCAGGAGTGAGGCACTGGCGTTCACGAAGGGCAGCACTAATTGACTCTGAAAATCACCATTTGCAAAGTATTGTCCAGTTACTTCATTTTGTACAGAAAAATGGATATTTCAGAAGTAGGAAAAGGTTTATGAAAATCAAATACAAATAAAGCCGCTACATGCTTGACAGGGAAAGGCCTATGAGTGTATGGAATTGGTTCGGCAGATAAGGAAGAGTTGAGTTACTCGCTCTTCTCAGATGTCCCTTTTCCAAGCCTTCTCTCTTACTTTGATTTATTAACAGTCCGTACATCAAGAGACAAGTGTTGAGCAGTAGCCCCTTAGCCCACCTTACTACGAACTTCTTGACAAGAAAGACTGATCTTCCTGGGAACGGAGAAGGACAGAGGACACTGAGGGACTAGCAAACATTGGTGAGCCCCTCCTCTCTGCAAGGCATTTACTTAGCTCCAAAAATACACATCACCAGAGGTCACCAGGGCTTTAACTGAACTGAAGCCAAAGCCAAAGCTCTGAGGCAGTTATTTGTTAGGAAAAATAGCACACTTCTTTGTGGAGAGTTGCTTTGTAGTGACTCTTTTGCAACTGCTACAATGACAGACACCAGTGATTTGTGATGAATCACAAAAAAAAGGTTGGAACAATGATCTAAGACTGTATTTCCTTTGTATATTTGAGAGGGACTCACTTAAGTGTGAAATGTATGGGGACTCAGTGGCCAAAGTAGGGGTCAAAATATGAAAAAGTCCACCTGCTTAAAGCCTTATCAGCTGGAGCTGACTCACCAGAGCAGCATTCTGCCTCTTGACCTGGGGAGAGACGCTGCTCACGTGTTACAGAAGCATGGACACAGCATCCACATTCTTCTCCTGTCCTCAAGGGTTTTCATTTCCCAGGAGCATTCCCAGGAAAGCGAATTAGCACAATCTGTTTTTTACTCAAACTCTAGAGCAAAACCATTAGACGTGACTCTGCATAATCTTACCAAGCATCAAAATTGCTTTCAAGACTGCAAACACAGCTCCCACTTCAATACTGTTGTGAGCCGCAGCCAAGAGGTGACGATCGCAAGAAGAACGAATTCCAGGAAATAATTTCCCTGTGGAAAGAAGAGTCAATCTTGTAGAAAATGGTTGTTATTTACCAACTAAAATTTCCATTGTACAAAATCCTTTTCATCTAGAATAGCTATAGAAGTACAAGAACTGAATAAAGAACTGAATTTTCTGAAACTGAAGACCAATAGGTAAGTGATTAAAACCAACTGGGATACATGGCTCAAATATGCAACAAAAACTCATTAATTTCTAGCCAAAAAAAGAAACTAACATTATAGTATTTTAAATGGAACAATTTGACACCACTCAAGAGCTGAAAATCTTCTGTTAAAATTTCATTTTCCCATACAAAGAGTCCCATCATCAAATTTGCTGAAATAGTTATAAGTCAAAACACAGGTTATTCCCAGTCTCGTTTCTTTTCAATTGTCAGGTGCTTGTTCCTTACCCTTTTCCTTCCTCTTTTGGTCTGTGGCAGACACACACAGGTCAGACCACAGAGTATTCAAATTTAAAAGGAAAATGAACTCCATTCATAAATTCTGAGAACTAATTTCCTCGTGTTCTTTCTGTGGGACTAGATGCTTTATTGTACCATATATAAAAGCACATTTAATTCCATATATATGCAAGACTACCAAACTGCTGCTGATGTGGATCCCCATCAGTTTCTGTATCACTGCGAGAGGACCCACTACTGGAGCCATAGCAGCCCTGAGCATGAAGGCAGCACTGCAAAACAATTAATTAATAATTAATAGCTCCCAGACTCACAACACTGTTGCAAAAAAAACTCCAAAACAAAAAGAGAACTATCAAGACAGAACAGTTCTTCTAAATGTATTCCTCTTTCCTGAAGCACACACAGTTGCTCCGTTTGAGCTTAATTTTCTTTTTTAAGATGTAATATTAATATGGCTGAGTTTTATTCAACATCGTGCCACACCCGGGTGGCCACGTGCTGATAATTAATATGTTTCAGCAAACTTCCACGGTTTTACATACATATAAAACACTTCCCAAACGAGTCTGAATAGCACATACCAACTTATCACTAGTGAAACATTTTAACCAAGCTACCTTTTCTATCTGCGCTACTGCTATTTTCACACATGAAATCTGCAGCCATCTAAACCCATCTGGGTTCACTTTCTGAAAGGAGAGGACCTACCTGTTCCTTGGGGAAAGAGGCAGACCTGGGGTGTCCTGAAGAGGTGCAGGAGTAGCCGACACGTCATCCTCGCCCCAGGCTCAGCATCTGGATCTCCACAGGCTACAGAAGATGGGATGAGGACATAAGGCATCTGACCAGGACCCCACAAGTCCCAGTGGCAAGCCTGGAAATGTTCTCCCTTACAGTTCAATTTTAAATGGGAATATGATAATTTCATCAACAGGACTCAGCATTTATGGCCTTCAGTCATTAAAACACACGGAAGAACAGTATGATTTTTGGTAAGCAAGAGATCTAATTAATGGCAGGAAAGAATACATAGTTAAAATGGCTTTTGACAGTCAAAGCAGAAATAAGAAACACAAATCCAAGCAGCAGTGAGAAGACATGTATGAAGTGGCCAACAAAGAGGACCACATCTACAACACTCCAGGGCTGGAGGCATAGAGCAAGAGGTCAAGAGAGTCAATGCCGACGCCAGGCAGGCTGGTGCCAAGAGGAAACCCGCAGCCTGAGTAGATGTGGCAGATATTTGAATGCAAGCATAGAACAAAAAAGAGTTGTGAGTGGAAGGTGTGGCTGCATAACCTAAAGGGACAGAGCACGGCCACCAACTGCGATACCATTTGTCAAGTGTGGGTCCTCTGCACTTTCAGGACCTGCAGGGACACAGGTTGCATTCCATACAGACCAGTGCCAAACACACTACTTCTTCAATCAATGGAGACTTCGCAAGAAGTCTTAAGTTTTCCATTTTAAGGTTTTCTCTTCGTATTTTCTTACCAGCAGCAAGAAGAGAAGGTAGTGCAACGTGCTGAACCACATCTTCCAGAGAAAAACACTGCCGGGCGATCAGTATAGCAATGAAAGTGGCCAGGGAATCGTGGAATGACAGGTCACTCACCTTGAAGGAAAAACATTGCAAGGCTTCATGTAACAGTGCACGCACCACCATCACAATTCTTAAGGAATTAATCATAAGAATAAACAGCAAAATGCTTACACGTAAGCATTGTCTCTACATTTTTAGGCATTTTCCAAACGTTTTATGGCAAATACTGATACTTCTTAACTTAATTTTAACAAATACCTACTTCAAATACCAAAAATTCTGAAATAAAAAATATTAGTCTTATAAAAATTTGAGAAAGTTTTATCACACTATAAAACCAGATAACATCAACCCTCGTTCCTTAGCTTCAGGGCAAGAATAGGTCTCCAGCATTCATAGTTTCAACCTGGTCCTAAAGGCAGATGCACTCGAACTATAGATAAATATATTGAATCAGATATTGGATAGCATTCCTCACAGTAATCCTGCTGACTTTAACAGGTAAGAAACAGCAGAGTGTACCACCCCTTCTACAATCTAAGAGCCAATATCAAAACAGGGTCTTTAAAATATAGTTATTTACACATCCATCAGCATCTTAGAATAAGCATACAGACATGCCTGCTTCTTTTAAAAAGCACCTCTGATATCCCATATCATTCCATAGTAAAGACAAAAAATTACAAAGAGAAAACTCTAAGCACAGCTCAAATTCTGCATTAACACTAAAGATGTAGGAAAGTATAAATATCAGTCAGGAATCTCATCAAAAGCCTTGAAAACTCAAATGGATACAGGACTAAATTTGCGCTCTGCATTTTGTACTGAATGGAAACCTTACTGCACCTCTTAAGTGCACCCTAGGGAAATAGGTTTAACAGGTACTTCAGGAGATATTGAACTTACATCCACACTGCAGAGCAGATCATTGAAACCCCAGACATGATTTGAAGAGCAGCAAAGAGCTTTTACAACCCCTAACCACTCTGAGCTAAGCACCGTGCAGCACGCCGTCAGCTCTGCGCAAAGGTTCGCTATGTCATTAATCCTAGGAAAGAAGAGAGAAGCTAAAACAGAAGCAAGATATTTTGTAAACAATAAATATTTAGGTCAAAGCAGATCAGTGCCTGGCAGAAGAACTGGTGTTTCCATAATTAATATGGGGGTTTATGCCCAGGAAGAGGGATGGAGCACCCAAACCCCAGTGCCTGCTCCACACCATGGCAGATGTCCTGCCCCTTTCTACAGATGCAGACTCCAGCCCTTCCTCAGTGCCACCACACAAAGAGCAGCACCATCACCTTTCACGCAAAACTCTAACAGGAAAGCAGTGTGGATGGTTTGCATCTCCCAGCTCCAGGTGACCAGGGACATCCCACCACAGGAGCCCCTCCATCCTGTGCCAGCCAGCACTACTATCTGGGAGGGGCGAGAGTCACAGAATAAGATGGCATTAATGAATTTGACATACTGTGCAATGTGTGATTTGGTGTGTGATTCAGAGTTATGTAACATTTTCAAAACCGGAGCAGAGCTGACTCATCCCAGTGCAAGTTATTTTTTTCTCTGTTCCAAAGTGAAACACGTTAGGCCACATTTAGATGTTCCCCTTTATCGCTCTTACAAAACTGCTCTCTCTCAGCTGCTCTGCTCTGCCAAGAATGCCCCACGTTTCAGAGAATCGCAGAATGGTTTGGGAAGGATCTTTAAAGACCACATAATCCATGGGTTGCTTAAAGCCCCACCCTACAGAGAAGGAACATCCACAACTTCTCTGGGCAACCAGTGCCTCACCAACCTTCGTTGTGAAGAATTTCTTCCTTGTGTCCAATCTAAATCTCCTCTCTTTCAGTTTTACGTTGTTTTTCCTTGTCCTGTAACTACAGACTCTGGAAAAAAGTCTGTCCCCACCTTTCCTCTCACCCCCATTTAAGCTGCTCTAAGGTCTCCCCAGAGCCTTCTCTTCTCCAGGCTGAACAACCTCAACTTCGCAGGAAAGGGGCTTCAGCCCTTTGATCATTTTTGTGGCCTCCTCTGGACCTGCTCTGGACTTTTCAGAAACGGCTGCATGCTGGGGACAGGGAGAAGGACACAGGAGCTGCACAAAGCTTGTGCAGTAGCCCATCAGAAGAGAAAAGAAAAACAGAAATCCACAATTTCCTTGAGGTTTGTAATCTCTCAACTACCTGAAAAATGACTGTCAGCTACTGTGGCACTTAGGCCTCACTATGAAGACTAAGAAGTTCTTAATAAAAACTGGAACAGAATGAGAACAGAACACCAAGTTCTGCGGTGCTGATTGTGTAGGAGCAGTAACGGTGCTGGGGGCGGGGGCAGAGGCCAGATCCCAGCACCAATGTCCATTTCATCCTGCCTCACAGACTTCATTGAATGGAAAACCAGGGTGGAACACCACAGTGTTCTACCATTTTCAACACCACAATGCTACGTTTGCACAAGAAGGCAGGGTTCATGTGTTCCCACACTAGAAGGAGGAAGCAACTGAGAGAAGAACATCTGAATGACGAAAGAAAACGTACTGTCAGCGTACAACCCAACACTGACACTGAGCTGTTTTACTGCAAGAGTTCTTCACCACGGTTCTTGTCAATAGCTTCAGCTCATCTAAAAAGATCTAACACAGACTTAAGACCCCAGAAGTGCCCCATTGGCTCAGATAAAACCTCTGCCTGACTTTGAGAGGAGCCAAAACCTGCTGGTGCCAGAAGGCAACTGCATTAAGACAGCACTGGACCATCTTCTGAAGTGCAGGTCTCACCTCAAACCCTAAGCACTGGAGATGGACTCCAACTGAGCACCATGAGGTCTAAGCTGCTCTTAAAATGTCACTGACAACAGTTGTCACTCCAGTAGCTTTTATCCAATAAAACTCAATACATTCAAAGACACTTTGGGAAATCTGTGTATTACCTACGAAGATGAAATCCAAAATAAATAAATTACATTTAATAAATTAAACATAAATTGCATCAGAAGAAGGAAGTGACCTAATGTGAAACCTTCCCTTGTTTACAGGCTTATAATGAGCAAAGATTGCGCTGAGCTGTTCTGTCTGAAACGGCCTAACTGCTGATACAAAAAGGTCGCTGACTGCCATACAGTGAGGATTTTCTACTTGTTATCTCTTCTGTTAAATTATGCAGCTTCATTAATGAAATAACTTAGAGGAAACTTAATAAATTCTCAGCAACTAGGAGTACTGAATGAAAACTACTGCAAAAACTGACCCAAAAAGTGACAGGAAACCTCATGTATACCATGTAAAAATCATAGGACCATTGAATAGTTTGGGTTGGAAGGGACCTTAAAGCCCATCCAGTTCCAACCCCCTGGCTGTAGGCAGGGACACCTCCCACCGGACCAGGCTGCTCCAAGCCCCATCCAGCCTGGCCTTGAACACCTCCAGGGATGGGGCAGCCAGAGCTTCCCTGCGCAACCTGGGCCACTGCCTCCCCACCCTCATCATGAGCAATTTCTTCCTAATGTCTAATCTAAACCTTCCCCCTTCCAATTTAAAGCCAATCCTCCTCATCACTATCCAGCAGTTCCAATTGTAGCACGGCTTGCCTTACCTTCCTGCATCCTGGTGGCCCATGCACACGTTCATTAGTGTGTTGCAGACAAAGCTGTAGCGGTTGGCTGCGTTATCGCTCAGGATCTTGCCCAGCATTGAGTAGTTAATGCTGTGAGCAGAAGGATTCTCAATAAAATCTAGCATGAACTCTGGGTCCCACAGCAAATTGGAATTGGAAGGCTGCACGTTGCTGTATATCGTTTGCTTCACCTTGGAACAGGCGCTACTGAGGACCAAAGAGAGAGAGAGAGTTGCCAAAAACTGATTTTGCAGAAATATTGTTGAATATAGAATCATAAAAATGTTTTGGTTGGAAGGGACCTTAAAGCCCAACCAGATCCCACCCTCTGACATGGGCAGGGACACCTCCCACTCGTCCAGGCTGCTCCAAGCCCCATCTAACCTGGCCTTGAACACCTCCAGGGAGGGATTAGAATACACATGGGATTAGACAATCCTAGTTTGATTACCATTCTATACACATTTTCAACCTCATTTTTCATAAGAAGTATCTATCAGAAAACAAGGCTGATACATCCATTTCATTCAAGCTTTCCCATAAGCAGTTTCTCAAGTTTCCAGATCACTTCTACGACATTTCTGGAATTGAAACTGTGAGCAGCTGTGTAAGGACCAAAGATTCATTCCTCACCAGCAAGAACCTCCTGGACCAGCAGCTGCCTTGACAGTGACCAGTAACAGCGATTCCTGACGTTCTGATAAAAATGCATCGAGGCAAAATGATAAACTCTATCTAAATTAAAACCACTATATTTGGTAATAGCGTCACATAACAGACAACTTCCTGAAAGATTAAATCAGTAAACGGAGAAAAGATTCTTAAAGGTTATCATTTGACATTAATTATGACAAAAGGTCAAGAAATGTCCAAGGGTTGGAATTCTCTATGTAACTGGTTTTCTTCATGGGAAAAAAAGGTGTTAGTGAAGAATTCAAAGTTCACACTCAAAACATTCCAAGGAGTGTTTGTCTCAAGCATTGGGTTTTACATCACAGTTGGAAACAACATCCATATGGATAAATTTCACTAATTATCGTAACAGGGAAGGTGTGAGGCAGGAGGAGGCCGTTAGCAGCATAATTAATGCACAGAAAGGGTGATGCCTGGCGTTAAGCCTTTTCAACCAAGAAAAGCAATTGGTAGAAACGAGCTCGTCCCTCAAACACCAGCCACCAGGGAGACGGGCACATGTACAGACCAACGCTGTCATCATTTACCTGTGCTTACCCTGGGGGTCAGAGAAAGGAAGGTCCAAACCCCAAACTGCTGAGTATGCAAGCAAAGCAGCCTCTGAAGCTGCCCTTGCACGAGAAGCAATGAGGGAGGAGTGGTCAGAGACAAGATTTTTTTTTTTTAAAAAGTGAAGGAATGATTTAAAAAAAGGAAGTTTGGCAAATACAACTAAAAATACCGAGCATACTAAACCAAAACACGCAGCTCACTTAGCAAAACGCGGTCATGAGAAACAGCGCAGATGACATTAGAAGGCATTTTCAACGCGCTGCAGTATACGCAAGGTAAGTCTCTAAATTTGAACATTTATGAACTGTACTTTACTGTCGCTTCAAACTGACTTAGAAAGAGAGAAATAGCCGGGCTCACAGCCTCTTAGGAAGGAGCTAAGAAAGCTGCCACATACAGACAACTGGTTTGGGGTTTGTTTCAATTGTACTAAAGAAATCAAGAAGACAACGCATATGGTATTACCTCACACACAGCTGCTTAAAAAACCTACACAGAAATTCTGTTGCTAGTTTTCAGAGACTTTGTGACTCCACTTGTATGAAAAAGGAGCCTTCAAATCAAGCATTGTATATCACATATTTAATAAATGAGTTAATACTTTAAATAACTCTATATTCCCAGGTGATGCTTTGATTTGCTACTGCAGGTTAATATTCATAAAAAAGTTATTTTTTATTGCGTTATTGAATTTTAGTTTTTAAGCAGAATAATGAACATACAGCTAAGACACTTCTGTGTTGTGCACTTCTGTGCACTTTCATATTTCTTTTTCCTAGTGTTTCTCATATTAAATGCCACTGTTCCCATGTCTCTGTAAATCTACTAAAATACTAAGAGCATTACTGAGAACTCTTTTCCTGCTCCCTGTGAAACGAAAACCACAAATCTGCAGTACACAAACCAAAATTAGGTATAGAAACAAGGAAGGGAAACACTAACTCAAGCAGTTTGTAGCTCTCACAAGATACCTATTTCAGTATGAAAGGTTTTTGCTCCCCCTTTAAAAAGTAAGAGCCAAAAATACAGCATATGGGTACCTAAAATACATTTTTTTTTAATTTAAAAATCAAGGAACTGAACACTTGAGCATAAAACCTCACAAACTCAAACATGTTGGTGCTTCTCCCCACATCAAAGGAAATATTTAATACACTATTACAGCTGTGTCAGCTGAGATTTTGTTATTCTCCAGCCAACACTATGTATTATGGCCAATGTGCCAAATCAGTGGCACCACAATCTGTGAAAGAAAAGCTGTGCCGGGGGGGAGCTGCCTGGGGAGCCGACCCGATGCTACCACTGCAGCTTCCCCTGCCCCACGCCTGCTGCCCGCGGAGCTCCCACAGCCCTGCAAGGGCTCAGCCCCTGCTCCACCACAGCTTCCCCGGCCCCCATGCTGTGCAAGCAAGAAAATCACACCAGCAGGTGGGAAAGCACCAAAGGCAATGGCCTATTTTCCATGGAAAGTAACCCAAACTGAAGCCGCAGCAGCCTGAATCGGTCTACAGGCAGCGGGGAGAAAAGCTTCATTACTACCCACCTGAAGAGGTCTCCAAACTTGCTTCTCAGGTGGCTACAGGACACGTACAGATCATAGAGGTAAGCTAAAATGCACCTTTCTGGGGAGGAGCACTCCGAGGGATTAACGACGTGCTTTACCACCCCACACAACCTGCAAAAACAAAACCATTCTGAGTTTGTTCCAGCAAGCCTTCGGAATGTGTCTCATTGTTATTTATCATTCAAACCCTGCCATCGGCGGGGCAACGTGAGGCCAGACCTTGCATCTACAGGCTCGTGTGAAGCTTAATATCATCTGCACACTTAACCAAACCCCAGGGAGGAACATGAGTGAGACATTCCAGGAGCCCAGGGAAGAATGAGGAGAGCGGGCAGGAAATCCAGACCCAAAATTCCCCCTTTTGCTAGATTACAGGGAATTACAGGGACCCCAGCCCCAGCGGTGGGGAGCAGGGTGCAAAGTGGGGCCAGATACTCCACTCACCCAAGCTCACCTACAGCCTCCCAACAGTAGCACGATACCAGAATCTAAATGTATATTTTAACAGCAAACACCAAAATTCCTTTTTGGAAAACCGAAGCTGCCACAAACCCTTCGAAGACTTGTGCGGTTTGCTCCGAGTTGAGGATGAGGCAGGCATGGTAACGCCGCAGGACGGCGACGATGCAGACACACAGCCCCGTCGTGTAGCTCCCTGCCAGGCTGGACGACTTCAGCAGCAGCTCAGCCTCCACAACACTCAGCTCATTCAGCAGCTAAAAAGGCATAGACAAAAATAATCAACTGAAAACAACTTCCAAGTTAAGCAAGTAAAATAGGTGCAGGGAAAAAGTGCATTAAGGAACAACTATATGGCAAACAAAAAGGAAATTCCTTAATCACTACAGAACGAGGGAAAGAGGGAGCAAAATAAACTGTTGAAGAACAAAAACCCCTCAAAATTCCTCTTCAGAAATACATGGCATTTCTAGCTTTGCTGTGTAACATAATGGTACAGGCTGAAGCAGTGAAGCCCATGCTAAACCACTTTGTGCTAAAGTCCAGAATTTCATTAGTTCTGAAAGATTTTAAAATAAAACACATCTGTTGATACTCCTTAACTGTTAAAGTAAGACAGAAGGGGAAGTGTCTGTGTTTTGGAGGCCAGGAAACTGAAACAGATAAAAGTGCAGGTCGCAAACCAGGAGAATTTGCAGTCCAGCTCTGCTTTTTTTTCTGGTTTTAAAGAAAATATTTCACAGCTTCATCCTGATGTAACTCCCCAAAAATGAAGTCTGTTTACCTGTATTGCAAAGTCTATGAGCCCATTAATGTTCAGTGCTGGCTCCATGAGATCAAAGATGAGCTGTATATGGTGAGCCAAGGGCAAGTGATATGATGTTCCTGAGGCAAAACTTGTTATCTGTTCGAGAACATTACTGGAGATCTACAAAAACAAATGTTGAAAAGTCATACTGTGACCAAGGGCTTCTAAGATAATAGTAGTGCTCAAAAAATCTTGCTTTATAAGTGGTAATAGCAAGTGACAGCCCTAACAAGTCATGCATGAGATCTATTACTCTACTACCCGGCAAGTTGTGATGCTGTTTTGGTTTCAGAAGCGACAACACAGAAAATGCTGTTCTGCTGCTTTACAGCTGAGATGAAACTGTTCTTAACAGACACCACTCGGATTTTTATTCTGCAGGAGTGTTTTGCCTTAAAGAAGAGGCAAAATAATTTTTCTTCTCATCTTACTGTACTATGGGGGTTTTTAGTGATGGTTTTCAGATATTTAATAACATGTTGTCCTGCAAACAAACCATGTAATAAATTAATTCAAAAGATCAGATCCAAAGATGACTTATAAATTAGGTAACCAGCACATAATTCTTTTGCTCTGGTTATTAAAATATACCTTAAAACAGTAACACCTGAAAAAAGTGACAAAATACATTTGCACGCTTGCAAGTCCTAATATAAACCAGGAAATCTAGTCTTGTCATTTAAAACAAATTATTTTTGTTTTCCAGTCAGCCACCAATAGTTTTTTAACAATAAAGGCTGACTATAAATCCTAACACCTAGAAAAGAACCAGCTTCGCAGAGACACGAGCAGTTTGTTGCACAAAAGCATCGAGGAGATCAGTCCTTCACGAACACATTTGCAGTAACGTATCCTATATGCGTGCAAGAGATTGCTTAGTATCTAATTTACCAAGAGCCCTAAACAATGCTGGTAATGGAAATTTATGTGAAATATATTTCAAATTCACAATAATCCAGAAAGCTCATGGCAAAAAAAACCCAAACAACCGCCCCCCAACAAAACCAACCACCCAATATCTACTGCAGCAAGTATTTTACAAACCCAAGGCAGCATTTTCTCTCTCGCCTTTGAAGAAACAGTGCACTGAAAATCCTTGGTGTATGCAAAACACGTTTAAAAACCTCAATTTGCTTCCTATTTGGTATCTCCACAGCAGAACATAAAAGGCTATGATGTTACACGAGGGAAGTACCTGAGATGTCACCTGATGTTGGTCAAAATAAGACAGTTGCTGTAGTTTTGCAAACACGGTCTCTAGGGTTGGAAACGCTTCTTGTTTGGTCTTCCTGGCTTTTGGGCCTTCATCCCCAACTTAAGAGATAAAATTCATTTTGGTCATTTTACATTTAATGGAGTCCCAGGAGTTTTGTGTTATTACTGATTCAAAAGACAACAAAAATCTTAATAACCTTTACTCGCGACTACTACACAAACCCCTACTTGCCTCAGTTCTCCATTATACTCGGACAAATCTACACCAGAGCACGTAACAACAGCAAAGCTGCTTAGAGGTTTTCCAACACTAAAAGGTGACACCCAACCAGGACTGAGAAACAGTCCTACAACTTCAGTAGGAGGGTAAGGAATATCTGAAATATCTCACAGCTACCCTGACTCTCACTACAGCCCCCCCGACAGCAGCGTTAAAGCATTTACCACCCATCTCAGTAGTGCTCTTCTTATTCAGAATTTTGAGGATGTCTTTGGTAATCTTCTTCAGCTGATGCCTTGCTTCATCACGCTCCTTACCAACACCATAAAGGAGAATCATGCGCTGGTTACACTCGTGACTTGAAGATTCGTCCTATAAAGACCAAACATGAGTGAGGTCTCTTCTTTTCTCTGTCATCACCTGCAGAAACCCAGCCTGAAAAGCCCAGACTGCAATAAAAAATAACTCTTGACCACAAAACACATCTCCTGTAGTTATCTGTGTGGAGGAAACAGAGCCAAATGAAATCACTAAAGTGACAGAGTAAAAATACAGAGGGGAAACTGTATTCTGATATTATGAATTCTGTGTGTATCTAGAAGGATGGAGGCAGGAGACTCACACGGATGGCTCTCCTACCTGTCCCCTGCAATGATATTCAATAGCAGATTAGTAAATAGGAGACAATGCCTAAAAATTATGTGCCATTTCTCTTACTATGTACAAGTCCATTGAAAGGAAGACATATCCCAACTCCTAAAAGTGTTTTGCACATCCAAAAGAAATCAAAATATGTACAGTTTATTTAAATTGTAACTGGTTGTATTTAGTCTCCTAATAAAATGTATCCTATAATGCTGATGCATTGCATACAACTTAAAACTGTGGAGTCTGCTCTGCAAGTCATAAAAGGTATTTCAGGCACACACTTACCTTCTACCTATCGCCACTGCTTTCAACATGAGTCTTCTTTAAAAGCTTTACAAAAAATAAGGCTGCATACCAAGTAATACTGAAAAATCGCAAGGCAAAAAGGCAGCAGATGTGAGTGCAATCCCATCAGAAACGAACACAGCCTTACATAAGACACACTCTTTTAAAAATAGCACCTCTGTTGGCTGGTCAAAGGAGGAAGGAAACCACTAATTATTTTTAAAACTCTCTTTCTCTTACTCTTCTAGACAATACAAAAGCAGAAGCACTGAGAGTGTCACCTGGAATTTGCAGCTGTCTCTGGCTAAGAAACCAGTTCAAAGCCAGAGGAAGGTCTAAGCCTCAGAACTGGGATGCCCAGCTGCTCCTCCAGCCGCTCCTTGCTCCGAGGGAGTCACACATGAACGCTCCTGCCTGCTCACAAGATTAAGAGGTAGAGGAACTGCAAGCAACCCTCCATCAGCAACACTAGCTTCCCATCTCAGAAACACCCACGCCTTGCAGCACTTCTCCACAGCACTCTACGGTAAGCTTCTCCCTGCTCTTGGGGTGGGGAAGTGGCACTTGATTTTGCATGCTTAGGCAATACTTATTTCATTGGGATCAGACCTGGCAGCTGAATACACGCTTTAAGGTATAAGCTGACTTATTTCCATCTGTAAGATAGAAACAGCAACATAGAACCATGGAATGGTTTAGGTGGAAGGAGCCTTAGAGATCATCCAGTTCCAACCCCTCTGTGATGGGCAGGGACATCTCCCACTGGACCAGGCTTTGCAGCTCTGGAAGGCAGATGTCAGGGGTGGCTTCACGGTGCAGCACTGAGCAGGGGGCTCGGCCGCGACCCTCTGCACTCACTGCAGAGCACGGGAGGCTGCTAGTCCTGCGTGTTGGCTCAAGGCAGTGGAGTTTTAGATTTCTTCACAACACAGCACTGGTAAAGCAAGTGATTTAGGAAAATGACAGGATAAACTGCCAAACTACAAGTAAAGGTATCCATAAATACCTGCATAAATAAACGTAGCAATAATTTCAGACTTTGCTAGCGAATGTGCAACCACTGACGTAACAGACACCATTAGGTGTTCAAGTGCGTATATGCAGGGCTCTCACTTTCTTCCCCTTGGAATCAATAAAAAGTGAAAGTGTAGGGTACCACTTGGAGTACTGAGATGAAACAGCAGCAACCTGTGACCAGCCATTCCTGGCATCTGGGCAGGGTCAGGGAGGGGAAGGCACACGAAGCTGAAATAACACCACTAGATGAGACAGACAGACAGCCAAGCAGAAGTATAATCAAAAGAGGTGTTTGATTCCTTTTTCTTCAGCCTAACACTCTTAAATTTGCAGTCAAAATTAATTTAGATGCTATACCTTTCCAGACTGAGAAAGATGTAGAAAGAGATGTTTCTCCCTTCTCCCTGGGAGAAGAGAGGTACTTTGGCAGCCCATCTCGGACTCCACCGGCTGTAACACCAGCAAAAGGGCCGTGGGGGCTGAATTATCCGTGTCAGGGCTCCTAGCCCTGTGCTGCACCCAGCGAGAGCCACGCTCACGCTAGGGAACACGCAGCAGGGCATCAGACACACTGCCCTCTCACCCACCTCTACAGCACAAATCTCAGGGAAGCCACGTACGAAGCTCCTGAGGTGAGGTTAGGATGGAAGCTCCAGAGGTGAGGTTAGGTTGGAAGGTCACCTCAGCGTTTCAGTCATGGAAGATCAAACCTGGCCACCATACAAACATGGATATATCTAGTACTCTTCTCCTGTAGAAGACTATCATCCTCAATAAAATAAAACACAGCAGTCAGAATCCGCAAAAGATTGTTCCCAACACAAAAATTAAAAGTAGACTAAAAAGGTTCAAATCTTATGACAAATATGACTCACAATTTCTTTTTTTTTTTGTTTTTATAGGGGAGGAGGAACACAGAGAGTGCAAATGAAAGCCATAACCAACTTCAGCTACTCTAGACATGACAGCAACTGCACCAGTGATAACAAAATTAGCCAAGTCATTTTTCCTTTGCTTTATACAATGCTGTTCCTGGTGGGTATCACCATGAACAGCCTGGCAATGTGGGTCTTTTTCAAAATAACCAGCAAATCCAATTTCATCATCTTCCTCAAGAACACTGTAATTTCTGACTTCCTCATGATCTTGACTTTTCCATTTAAAATCCTTAGCGATGCAAAGCTGGTATCATGGGTACTGAGAGGATTTGTTTGCCAGGTCACCCAGGTTGTATTTTACTTCACCATGTACATTAGCATTTTGTTTCTTGGTCTAATAACTATCGATCGCTATCAGAAAGCCGCTTCGCCGTTCAGAACATCAACACCACGGAGCCTTTTAGGTGCCAAGATCCTGTCCACAGCAATTTGGATATCAATGTTTGCTCTTTCATTGCCCAATATGATTCTGACAAACAAGAAGAGGACACCTAAGAACGTAAAAAAGTGTGCTCTCTTGAAATCTGAGTTTGGCTTAGTCTGGCATGAAATCGTAAATTATATTTGTCAGCTTATCTTCTGGGTTAATTTAGCAGTCATAGTTGTAAGCTACATATTGATAAGTAAAGAACTGTACAAATCCTATAAAAGGACAAGATGCACAGGAAAGATATCAAAGAAGACTGTAAATCTGAAAGTTTTCATCATTATCGCGGTGTTCTTTATTTGTTTTGTGCCTTTCCACTTTACTAGAATCCCCTACACGCTGAGCCAAACAAGAGATGTTTTCGAATGCTCTGCTCAGAAAACCTTGTTCTACTTGAAAGAGAGCACACTGTGGCTGACTTCGCTCAACGCTTGCCTAGATCCATTCATATACTTCTTCCTTTGCAAATCATTTCGAAAGTCCTTGCTAGACATGGTGTGCAAGCACACGGCATCGTTGGAACTCAGAGCACACATGAAGGAGCAGAACGAAGATGACACAGACGAGACCCCAGTCTAGAGCTAAGAACTACCCACATCCCTTCTTGGCCACATACTTTTTATTGGTGGGTGGAAGCAGCACAAACCCTCTAGAACTCCACCAAATTCTTTAGAAATTGTCCTACAGATGAAGCACAAGCACCCTGGAACCAGTATCACCTGTCAAAAAAAGGTAAAACTAGAAAACTTGAACAGAAGAGCACCACCCGATCACAACCTCCGTGCTCACCAGAACCGCTCGGGAGGAGTTTGAACTTATAGTTGGAGCTGTACAGAGAAAACTGAGAGAGCCATGAAATGCTACAGATGATGTTACGAACTGCAAAGGTTTTTGAGAAATAGCTTAACTTGGGCTAGAGTAAAGTCAATGACAACACAAGACCTGGGAGATGCAAATAAAACCCACCGTAAACACAATTTTTAAATACAGGGAGTTGTCAGCCAGTAGCGTACAAGGTGACAAACAGAAATATAAGACATATGATAAGCTATTTATCTATGCAGATACTTGGTAACAGAGTAACAGTTTGCTTATCTCATTATATGCCTGCAATTCTTAATCCATTGACCACTAATTAATAGTTGTATGTCAGAGGAAATTATTTCATAATCAGGCTTATCGTCACATGAATTAACTCTTCAAATACTTCACCTTACTATGTGTATAAATAAAGAGAGCAATATATCATATTAGAATCTATACAAAGACTCGATTTAAAAAATACTTAGACCTTAGGGAAAGATAGACCTTAAGTCTGTAAAATGGTAAAATCTTTAAGAATGATTAAGGGCAACTTTTTTGCATTACACAAAAAAATAACTATTTCCCCTTTTTCATCTGGAAAAGTTGAAAGAAAACCAAACCCCAGAGTAGTCTTTTCAGGTACGTAACATTTTCAGGTATTGGAATGACCATACATGAAAAAGATCCTAGGCTACTGGAATAAATTATGGTTCATTTCTCATCACTGCAACACAGCTCTGGTTCAGAAATACGTTCCACCGTCACGCAAGAGCTGAGTCCTGACAAAAGCCATTGCCTGTCTACCCTTCCCCAGCATTATCTGTGCCTGGCAGGGTACTGGGCGGTTTTGTGACTGATATCTAATTTCCTAGAAAGTTAAAAGACAGTTCACTTCCTTTAGCACTCATTCTTGGAGTTGACGCATCTCTTGTAACCTACCTGGATGAATTAAACATTTTACAAAACGCTTCATGCACTGCTTATGCTGCTCTCTGCATCGACACAGATTACAACCAGTAAGAGGGTTACACCACAGAAAACTGGGCACCTTTATTTCCCTGGAATCGGTGTTGCCAGTCACTCCACAGCACTCCCAACCACGACCACCCCAATGGGGCCCAGGGCTGATCAGCTCCAGCTGATGGCCAGAAGGGAAGCGTGAGATGCCCCAATTCCATCCAACACTCCTTACTAGGGAGGGAGGAGGAGCAGGCACTGATCTCTTCTCTTTGGTGACCAGTGATATGGCCTGAGGGAATGATGTGCCAGGGTTAGATAGGATAGTAGGAAAAGGTTCTTCCCCAGGGGGTGGTGGAGCACTGGAACAGCTCCCAGGGAAGCAGTCATGGCACCAAGCCTGATGATATTTGGAAAACACCCTCAGACATGCAGTGTGAATGTTGGAATTGTCTTATGCAGAGACAGCAGCTGGACTCAATGATCCGTCTGAGTCCCTTCCAATTCAGAACATTCTGTGATTCTAAGAACTCGGAACCATATTTGAGGATTACCTGGAACAGCATGAGGAAACGCTCTGTGATTGCTCATCTCACATCCCTAAGGGAGCCAAATCATAACAGTACAGTGTAGGTTTGCCCCACACAAACAAAAAGCCAGAAAATGCACCTGTCCCGATGGATGTGGTCCTTTTTTTCTTCATTAGTAGAGAAGGTCAGGTACTTTCCAAAAGAGTAAAAGGAAGAGAGAAAAGCAACAGAAAACACCATCAGCTAGCTGGGGCAATACATGAAATGAGGAAGGAAACTACACGCCACACCAACAGAAAAAGTCCCATCTTTCTACGCATTTCCCCATTTGTAATACTTTGCTCAAGGCTTCTGTCAGCTGAGAAACAACGGATGAACCGGAGAGATCCCTCTCTGAAACAGCTGCTGCCAGGTTTGCTCAGGTACTTGCACTATGGGAGCATTCACACGGTGTGATGGGGCACTCGGGCACGTAGGTGTGCATCTCACCCTGAAAGTGTTATTTAAATATGTGCTGGGAGAGGAAAAAATGGTGTGCGCTTGGTAAGAAAGATCAGAAGTCGCTTCACCAGAAGCACTTTGCTATTGGGCTACAAGTGTAAAATGTCTGCTGAATGGTAAAATACATTTCCAGGTAGAGACAAATGGTTCTCTAGGCAATCCACTGTTACACCTTGGTATTATATTATTTTAGGCCACCATAATGAATACGTACCATTTTCACTATGTGTTAGTTTGTAAACTGAAATTTAGAGAAAGATGTAGATTTTCTATGAACTAGAAGATAAAACAGTCTATTTAATGCATGTTCAGGTCTTGCGGTTACTTGCGTAAACCTGCCAGTCCCTGTAAGGAACACATAATTTCAAATACAGAATGTTATGGTTTGTCCTTTTTCTCTCCTTTTCACCCAAGCCTGCTTTGAACAATGGGAGACTCTGCAAACAACAGCATTGTCAGTAACTCCAGCAGAACACCCTTCTCCGCTCCGTGCCACCGAGACACCACAGTCACCCACCTGATCTTCCCCGTACTGTACACACTTGTCTTCCTCCTGGGACTCGTACTGAACAGCCTGGCTTGCTGGGCTTTCTTCCACATTCCAAGCTCAAGAACTTTCATTGTCTACCTGAAAAATATCTTAGTTTCTGATCTTATAATGACCTTGATGCTTCCTCTGAAGATCCTGACAGACTCTGGCCTGGGACCATGGCAACTCAAAGCCTTCGTTTGCCGCTTCTCAGCCGTGGTATTTTATGACACCATGTATATCAGCATAGTGCTCCTCGGCCTCATTGCTTTGGACAGATTTCTCAAGATTGTGAGACCTTTTGGGAAGTTCTGGGTGCAAAACCTGACCTCAGCAAAGATTCTTGCGGGTCTGGTCTGGTTGTTCTTCTTTGTTCTCTCTTTGCCTAACATGATTTTATCAAACAAGAAACCAACACCCCAAACCGTGAAGAAGTGTGCATCGTTGAAGAACTACTTGGGTCTCAAATGGCACGAAGTCGTTAATTATATCTGTCAGTTCATCTTCTGGACTGTTCTCATCCTCATGTTTCTATTTTACATAATTATTGCCAAAAAGGTGTATGAATCTTACATAAAAACACAGAAGAAAGGCAACAAAAGTGAAAAAAGGGTCAAGGGGAAAGTATTCATCATTTTCACAGTGTTTTTCTTATGCTTTGCCCCCTTTCATTTTAGCAGAGTTCCCTACACTCTGAGTCAAACAACGACTCAAATGGACTGTCGTCTGCAGAACCAGCTCTTTGTGGCAAAGGAGAGCACTCTGTGGCTGGCTGCCACCAACGTCTGCATGGACCCTCTCATCTACATGTTCTTGTGCAAACCATTCATAGAAAAGGTTTTATGCAGGAGAGTAAAGACATTTCGGAAAACAGTTCATACAACTCCAAAAACTGAACTGGACACGCAAATGTCTCCTACTGAATCTTGACTCTGTAGCTTCATGCTCTACAGTCTCTGCATATTCATAGAGAAGTTTAGAAGTAATCTGGTTGACTTCTGCAGCAGAAACACAAGGGTGGTTGTACTGTAATAGTAATTCTTAATAAAAATAGCACAATGATACAGAACTGTTGGAACAGATCCAGAGGAGGATATGAAGCTGATCCAAGGGCTGGAGCACCTCTGCTATGAGGACAGGCTGAGAGAGTTGGGGTTGTTCAGCCTGGAGAAGAGAAGGCTCCAGGGAGACCTTAGAGAAGCCTTCCAGTACTGAAAGGGGGCTACAAGAAAGCTGGGGAGGGACTTTTTACAAGAGCATGGAGCAATAGGATGAGGGGGAATGGCTTTAAAGAGGGGGAATGGCTTTAAAAAGGGGGAAGACTTAGATTAGACATTAGGAAGTAATTCTTCATAATGACAGTGGGGTGGCCCTGACCCAGGCTGCCCAGAGCAGTGGTGGCTGCCCCATCCCTGGAGGGGTTCAAGGCCAGGTTGGATGGGGTTTTGAGCATCCTGATCCAGTGGGAGGTGTCCCTGCCCATGGCAGGAGTGGGACTGGATGGGCTTTAAGGTCCCTTCCAACCCCACCCATTCTATAATTCTATGATTTATGCTCGCTGTTTAGCCTTGGTAGGCAATAACGCTGTCATTCCAGCTGCTGGTCCTGACCTCACACTGGTCTTCCCACGGTGCTGTGCTCACTCTTTGACACCCTCTTGCTCTCCCCAAGGCTGCGGCAGCCCAGCCACAGTGCTGCTCACACCACAATGATGTGTATCACTTTGGAGCCGCTCCCCAGACTGTGCAGCCATAACCACATTGGTCTGAAGACAAAAACAGCATTGATGATGCATAAAACTAACAATGACCAGTTCACAGTACTGTGCTGCTAACAAGAGCAGAGGTTTTTCTGAGTTGGTCTTTAAGTCATGTCCACCTCACAGCATACAGTCTGTAGCCTCTGAATTAATATACCTTCATGAGACATTAAGAACAAGCTACAGAATTATTTTATCTGCTTTAAACAATAAAACTTACTGATTAACACTTAAGCATCTTACTGACTATGGCTGCTTCTAAGGGCAACGTAGCTTTATTTGAGATTAAACCCAAAGCTGCTGATTTTGTATGCTGGCAATTCTTACGGTGGGTACCAGCTCAGCTGGCGTGTTGCAGGGTAGGGTAGAGGAGAAACCGTACTTGAGAGACACAGTCCCTCACCATCCCTACTCTCCTCTCTCACGCATGTAACTACTTTCCTATCACCCACACTGTTTCACCATTCTTCCTCTCCACTCCCAGCAGGGATGTTGGTGCAAGATGCAGGCAGCAATACCCCAGCACACAAATCATGTCTGAAGACCCAGGACTGCAAAGGGCAGCCAGCAGGGAATCACAGAATGCTTTTTGTTGGAAGGGACCTTAAAGATCATCCAGTTTCCAACCCGTGGGCAGGGACATCTCCCTGTGGACTAGGTTGCTCAAGGCCCCATCCAACCTGGTCTTGAATACTTCCAGAACACCCAGAAATGTCCCCCCTGGTGGCACGTCCACCCTTCCCAGTCGCAATGATGGGCAAAGAGAAAGCAGCAACCAACACTGTCTAATCCTCCCTGTCCAGAAAAATCCCTTTCCACCTGGCTCACCACATTGCTCACAGAGCTTTCCTCTAGCTATCCCACAGGGCAAGTCCAAATGGACTATGCCTGAAGAGAAACTGTTTTCTAACCCCCAATCCTGGAATTTATTTCACTGTTTTAAGACACAAAAGAGTTATTGGCCATTTATAGACTCCGCCTCTTGGAAGTCTATTAAAAAAAAAGCTAAACTTACCTTAGCCCTCAGCAAATCTTCCTTGCTTCTCAGACAACACGTCCCTCCTGCTGCTTGACCCACATTGTCCCTGTCCGTGGCATCGAGCGCTTCTCGGGCGATGTGGCATTACAGAAGAGGACGGCACCTCACCTCGCGCCCTCCCACCAGCCCCCCTGCTTGCTGTAACCCCCATCACTTACACACCCCAAGCCGCACGCTCTGACACTGGGGAGCTGGAGCACAAGAGGCCCCAGCACCTTGCTGAGAAAACAGGCACATCCCTCCTTAACAAACTTCACTTCTGCTCTCCTGCTGGCTTTATAGCTTCTCACACATGCCAGACGCTTTGATCACCACTTGATTGCTATTGTTAGACATTAAATATTTACAGCAGCCTAAGACGATCGCGCAGGTTGCTCCATACAGCTTGGTTTTTTTTCAAAGCACGTTTTAGATTACTGTGCACTAATTACACCTCACTTTGGGATTCCCCAGCCGCTGCCACACAGGTAGATGTATGTCTCATTTAGCAATTTCTCCTCACTGTATCTCTTCCACAAGGCACGTTACACACTTTCCATAACCGTAACGCCCCTTTTATGACTGGAAGCTGAACTAATCCCCAGCCAGCTTTCAGTTGGGTTCAAATGATCCTATAAATCAGTGTTATCTCAAACAGCGTCTTCCTCTTAGGATTAAATGCTGTTCCACAATTCATTCCTCTCTCCCCACACATAGAGTGCTTAACTGGATTAACTTAGTGACTTCAGTAAAAGTAAATACAATAAATTCTTAGCTGCTAAAATAATCACTTTAGCAACTGCTTAAAGAAATGCCTGTGGAGTCTGGAAATGCTTTCCTAAGCCTGCTGACTCAGCACAGCAGTTAACATAGTGGCCAAAAATGACCATCAGGAGAAGACAGTTTGTAAAAGCAGCTGTGATCTTCCACCAAGCAGGTTCCTACGGAAATCCATGTGCCTTAACTTTGTGTATATTAAGGAAGAATTCAGCCCTAAACTTTGCAGCTCAGTCCTCTCTCTTCCAAATGAATTGCACCAGCATAGCTAATACAAAAGCTTCCAGGAATCAGCACAGATCTCACGCTGCCCTGGATTTAGAAGTGGAATTCTGGCCTATTGCCTCCAGGTAGAGCAGCCTTCCAGTACCTGAAGGGGCTACAAGAAAGCTGGGGAAGGACTGTTTACAAGGGCACGGTGTGATAGGATGAGGGGAAATGGCTTTAAACTGGAAGGGGGAAGATTTAGATTAGACAATACAAAGAAATTCTTCACAATGGGAGTGGTGAAGCCCTGGTCCAGGTTGCCCAGGGAAGCTGTGGCTGCCCCAGCCCCGGAGATGTTCAAGGCCAGGTTGGATGGGGCTTGGAGCAGCCTGGGCCAGTGGGAGGTGTCCCTGCCCATCGCAGGGAATTTGGAACTGGATGGGCTTTGAGGTCCCTTCCAACCTAAGCCGTTCTATAATTCTATGTTCCGGTTACTACAGAGGAAGACAGTAACATGGAAGACAGAGCAATATGGTGGTGAGAAACTATGAAAACACTGAAGAACAGAGAACTTACTCCACTGTGGAAGGTTTATTTCTAATTTTCTCATTCCTGCTGCCTGGAATACAACGCTCATCCAACGCTGTGCACAAACACCAGCAGCACACACAGTTAAATGCTAAGAGCCTGCTTATAAGGGTGGGTGTAGCCACAAAATGGGCTGAGTTGCTCCTTAAATGAGGGGTGTGCCAAACGTTTCCCAGGAGTCTTAATCATCTGTTTTTCAGCTGCTGCTTCTTAGGTAGGTAAAAGGGAGCCAGAGTTACCAAATCCATAGCAGAGAAGTGCAAGGTGACTGCAAGGACAGGACAGCTGGTTGATTCACTTACAGGAAAATGAAGTTCCCTAATTTTTAACATTTAGGAATTTGTACTTTTTTCTGCAGGATTTTAGAGCTCTGCCTCCAGATGGAAGTTAGAATCATAACAGTAAGAACGTCTCTAAGTTTAGGTCTCTGCTCTTTAAGGCTCAAAAACATGGCTACAGCAATATTTTATATTTTACCCCGACTAAAGCAGAGATTTTTTGAAAACATCCCTCCCTCAGAGAAAGACAAAGCCATCAGCCTGGACCACAGGCAGAGTGCACCAACAACGTGCCAGAGAAAGCTGCTCTTCGTCTTTCACAGACTCATAGAATGGTTTTGGTTGGAAGGGACCTTAAAGATCATCCAGTTCCAACCGCCCTGCCATGGGCAGGGACACCTCCCAGGGACACCTTTAGGGCAGTCAAGGAATTTATGGCATCCAGTAAGTCTTACCAGTGCGTTCAATGCAACAGTCAACATTTTTCTCCTAACTTACCTGAAAAAGGCTGGTACTGAGAGGAACCTTTGCTATCGCTAGATGCAGCAGCCACACAGGACAGAGCACACACAGGTAACACTTCTACCTGCCCCGTGTTTACTCCAGCCCACCACCACCACGAGGCAGTAGCAGGGCTTTTCCTTTTTGCACCCAAATGTTCACTTACTTGGCTTGTCTATGACCCAGACTAGAAGAAACACACAACCTAGAAACTGGAAAACTGGCACCAGGCCTTGAACTTGTTCAGACAAATGAACCTTATTCCAGACTCCTGTGGTACAAGATTCACATGAAAACTACTGACAACGTATTCTAAATATTTTTAACAGGTTGTCGGTTCCCAAAAGGGGAATTATAGGGCACCAGGCAGTCGAGTTCTCTAGGAAATAATCTTATTTGTGTATACAAAGGCTTACATCTATTTCTATTTGTTATTTTACTTGTGTTTCAGAGGAAGGAAATACGTTATACCTTCCCCTAAAACACCCGCCATCTAGCCTTGCAGATTTTGTGCCAGTCTGCCTCTCCTCAGGGGGACAGCAAGGTCATTCTGGAATGCCTAAAGACGAAGTCTGCACTTCATACATGTCCCAACTCTCCAGCACAGTGATACACATCCTTCCATCAAGGCTCCTACAACTCTGAGTGCTGAGAAAACTCAATACCCACAGCAGTGCTTCAAACAATTAGAAATGCAAAACAACTATTTGCACCACGAGTAAGAGCTGGGAAGCGAAGCTGAGCAATCAAGATACTGCCCATAAGGCACCACACAAGCACAGAGGTCACTCGTGACAACCAAAGACACCAGAGCAGCCCTAAGCCTATAGACAGGATCAGCCAGCCAAGGCGTGTAACTTCAGGTCACCTAAAAACACCATGTGAGGAACCTGAGGACAGAGGGGAAAAAAGAAACGAGATTTTAAAAGTCAGGTATTAATTAGCATCTCTCCTTGCTCTTTCCCTTCATCAAAACAGTGGTGGCAGTAAACCACCCAAGGATAGGAGAAGTGTCAAAGTCTTCCAAGACAATTCCACTGACAAAAGCATCTCCATCAGAAGCGTGGCTAGCAGGTTGAGGGAGGGGATCCTTGCCCTCTACTCTTCTCTCATGAGAATCCACCTGGAGTCCTGTGTCCAGTTCTGGAATCCCATGCATAAGAAGGAGATGGAACTGTTGGAATGGGACCAGAAGAGGCCACAAAGATGATCTGAGAGCTGGAGCACCTCCCATACAAGGACAGGCTGAGAGACTTGGGATTGTTCAGCCTAGAGAAGAGAAGGCTGTGGGGAGACCTTAGAGTGCCCTTCCAGTACTTGAAGGGGGACTGCAAGAAAGCTGGGGAAGGATTTTTTACAAGAGCATAGAGTGATAGGATGAGGGGGAGCGGCTTTAAATTGGAAGGCGGAAGATTTAGATTAGACAATACAAAGAAATTCTTCACAATGGGGGTGGTGAGGCAGTAGTACAGGTTGCCCAGAGCAGTGGTGGCTGCCCCATCCCTGAAGGTGTTCAAGGCCAGGTTGGATGGGGCTTGGAGCCCCTGGGCCAGGGGGAGGCGTCCCTGCCCATGGCAGGGGTGGGACTGGATGGGCTTTAAAGTCCCTTCTAAACTAAATCACTCTATGATCTTGCGTGTCTGAAGGGATAACACTGGAGGAATCCTCCCAGTGTTGCAAGCACTGATCATCTTGCTACTTTTCTATGCTTATAACAAGAAAAAGTCCGTCTTGTCTGTTATCCCAGTAGCTAATCTGCTTTAAAAATAACCCCATAGTTTGAATTGCTAAATATAATAGTAAAGGATTTTTAGAATGAAGCAACACAATAATTGTTGTAATAACGTAGCTCGGGCTCTTATGAAATCTGAGAATTGCTCTCTAATCACCAGAATACAAAAAGGGACATCCAGCCTCTAAATACTGGGAACAATAGTGAAGTTATAGGTTAGCTCGCAGCTTTTCTTTACATCAGAGCTTTGCATTTCTTTCGTGCTGTTTTTATGACGAGCTCCATAGCATTTCCTTTTCATGTGCCAGCCAGTCCTGACTTGCTCCAGCCCAAGAACAGACAAACAACACATCTAAACTAAAAACCTGCTAGGGGATGATGTGACAGTGGTTTCTAACCCATTAAGTTTTACCAATGCAACAAAATACAGAGATTTTAAAGAAGAGTTAATGTACCATTGCACCACATTTAAAAAAACAAACAAAAATAACCATTCTCATGGAGGTTTTATATATCTATTAATCTATTACCTGACCACTGTTAGCACACAAACTTCAGGGTGTGTGCTCCATTCAGGGATTACCAACTATTAAACACTTGGGTCTCTGTAAGAAATTAAATTCTATTTTCTAAGCATCTGGAACAGGTCCAGAAGAGGCCACAACGATGATCTGAGGGCTGGAGCACAGGCTGAGAGAGTTGGGGTTGTTCATCCTGGAGAACAGAAGGGTCCAGGGGAGACCTTAGAGAAGCTTCCAGTGCTGAAAGGGGCTATAAGAAAGCTGGGGCTTCTTCCTATGTCCAATGTAAGTCTTCCCCCTTCCAGTTTAAAACCATTCCCTCTAATCATATTGCTCCATGCCCTTGTAAAATGTCTCTCTCCAGCTATCTTATAGTCCCTTTCAGCACTGAGAAGGGGAATCAAAGATTGAAAGGAAAACCAGAAGACACCTTTAGTCTAGCAGTGGGACCAGCAGCTGAGAGAGGAACAAAACACAAGCAGCTGCTAAACACTGGAGCACAAGGAACAGCTGAAAGAAGGTAACACGGTGGCTAGCACACAGTCCTAGGTAGCCACGTGCTGGGTCTGAGAGAAGCAGAGACTTCATCAGGTCCTTTCTCCCTCACTGCAGAAAAAGCTGTCTCCATCCTCGGGCAATATGTGTGCTCCACCACATGCAGCAGGGACCATCTCAATGTCAGAACGCCCAGCTCCTCAGATGAGTTTCGCAGTGCGCAGTAATAAAGCTAAAAACATGGCAGAAGCACAACACGTATTCCTGCTGGCTTCATTTGCCTTACGTTTTGCCTTGCAAAAGCTGGTCTTCAAATATGAACCATGTCAGAAGTCTCCTACGATCAGGGACTACCTGTTTCAAGGGAGAGGTCCCGAGGCAAGTGGGAATTTTAGAGTTTGCCCACTAGCAGGAATGGGGAAATGAGGACAGAGCTCCCCTGGACACACAGCCAGAGGAAGCTGTTCACTGGGACAAGGAGGCAGCTGGTAGGACCTGCTCCAGCACCTCCCAGGGCTCCATGTGGCCATCAAGGGCAGTGAAGGAGAAGGCTGTCCAGTCTCCAAAGTGGGCTGGGGATTCATTCCCTCTGATCTTTGAGGAAAAAAGAAAGTGTGTATGGAGAGTCCAGGCAGAACAGACAACACAGTTCAAGAAACGGCACTGGATAACCATTGCTTTTGTAGCAGTAAGATTATTGTTTTCTTTTCCCATGAGAGAGATGAGTAGATGAGTATTTGCTTTCTTTATAAGGCAACAGCAGAAATGGGAAACTAACAGCTTCATCCTTTACTGACACGAAGCAAAAATTTGTTCTGATAAAATTAATGCTGTGATGATTTCTTAAGGCATTCAATTATCTTACTGTAACGGGGTGTGGGCCCAGGACCACTGGCAGCTGGACTGCAAGAGCCAGCGGGCTCAGAGCTGAGTCTTACAGAAGTGACAGCAGAGTCTGCAGCAAACAGCCAGGCTACTCATTTTAGCTGAAAAGTTTAGTTACACACTTAACATTTAGCTTTCATCCTACACGCTATTTAGAAGAGAGGATCTGTTGGAAGCACAACATTAAAGATGCCTAAATAGAGTCAAATTAAGAATTGACATCTCGATTCGGAGATATTTGCATCTATCCAGCACAAGATTTTTCTGTATCCCATTAAATTTGCATTCAGCCTGCAGAAAAAACTGTATTAACCAAAAGGCAGAGGCACGGCTGCACAGGTTGCCGTAAACCACGACTGCAGACTGCGTGCAACGTTTCCCTGCATGGAGTCTGCTGCCTTTAACAGGCACTAACCCACCTCTCGGGTGAATCACTGTCTGCGTCCTGGGCGCCTGAGCTGCTCCGGAGCCAGGAAGTGAGCGGGAGCGCGCCGCTCACCTACCCTGGCATGTGAGTCATTCCCAGGAATGAGAAAGCCAGTTGCTCCAGTTGCTCCTGGCCAGGGGAATTTTGACTCTCTGATCAGGTATCGCGAAAAAAGCCATCGGAAGCAAAAAAGCTTACTTCCAGATATGGTTTACTTGACTGCCTTATCGCAAGAAACGCTCTCATGCCTACTGTAGTTTCAAGACGCGCTTTGGAGGACTCTAAGGCACTTTCGAGATGCAGCTCAGAGACAAGCGGAAGCCGGCAATGGTGACAGGTAAGTGATCTCTGAGCATACGAAACGCATTCGATAAGTTGTTCGGTAAATCTTCTTGCTCTTAATCACCCTCAAGTGAAAAGAAAACAGGAATTAAGACTGAGTTGCTGAAAACCAGACTTGGTACCATAAACCGAATATCAGATCAATTAACAGTGTGAAAAGTTCTCAAAATAGCGCAGCTTTACTAATCTTTTATTCATTCAATAGACGTTACCTCTTATCTTTCTCCCAATGGCAAAAAAAAAGGTTTTCTACTGTTCATTCCTTCTAAGACATGAAAGAACCGCAGGAGAGTTCACAGTTTCTCTAACTTACTTCCTTACAGAGTTTAATTCATATGTAAGATGCAGTTGCTAACACCTGAATTCGGTATAAAAGGTTTGTACCGTATTCCTTTTCAACTCTTTCAGTAAAGGAAAGCATACGCGAGTTCTCTGTATTATATTATACAGAATAAAGGTTCTCTTCCTTCATACTTCACTCAGATCATGTTAAAACTTGTCAGGTTCACTGGAAGAACCACATAGCTCTGAATAAGCAACTTACAAACTGTACGTCTGACTAGTCTCGAAGTGTGGGAAACGTGCGGCACTTGGAAAAACCTATGTCGTTTAAAGAGAATTTAGATTGAAAAGGTCATTCTTAAATCCAAAGGACTGAAAGTAGCAGTGTGCTCTAAGTTCTTGTATGTTCAAAAATGACTTGCTATTCGTGCACCACAGGGATTGTAGACATCTGCCTTCCTGTTGCATATACCTGGTCTGGGAATTCTGGGAGCATTTCATGCTTTTTATCATCTTTTAAAAAAAAGAGTCTGTAATCTCCTTTTAAAAGGGGAAACCAGAAAACTTGGGCAAACATTCAGTTGATGTCATCAATTCACTCCCAGAAGTTTGAGACCCAGATGACATCAAAGCCTCCAGCATTTCTCCAGTTAGAGCCACTCTGGTGGGCGCTGAACTCCTTGGGTAGGCAGCCAGCTCTCCCGTGCCAGCCAGACCTTCTACTCTCTTGCTACTTTGGGGAGTGGGACCTGGCAGCACCTGGGGACAATCCCGGGAGCAGAGGATATGGGTCAGCTCTCGCAGGAGGGAGAAGGGAGCAGAGGAGGGAGGCCGATGGGCATGCAGAGACCTCAGAAACAGAAATCACCGCTTTGCATTAAAGGTTTGTGAGAAAAAAGAAGTGCATTTTCAGCAGCACCAACCGCTGGTTCCTCCTCCCACCCCGTGGAGGGCTGCCTTTCCCAGCTCAGCCCTGCTGTCTCATCCTCCGCTCCCCTCCCAAGCTGCCAGGCTCCCCCCGCGGGGCAGGGAGGGAGCGGGGAGACCAGCTCGCCCAGCACCTGCACGCCATGGCCCGTCGTGCATCGGCACGCATCCACGCCAGCTGCTGGAGTGTCGGAGTCCCGGGGCACCGGGGCATTGGGAACTGCCTGGCCAGGCAGGGCTGAGCGGGGAAGACACCTGGCAGGGCGGCCAGACAGGGAACGAGCACCAGGAGGGAGGTAGCAAGTCCCAATCTGGAGTCTCTCGGAGGCTGAGCCCTTTGGAGGCTGGATGCTTCTTCTCAACCTCCTGCTCCACTCGCTGCACGTAGCCCAAGATGAGATCCAGGAACAACCAAAAGGGGAAATAACAACTAAAGTGGGAAGGAACAACTGAATGGGGAAGCTCCTTCTCCTTTTTTCAGGACAAGTCACTTGCTCACCTCCACACAGCTAAGTCCAGCAAGACCAACTGAACACTAAGAAAAGCCAGTCAAGTCACTCGCAGTAAGACAATAGCATCAAACCTGAGGCATGTGCTATTTGTTAGAAGTTTGGAACTAAATGAAAATGCATGTGACAACCCAAGAGCTCCAGACCCACCACACTGCTGCTGGCTATCCGGGCCCCCAGGGAAACCAGGCTGCAAGAGACACTAACCCTAGTACCACCAAAGAAGCACTAGAGGAAGTCAGCAGTATCAATTCCTCTGTTTCAGCAGTCTTAGCCCTTCCCAACATGAAAAATTATAATACCTTCTTAAAAAAAACAACAAATAAGCAAACAAAACCATCACACTCTTGACTGTCAAAGCAGGTTTCCACATCTGACCAACACCGAACCTCCCATGAGATACTACAGTAACCGCTGCTCCTTGTTTTTCCTCGGGAAATGCCAGTGACACAGCAAAGGGAAAACTGATGATATCAGTCAGCTTAAATCACCTTCACTGCAGCAGCAGCTCCTGCCACTGTACCAGGAACAGCCAAGGGCTGGCATCACAGTGGGGCCAGAAGAAGAGGGGCAGCTCTCCACAGCCAGCACTGCGCCATCCCACCTAGGATTTGCAGTCCAGCCCTTTCAGAGATCAACAGGCAGAGGGGGATTTCTCCAGGCTGCTCATGAAAAGTGGGGTTGCACCAAGCTGAACTTCTCCCAGTCATACCCCAAAATCTCCATGTCCTTTTCCTTCCTCTTTGAAAGAGCGGTGTTACTGTAAGCAGCGACTGTGGTTAACTGTGTCCCAGCATACACACCCAAGCACAAAAGAAACAGCTGACAACAGCAGACGAGGAGTATTTTTCGTTTTGCAACGTGAATAAGAATTGCATATAAAAAAATCAATAGATGCATAGAATGGTTTAGGCTGGAAGGACCTTAAAGCCCATCCAGTTCCACCATCCTGCCATGGGCAGAGACACCTCCCACTGGACTGAATTGCTGAAAGAACCATCCAGCCTGACCCTGAACACCACCAGGGATGGGGCAGCCACAACTTCCCTGGGCCAGGGCCTCCTCACCCTCATCATGAAGAATTTCTTCCTAATGTGTAATATCAGTCTTCCCCCTCCCAATCTAAAGCTATTCCTCCTCATACTGTCACTCCATGCCCTTGTAGAAAGCTCCTTCCCAGCTTTCCTGGAGCCCCTTTCAGCACTGGAAGGTCGCTGTAGGGTCTCCCCGGAGCCTTCTTTTCTCCAGGCTGAACAACCCCAACTCTCTCAGCCTGTCAAAATAGTTAGAAATTGTTTCAATGCAAAGTAAAACACCTAAAGGTGAGACTAGAATTACTTAAAAGCCTAAATGGCACTGTCTCCATGCATGTATAAATAATCCCTTTTCTTCCCTGCAAGGTATTTTGTTGCAGAATCCGCCTGTAGCATTTGAGACATGCACAACAGCCAGAGCTGCAGTGGATGAAGGTGAAGGTGCACTGTGATAAATCACAGACCTTCCTTTTTTTCCTTTGTGACCCAGACATCATTTTAACTTTATTTTTCATTATAAGCTTTTTTAATTATAAGCCTTTTTAATTATAAGCCTTTTTAATACCAATAACCAAACTTAAAAACTAACATTTTCAGCAAAAAGCTCCAACAAAAGTAGTCTGACACCCAAGAGCTTTTGCCTTGCAGGCACACAGCAGAGCAAAGCCTCTCAGGTCTTGGCTTCTCTGTGGGCCAAGCAACTTGGGGAGCAGCTGCGTGGCCCCGTGCTTGAGGCAGAAGCCAGCTCCTCTGGAAGGAGCTCCAGACCACCCAAGCTGGAACTCAATAACCAGTTTCTGCTTTTTGCCCAAACTACTTCATTTATTAAACTTCTTAAATTTAAAATACAATGATTTGGGAATGATGAAGCACACTGGATAGGTATGGAACAGCCTATGGAATTGAAGGGTGATCATTTGAGAAAGATTTCCATGCTGCTTGTTGTGCCAAGAACAGAGCCCACGATGACATAAGGACAACAGGAAAGGAAAGTCTCAGCGAGAAGCTTGTGGAGGGATTAAAAGAGGGAAAAGTTGAAGTTATTCTGGGAAATATGCAAACGTGAACCTGCTTCTGGCCTCCCCCTTGGAAGAAATGACTAGAAATGTGACCTGGTGAGAGGTTAAAGCTGAGTCTTCCAAGCAGCAGAAGAACCGTAATCCAGTAGGAAGGCAAGGGGACAATGTGTAAAAATACCTGCAGGGAAGGTGACAAGAGGACGGATCCAGGCTCCCGTCTGTGGTGCCCAGTGACAGGATGAGAGACAATGGGAACAAAGAGGAGGCTTCTTCTGAACACAGGTTTTTTTTGCTGGAGACGGCGTTTTGGTTCTAGTTGGGGTTTTTTGCAATATCTGCGAGGTTTTTCAAGCCCTGGAACAAGTTTTTCAGACGTTGCAGAGTCTCCATCCTTGGACATACTCACTGCCTGCCCAGCTCAGCCAGTTGCAGCTGATGCTGCTCTGAGCACGGCACTGAGGTGATGAACAATTGCAGAAGTCAATGTCAGGAAGGGGTTGGATAGAGTGCAGGTGGCAGCATGCTGGGCACCAACGAGTGGTTGGTTGTGCCAGGGGAGAGGCCAGGATGGCACCGTTCAGACTTTCAGAACTAACACTTACACCTAACTCTGCTGAGATAAGAATGGTTGGACTCAATAATCCTGGAGGTCTTTTCCAACCTAGTGATTCTGTGATTCTGAGAGCACCACATCTTGCATGGCATCTTTTTAATGGGGGTTCAAAGAAAACAGCTCTAAAGGGCTTCAATACCCCTTCCACTAACGCTAGGTTTTGTGCAACCAGAAACAACTGTCAGCAGCATCTTCTAGAAAGAAGCAAAAGAAACATTCCAGAGTTAATCCTTTCCTCCTGTCTAATTAGAAGCTGCCATACTGAGAAAACATTAATTATCCCAACTCTGCCAACATTGCACTGTGCTCTCAAAAAAGGCACAAGGAATTGCAACACCCAGCTCCTCTTCCACCAACAACGGACGCTCACTGCTGCCCAACAGGACACCACTTGTGTTGGCAGCTCTCTCCTGGCTCTTCGTGTAAAAGCAATTACAGCCAGAGATATGCTTTAGCACCACAATTCATGCTACACTGCTTTAGAAAAAGAATTTGAAGTGCTGGCCTCTTTTTGCAGAAAAAAGGGCTTTTGGGGATGCTGCCCAAACTATCAAGGTCTTCATTTTTTCCATCTTTTGAACTGTCCCTCACAAAGATGATCCAAGGGCAATGAGGACAGGCTGACAGAGTTGGGGTTGTTCAGCCTGAAGAAGAGAAGGCTCCAAGGAAACCTTAGAGCAGCATCCAGTACTGGAAGGGGCTCCAGGAAAGCTGGGGAGAGACATTTTACAAAGGCACGGAGTGACAGGATGAGGGGGAATGGCTTTAAATTTGAAGGGGGAAGACTGAGATTAGACATTAGGAAGAAATTCTTCACGATGAGGATGGGGAGGCCCTGGCCAAGGTTGCCCAGGGAAGAGGTGACTGGTCCATCCCTGGAGGTGTTCAAGGCCAGGCTGGATGGGGCTTGGAGCCCCTGGTCCAGTGGGAGGTGTCCCTGCCCATGGCAGGGGTGGAACTGGATGGGTTTAAAGCCCCTTCCAACCCAAACTATTCCATCATTCTATGAAGCTTTATAGGCTACAAAAGAAGCTGCTCCTTCAGTGGAAGGCAGAAGGAAGCAAGCTGCACCACAGCTTGCCCAGTGCCAGGGCGCTGTGCTGTTCAGAGATGCATGAGAGAAAAGTTAGGCTGGAATTGAGGGGGAAGTTCAAGGAGGAACCTGAAAACCAAGAAGGGCATTTTGTACTGGATACTGAAGCAGACGAGAAGCATTCTGACCAGAGGCATTGGTTCCTGTTTCTGGATATGAGTAAGCAGACAAGCACCATAGCTACAGACAGTTATACCTTAGTTCTTATTTTTCAGCCCCTCCGCAGTTCGGTCTGTTAAGCACAGCAGCAATACCGCGTTTCAGGAAAACAGCACGTGCTGTCTGCACACCCCTCTGCCACCACACTGCCAGGAAGGCAGGCACCAGGAGCCCAGGGCACGCAGCCCCACAAAGGGCTATTTTCACCCTCTCTCCAGCCACCCCACATTGAAGCAGTTCCTTGTCTGCAGCAGCCAGCTGGCTAAGTCAGACACACAGGGTGGTGCGACCACCATTTAGCTGAGCCAGCTTTTGGCAGGCACACAGGAGCAGGGATCTGTCACTGAAGCAGAGCATGGCTGAGGCAGGGGCACCGCAGGAGCTCCCATCCCCACCTCCAGCAGGGCCACTGACACCAGCCTGAGGGGCCATGCCCAGTCAGGAGGTATCTCATGAGATGGAGAACCACAGCCTCCATGAGCAACCTGCACCTGTGTCTGATCAGCCACACAGTATAAAAGTGATTTCTTGAGTTCAGCTGTAATTTCCCAGTATCAGTTGGTGCCTGCTGACTCCTGTCTGGTCAGCAGGTGCCCCTGAGAAGAAAGAATCATAGAATCGTAGAATCACCTAGTTGGAAAAGACCTCTGAGATCAAGTCCAACCATTCCTGCTCACTACTAAACCAGATCCCTGAGCCACCCATCTTTTAAACACCTCCAGGGATAGGGACTCCACCACCTCCCTGGGCAGCCTCTACCAGGGCCTGAGAACCCTTTCAGTGAAGAAATTTTTCCTGACATACAATCTGAACCTGCCCTGGTGCAGCCTGAGGCCATTTCCTCTCATCCTATCACCCATCACTTGGGAGAAGAGACCAACACTCACCTTGCTACAACCTCCTTCCAGGCAGCTGTAGACAGTGATGAGGTCTCCCCCGAGCCTCCTTTTCTCCAGGCTAAGAGTTGGCCTCCCTGCCACCAGGTACTCGTGCAGACTCACACAGGAGTCCCCGAGCCTTCTCAGGCCCAGGCTTAGCCACCTCTGCTCTCCCAGCCCCTCTGCAGACAGAAGACGCTACACTTGGTGTATGAAGGCACCTGAGCACAAGGGGCTGTGGTCCTGCTGGGCACAGGAGTAACACAAGCCCTGGCATTACGCTTGTTCTTGTCAGCATTTTTGCTGCTGCCTGCAGCATGGCATCTTTTGGCACAGCTGGTAAGGACGGACAATTCCAAGGGCAGGAAGGTGACAGCTAGAAAAATGCAAAAATTAAGAAGGTGTGCAAAGAACAAGAGTAAGAGACATATTCACTCGCTGTAGGTACCAATCCCAACAGGAATAACAAGTTATTCCACTATGCATTAACAGTACATTAACATACGCTTTTACCAAAAGGGAGATGGACAATTTTTACCAGAGGCCTCCGAGGAAGGAAAAGGTAGCAGTGTCCTACTTCTTGTGACTGGGCACCCTTTCAGTAAACAAGGAAATCAGTAAGGAAGATAAATAAATGCAAACATTAAGGCTTGCTCAGGTGATGCAGTATCAAAGTGGACTGAAATAAAGAAGAGAGCAGGGACACAGGCTCCACTTGTCTGCTTGCACAAGCTTTATACACTCATAGACGTACCCTGCAGCCTACACTGCTACTTTTTGCCCCTAAATCTTTACAATTAGCTCAGTGATTTGGTTCTGATGGGCAGCAGAAAAGAACATAATTGCAGCCAACCAAAAAACAAGGTAATGAACCACCTCATATTTTGATTGTTTACATTAACTGTCATTCACTCCACCGTGATGAATACAGATTGACTGGCAAGAAGCCACATATCGAGAAGTTACGTGGTCAAATAGAAACTCTGCGGGCCTGTGGACTAGGATACCTGGTCTGGTTCACAAGAAGACCTTTCTAATTTTTAAGAAGTTGCATACAAGACAAAAAAAGAGCAATTAGATATGAGGACACAGAATCTCTAAGCAGTGAGGCAACTTAAAGCCTTAGTCACTAGAAAAACTATAAAGTCATCCCTACCCATGACACTGAAGTCTGCCATGTAGCCTGTTATTTCATTTCTCATCTGATATTATGTCAGTCAGGTATATAAACCAGTCTATCAACATCTGCAGTAAAATACTACACTATGTACTTGTATCGAATGCAGTTGACAGCATTTAGGGGAACTAGTGAAAAAAAAACAACCCCAACCTTGTGCATAAACTACAAGAAATAAAAGGTACTCTGGTTTAAAAAGCTGCTTGAATAAAGGAGCAGCTTCCAGTGCATTTTCAAAACCATCCAAACAGAATGAATTTACCTGGAAGAATGGACAGATGGCTAGGACAAAACTGGTCAGAAGAAAAGCATCTCGAGAACTGGACAAGGACTGGAAAACCAACCTTGCCCAGCACAGAAATACTATATTCGAACAAGCAAAAAAGCCACTATTAGAGTGCACAGTGAACAATTATAAAATACCCCAAAATAGTCTTTAAAGAGAAGGCAGTCTTCATCTGCAGTTCCAAGAGAACACGTGGAAAAGGGTGAATTCTCCACATAACTTCCTCCTACTCCGAGAGTCTGCAATATAGCAGTATTTATCAGAAAAAGTAAAGCTTTTGGAGTAAAAGGATACACCAGCTTTGACTCAAATGAGCCTTGCTCACCCACCCCAGCATGTAAACAATGAAGCCACATCACTCCAAGACACATCGCTCTGTCCACTACAGAACCCCTTAGCCCAACAAACTCAGGTAGGAAATGATGAGAACACCTTTGGACTGGTGAGTCTAGGCAGGATCACCTCTGTGCATGCCAAAGTTTCATCACACGCCCAGCTCTGTGCAGCAGGGGCCACCATGCCCATGCTTCCCTGCTGCTTGGCACAAACCTGTTTGTTTATAACTTTAAAGCTTCAAACTACATCAGCACAAGGGAAAGCCCTGAGCGCGTAATTAGGGCAGCCCTTGGTGGGTGTTGGCTCTAACCTCCACCCCAGGCTGGCACCGAAGACTCTGCTGAGCTCAGCTGTGCCAGCCAGGCAGGACACAGGAAGCTGCTCATGTAGTCTAGTTGTCATGGTTTACGTTCGCAAGGAGTCTGCTGCTTTCTTTTTCCAACTCATACCTTGTTGGGATATTACTGGAACATGTTTCAATGTCCTACCTTTCTTTTTCCAACTCATACCTTGTTAGGATATTACTGGAACGTGTTTCAACATTTAAACCACCAGGAATAAGATGATAGGATAAGAGATCCATTCAGAGGCTTGATCCTAATTGGTCTGCAGGAACAGTGAGCAAGCTCCCAGCACGGCTTCCAGGTGGTCCCTCTTTTCCTGGGAATGAGAATGTGGCCACATCTTCTGTGGCCAGGAAGGTACAGGTGGCAGGGATCCCCCCCAGGTCACTACCTAGAGGCAGGAATCAGCACACCCACACAGGATTCCCTAAAAGTAAGGAGCACTGACTTGAAAAGTGTAAGAGATGAGATGCTGCTCCTGTCACTCATGCTGCATCTTCCCATGTTGCACCTGAAAGGGACAAGAATGCCCAGCAACTGAGCAGCCAGGCTGCTTCAGCAAACACAGGTTTTGCATAGACTGAGGAGACAAGCAGACCAAACCTGAGCAGAGGAGTTGCAGGGCAAGCACAGTAGCAGTGTAGATACCATCAAATCCAGGAGGCACAGGGGAGCCCACCAGAGCTGTAACACCTTCCCTGGGGTGGTGTGACCGGGAGGGCTTTCTGTGACAGTGATGCAGCCACTCCTGGTCCAAGTGACTGCAGTCCATCCTCCGCAGCAGGTTCTAGCTATAAAACGACAGGTAAAATCCCAAGACTCAAAGTAACAGCCCAGAGGACTCAAGTAACTCTACCCAAGAAACACGCCACTGCCCACAAGGAGGACAGACGTTGGATTTTGACCCACACTGAATAGCAGCTTGAGAACTTTATGGCTGCTATGGATGGCCCATCTCGGCTGATGGTAAAGCACAAGATGCAGATGGAATACGAGTAGTGCACCAGTTTCCTGATGTAGAACAAGAGACAGAACCTTCAGAGAGTGCAGGACCTGTCTGACCACAGAGGCATTCACAGATACCACCCTGTGTTAGATTGTTACAGTCTCTTTAGTGCCAACATCCATCTAAAAGGACAGAAGCAGAGATGGAAAAAGGAAGGAGCCTTTTTTTTGACAGGATTTACAGCAAATCCTGCTGACACCTTGAGTAACTACAGTACACGAGAAGTCCACTTAGCACAGATCTGACCCTCAGCTCCATCAAACCCCGCGGCACATCCCAGGATTACAGCATGGGAGCACAGCAGTCAGCAGTCACACTGCCTCAAATCTCAGATGACACAACCGATGCTTCACTAACTTCTCTGGGTTGAGGATTTAGGACAGTAGTTGCCTGAAGAGCCTGAGAGCAGGGAGCTTTCCAGGCACCAGGTCCAGAAATTACAGAGACTTAAAAGGAACTCTGTAAAGCAGGGAAATAAGCATCTTATTTGCATAAGAAGATAGATATGCATCTTTTCATAAAAACACATATTCTTTTGATCTTGGTGCCTCCTGGGCAAAAAAATGGATAGCTTTAAATTGTAAACAACAGCAAAAGAGCAATAGGTTACTGCTTCTCAGACAGAGAAAAGAAAATATCTAAAATATTCCTACTTGTCTCAGTATGAAACCCAGGTATTATCAGAGCAAACAATGCCAGACAAGAAGCCAAACCAATCAAAAGCTTAAAATACTGGAATTAAAACTTTTACTGATGCTTTACAATGTAATTATTTGCTTTACTGCCATCTAGTGACAATTCAAGAATTCACATTACAGAGATAACCACAGAAAATAAGTTTCGCTCTGCAAAAGATAAGTAATTTTCTCATCTATTCATTCCTATATGGGAGGAGATCAGGTCTGGTGTAACTGCTGAGATCTGAACTATTTTGCTACTTTTCCTATCAAAACTTGTAAACAGAAAGTGAAGCATGGAAAAATCAACCCATTTACATGGGTTGCGAGAGTAAAGGAATAACCTGGAACATAGTCTTACGAATCAGCATTGTCAATATTTCTTTGAATAATGCCAAAGCATTGTAACGCCATCCTAGCACACGTCAGATTCTGCAGACCTGCAGTATTCCCTGTAGGCTGCCTTCTGAAACACTTTCTTCAAAAACCTGAGAAAGGAACAGGAACGGAAAATTTCCACCCCAGAGACGCTATGAAGTTATGCACATATCTCTCAATTATATATGAAACCTTTCCTTTCAGAAGTGAGGGATGATAAACTTCAACAAAAATTCCTCTCTCAGGCATCCACCACTGAAACAGGCAAGAGAGTAAATAAACAAAGACTAGGTCCAAGCAAGAAGTGTCAGGAATAAGATTAAGGAGTAATCTTTTATCAAGGAGTAAGAACCAGCTGTAGAGGTGGATCAGAACAAAGCCATTAAACCAGCACGGTCTAACAGCAAGGAGACAAGCTGGGTGGCATGTTTGCACACACTTGTATGCCTGGAGAAATACTCACCTGGAGACTTATCAAAGTCAGTACCAGAAAAGAACATTCCTGGCCAGGCTGTTAGAGGCTCGCTAGCCACAGTCCAGGTTTTCGCAAAGGCTTAGTCCAGAGTTTTTGAAAGAAAACAAAATAAGAAAAATAAGTTTAAAAAAGTTGAAATGCAATATATTTTTACTGAAGCACTGATCCCTGGGAAGCACCAAGGGACAGAAACTGTCAGGGCTGATCCCAGTACAGCCGTAGGCCACCTACCTAGTGCAGGCATAAGAAGAAACTGAGGAAGCAAGATCCCAGAAAACATTAGATGAGGTGGTTTAGTGGTGACAAGGAACCCAACCACCATGAAAAAAGCTTTTCTTAAACCTCATTTGTATAATGCAATATTTGCCAACAGGATTCAAGGAAGATTATCTTAACACGAGCAGATACAGAGAACGGCTGGTATCTGCAAGTCTTACAGAAATACAAGAAGGGTTTGGGCTTGCTTCATCCCAGTACATGAAGTCTCAGCAGAGTAAGAAACATTGGCACAGGGTTAAGAGTCAGAGATAGAGACGAGTTGTTTAAATTAAAGGCACTGGTGCAAGAACATGTGAGGTAGAAAGTGGCCACAGAGACACTGAGGCTGGAAAATAGATTGATGTTGCTAAATATTATAGCAATAAGATTCCAGCTCAGCTTTATTAGTGAGGTGGAGAAAGGGAAAGAATTGTAACAGCAAAACTGATGGGCTTACAAAAACTAACACGGCAATGTCCATCAGCACGTGCGGTCCTCTCACTGGGAATTTTGGAGGATGCTAATTTCACAAAGCTCCTCTCCACGCTGGGGAGAGGAATGCGAAGTCTTCTGTTTTGCTGTGGTTTTCATCCCCATTTCTTTTCCCCAGAAGGTAATGCTGGCACAGCCCCTGCCCCAGCCTGGATCTACGGCTGCCAGTGGGACTCCTGAGAAGCATTTCAGCTGCAAACCTACAGCGACGCAAATGATGGGGTACAATTTGTCATATGGAAAACTGCCAGGTAAAAGAATGTTGGAAAATCAAGCGATGGAGAAGTGTTTATTGTATTTCTATCGGGTCATACCAACATTTTAAAGACACAAGTCGTTTCAGAAAAGGCCATCTAAACACTGCCAAGTGCAGCCCCGTGGCTGTCAGCCCTGGTTTACCACATCAGCCACGGACAGAGAATAAACAATAGGAAATAGAGTGTGCTGCAGATTTATGAGGGGATTTAAGCACCTGACGTTTTTTCACAAATATTTACATTTGAAATCTTAACATTCCCAGAGACTGATTTTTTTTAAAATACATTTAAGTAAGCTTTTTAAATTAGCGTTTCCAGAGGCCCAGAAACACGAGGCCAGCAACAGGCACTGCAGACCACAGCCTGTGATGTGTGGAGCACTTGGCTCCGCTTGGATGGCAGGTGGATTATGGAAGCTCAAATCCTTCTCACATTGCCCAGATAAGACATTTTCTAGAGGACAGCTCTAAAACTGCCTCATTCGAAAACCCCAGAAACATCCTTTAAACTGTTGTTTTCGTGCATTCCCACAGATGATCGCCTGAGTCAAGACAACAGTACCTCACCCAACTCCACCGCAGGCTTACTCGGGAACTCCACACACAACGAATTCACCACCATCGTCTTGCCCGTGCTTTACCTCATCATTTTCCTGGCCAGCATCTTGCTGAACGGCCTAGCAGTGTGGATTTTTTTCCACATCAGAAATAAAACGAGTTTTATATTTTACCTCAAAAACATCGTGGTTGCAGACCTTCTCATGACCCTGACGTTCCCGTTCAAGATAATCCAAGACTCGCAGCTGGGACCGTGGCACTTCAACTCTTTCCTGTGCCGATACACCACGGTTCTGTTTTACGCAAACATGTACACCACGATCGTGTTCCTTGGACTCATCAGCATCGACCGCTACCTGAAAGTAGTGAAGCCTTTTGGAGACTCCAGGATGTACAGCATCACCTTCACCAAGATCCTCTCTGCTTGCGTTTGGGTTGTAATGGCTTTCCTAGCTTTGCCAAACCTGATTCTTACAAACGGGTACCCGACAAAGAAAAATATAGACGACTGCCTGAAGCTGAAGTCCCCCTTGGGAGTCCAGTGGCACATGGCTGTCATTTACATCAACACCTGCCTGTTTGTAGTGGTGCTGATAGTACTGATAGGATGTTATATTGCGATATCCAGGTATATTTATAAATCGAGCAAACAATTTATTAGCTCATCAAGCAGAAAGCGAAAGCATAATCAAAGTATAAGGGTTGTTGTGGCTGTATTTTTCACTTGCTTTCTGCCTTACCATTTGTGCAGAATACCCTTTACTTTTAGCCATCTAGACAAAATTTTAGACGACTCTGCACATAAAATCTTATATTATTGTAAGGAAATGACACTATTCCTATCTGCATGTAATGTCTGTCTGGATCCAATAATTTACTTTTTCATGTGTAGATCATTCTCACGAAGGTTGTTCAGAAAATCAAATATGCGAACCAGGAGCGAGAGCATTCGATCGCTACAGAGCGTAAGAAGATCAGAAGTGCGCATATACCATGAATACACCGACGTCTGAAGCCACCCACACAGAGACTTTTGTTCATTTGTGAGAATATGTGTATATTGTGTAAATAAAATGCATCTTTGAGTATCTGACCATGGAAGTTCATTAAGGAATGTGCAGACATGTATAGCTTTTCTCTTTCAGCACACCTAACATCTGTTTCAAACATCAAAAGCTTAAATCCACACAGAGATCAGGTTTACTTGGACTAGGTGTGGGGTTGTGTTGGGTGGTTGGGGTTTTATGGGCAACAGAAGCTAACGACGCCTCAACTCAAAAAGCAACCTGGAGCACCAGGGGGCTCCAGCCAAGATGGACAAGCTCTGGCCTCAGAGCAGGATCTAACAAAACAAGTCAGCAGTTACCTGATTCGAACACAACCCTAGTTTAAGTCTCTTCTCAAAAAGAAAAACAAACAAAAACACAAACAAACAAACAAAAAATAAGAGAAATACAAAGACAGTTAAAATGGCTTTTAATTCCCATTTATTTCATTCTAATTGAGGAAACGAGAAAATGTCCCTTGACAGACTCCCATGTGACAGGACTGAGCAATCAACATCAAGCTGAAAATTCAGTTTCCCTGCACCTTCTGTGCTTGCTTAATACTACAGGAATAAGACTGAAAGCATTAGGAATCTTTCATTCAAAACCATTTATAACTTTGGTTGTGATAAGCAGTTGAAATTCAATTTTGGAGAGCAGTTCAGGCAACACCTTTGGGGTATTATTTTATACTGTGGTACACGCAATGAATGTAGAGGAAATATTGAAGAAGAGCGTCCAAAATTAAGGCAAGAAGAAAGGAATAATAAAAGAACGACACGGCAGATGCTGCATGAGAAACTGTTGAATAACGACTACGTTAGTTGAAAGAAATCAAGTCCCATCCTGGAGAGTTCCCACCAGAGCTAATACTGACTGGGATACCTCAAGTCATTTCAGTGAGGCATCACACCACAGGAGCAGTCAACAGCACTCCAGATATGTTTATAATGAGGGCAGAAGAAACCAAAATCACTTGTGCAAACGTTCTCGAGTTAGCTGGTGGTGCAGGGCAGGCTGCTGAGCTGGCCAGGGCATTCACACCAACAGCACAATCAGAGCCACAACAGGGCTGGAGGCTTCTCTGGCACCTCCTCCAGCCTGGGATTTGGTGTGGGCACCTCTCAGGCTAACACACAGGCAGAAAGACAAGTTCCCTTCCTTTGATAGCTGCACACTGCAAAGGAGGCCACCTCCCACCGAACGGCACTGGCCCCAGGTGCCTCTTGTGCTCCCTGGGGTGTCAGAGCTGCTCGGCCAGGGGACACGAGGACAGGGTGAGCACAGGCTCCCCAGGGATGAACTTCTCAGGGGCTGGGAGAGGGACCTATAGAGGCACAGGCAACCATCCCTAGGAGCATGAATCCCATCATCTTCAGCCAGCAGAGATCACTCTGAATTCAGAGTGGCTCAAGAACTGCCCCAGCACCTCCTCCCTAATGGAAGAAACCAGCAGGGAGGATGAATTTGGCCACTCAAGGCCACAAGGACGTGCTTGTATTTAATCCTGTAAAAGGAACAATGTTTACGTGAATCGTTTTGTCCTGTACTTCACCGGGGATTCTATCTGATTTGTTTACAGAGTAAAAGCTGCTCTTATGAAAAATAAACTGCTAACTTAAAAAATTTAGACTGTAAGGAGATGACAACTGTTTTGAGCAGTTAAATTTTAAACAAGTCTCGCACAATGTAGTGCAACTGCACAAACAGAAGATGGCAACAGTCCATCATCAAGTGCTTTATTCATATAAGGACTTTCCTTCTAACACAGAAAAACTGGTTTGAAAAGCAAATCCTGACAATGCAGCATTCGAGTAACAAGATAAAATTCTGCACGAGAACACTTTTGATGAAGTTTTCTACTAAAACAAGAGTTGGTTTTTCTCTTTTTAAACACTGGTAGTTTAGATTTAGATTCTGTTTTATGCGTAATAAAAAAACTGAAATCTGATAACCTTTGAGTCATATATTTTGATTAATAAAAGTATTACAAAACAACTTACATTGTTCAGGGAAGATCACTTGTGAGCAAGAAGACAGGATATTCTGGATATTTATCTACTTTTAATGAAATATTTTAAATGGCCAAAACACCACAGAATGAACCCTGTTTTCCAATCAGCTCTGTAGAAAACTGTTCCCACCCAACCTCAAAGTCTAGCTCTGGGACCAAATTTGCCATTTTGTACTCTTAGAGGTCTAGGGACTTTTAAAAGCGCATGAAGAGAATCATTTCGGAGACTAGGTTGCACAGTTTAAACTCTTGTAAGCACCAAATTACATGGAGCAGCATACTGGGCTGGTTTTGAGAAATGGTAATATTTAGGACTGCAAGATCAGCTATGTACACAGATATTAATAACCAACAACTCTCTTATTTGGTCTTATATGGTTAAAGAAAGCCAAGAACGAGTGCATCTGGTCTCCCTTTTATGACTCAAGTAACAGTAAATCACAGAAGGGTTTACAGCTTGTTAAGCGGTACTAGATAATCCCATGTTAAATCCACACGCATCCACACCACCCTGGTCTCTGCTTTGCAGTCGTGCCCAGTTTCCACACCCTCACAGCACCCATCTGGCTACAGAATAAGTGGGTATAAACTGCTTGTCTTTTCCACGGAAGGAGATTGCTGCCAGGCCAGCCAGGACGAGTCTCTGCTCTGAAATCTGACAACTTGGCTGCATACAACATTTCCCTGTCAAATCACCCCCAAAATAAGTTTACTTTCTCTTGACAGGATATATCTGTGACAATCCATTACCACCGGTTTATGCACGCAGCTACATATACAACAGCTCTTTGAAGATGCTGTTTGTGAAATATTTTCCCAGGGCTAAAAATTAATTATAGAAGGATATCCTAGTCCTCAAATACCAGATAACTATTTAATGTGTCCGGACAAGAGGCAACAGGCACAAAATGGAGCATGGGAAGTTCCACCTGAACATAAGGAAATATTTCTTTCCTGTGAGGATGACGGAGCACTGGAACAGCTGCCCAGGGAGGGTGTGGAGTCTCCTTCTCAGGAATGATCCAAACCCTCCTGGATGTTCAACTGCTGGAAGTGACTGCGTTAGCAGGAGGTTGGATGGGATGAGCTCCGGAGGGCCCTTCCAAGTCCCACCACTCTGGGATTCTGTGATTACACCCTTTACTTCAAAGGTTTCTCTAGCGATAACCTTTACTGTGGTTTTCCACCAGTGCAGCTTTCTACACATCTTAAAAAAGGAAACTAATACCTCAAAAGTTTTAAACATGTATCCTTGTCCTGACGCACGCCGGAATCTCATTAATTAAGCAATCGCAGTTGCATAATAGTGCAACCATGACTGGGCTTGTTCAAATGTGCGTCAGCCCCATTCCTCAGCTCTCCCAATTGGACCCTGTGCCACCCTGGGAGCCAAATGTTTGCACCGTAAGCACAGGAGTGCCCTCTGAATGCAGCTAAAATCCTGATAAATACGTTTCAGCCAGATCCTTGTAAGGCCTCAGACAGCTCTTCAACAGTGACGCACGGACAGCCACCATCCGCAAAACAAAACAAGGCAGAAAGGGTTTGATGGAAGCGTTGTTAGGGTAAAACCCAAAATCTTGAAGTCCTGCAATAGTTTTGTAATTAGTGTGGATTATTCTATAAAAATATTTATCTTTTTCATCCCGCTTCTACCAATTCACAGAGCTTGGCCACAGATATAACACAATCTATGCACTTTCACACTTAGTAGGGTTGGAAGCATCAACTGCTTCATTAGAAGGTTCTGAAAAGGGGTCACAGACCTATAAGAAGATTAGTAGTCAGAGAGAGATCATCTATACAAAATCAAAGAACCACAGAATAGTTTGGTTGGAAAAGATGTTTGAGATCGAGTCCAACTATGCCTGTCTAAACCAAATCCCTGAGCACCTCATCTACCCGTCTTTGAAACGCCTCCAGGGATGAGGACTCCACCTCCCTTCACAGCCTCTGCCAGGGCCCGAGAACCTTTTTGGTAAAGGCATTTTTCCTGATGTCTAATCTGAACCTGCCTAGTACAACTTAAGGCCATTCCCTCTCATCGTATCGTCTGTTACACAGAAGAAGAGACCAAAACCCATCTCACTACATCCTCTCCTAAGGCAGCTGTAGACAGGGATGAGGTCTCCCCTCATCCTCCTTTTCTCCAGGCTAAACAGCCCCAAATCCTTCAGCTGCCTCATAACCCTTGTTCAGCCCCTTCCCCAGCTTCATTGTCCGTCTCTGGATGCATTCCAGCCCCTCAATGTCCTTCTTGTAGCCCAAAACTGATGGCTCGGTGACATAATCCTTCATTTTGTAAAAAAACAAGTCTGAATCCATCAGCTCCACTCCTATTAAAAAAGGCTTCAAGCTGCCACTCTGTCAGCAGACACGCGAAGAACCACATACTGCCACCATCCCTTTCAATCAATCAGATGTGCTCCAATACAACATCAATCCTCTTCCATCTCTGTCGACAAATCTGTATGCTCTGGTTCTGATACAAAGTCCATCAGCAGAACCATAAAGAAGGTTTCCTTTTCATAGGCACGGAGCTCAAAAAAAAAAGTTCAAATGATTTTCTTATAATAAAACAACAGCCAGACCAGGAGAAGGGAATTCTGGATTTTGAGTGAAGGAAGAGACTTGTACAGCTAAAGGTAAAACACATTATCAGTTTGTTCTTAAGTCACCAAAGGTATACGATACACAACTGGGTCTTCTGGCAATCACGCTCGCTACTTGCTTTCTAACCCTTTGGAAATAGCAGCCATATCTTTACATCCTGAAATATTAAGTTTGCTGGCATTTTAGAATAATATCCGTGTTTGCATAACAAAGTGACCCTTCAGTTTGCCCGGCTGTGGAGAGTCATTCCAATGGGGTGAAACTGTACACAGAGCCGAGATATCCTACCCACGCTTTAAGCTCTTAATCCTCTACCCCAGACAACCGCTTACTTCTCTCAGAAGCATGCAAAAAATTGCTGCAACATTTAATCCATCACAGAACGGCAGCTTACACTTGAAAACATTGCATTTCTCATTCTTTTGGGACTTTAGACACTAAAGGAGAGATGCACACTTCAGTCTTTTCCTGGAGGCAGCATCGAGACTGACATACTTAGTTCTAGTTTAACAATCCTAAACAAGGCTTAACTGAGAATGATGTTTCAAATCAAAGAGTACAGACATGCCACTATGCAATCCTACAGTGACATGATCTCAAAATAAAAGTCACCCTTGGATTCCATCACCTTTCAGCATATAACTATTTTTAAATAACTTCATACTGATTGCTAAGGAGCTTGAACTTTCTGCTGCATCACAAGACCTACACAACTTTTCAGAGAGGACCCACGCAACATCCACCTATTTTAGGACTTCAGCTCATGTTTGAGATGACTTTGCCTGCCTAGAATTTACTTCCTTTTCCAATATGCAATGGCTACTCGTGATCTCCAGAGAGGAAGACAAATAACACTTCACTTCTGGTGCCTAGGCAAGTGGCGTTCTGCTTCCGTTGCTCAAAACTCTGCAGCATCAGTGCTGTCTACAGCTCCTCTGCCAAAGAGCCGAGCTGAGATCCACTGCTGGCAAAGCCTCTCAGCCTGCACCACCAGCGAGAAGCAGCTCCTTCAAGCACACCAGGTACGTCCTTTCCTAGCAGAACTGAGTGGGAGAGAGGACCTTCTGAACTTGGGCTTGTGTTTGCATTGTGCATTGCTTAAATACACCCCTCTTCCAGTGGGATCAAAGAACGTACTGTTCAGGTTATGGTCTGTCAATAATATTGTAACACCAGCAGCAAGTACCAGAAGAGGTAGTAGGAGTAGGACAGTAGTGATAAGTATGGATCATGTGAATATGGGAATTTAGTATAGCAAGAGGGCTGGTAGTTTTATGTTGAAGGCAGTTGTAATAAAGTTGACTGTCCCTAAAACTGACGAGATACCTGCTAGGTAAAGGGAGAAGATGGCTAGATGTACTGAGGCTCCAGCGTGGGCTAAACTACCAGCTAATGGTGGGTGTACTGTTCATCCTGTTCCTGCACCTGCTTCTACTGCAGGTAAGGCTAATAGTCACAGGAAGGATGGAAGCAGTAGTCAGTTATGTTGGTTATGCGTGAGAATGCCACGCTGAGGGCACCAATTATTAGTGGGACTAATTCGTTTCCAAACCCTTCAATCATTTCTGGTATGACTATGAAGAAGGTTATTAAGAAGGCATGAGCAGTGACAATTACATTGTAGATTTGGTCATCTTCTAGAAGGGTTCCTGGTAGTCTAGTTCTGCACAAATAAGGAGGCATAGGGCAGTTCCAACAATGCCAGCCCAAGCACCAAAGATTAGGTACAGTGTGCCAATATCTTTATGGTTAGCTGAAAATAATCATCGGGTCATGAAAGTCACAGGTCATATGGGTTGGTGCTGAGGCACTAGGCTGTAGACCTTTTTAGAGGTTTGATTTAGAGGTGCTGGCCTCTTCTCCCAAGGGACAGGGGACAGGACAAGAGGGAATGGCCTCAAACTCCGCCAGGGGAGGTTTAGGCTGGACATTAGGAAAAAATTCTTCACAGAAAGGGTCATTGGGCACTGGCAGAGGCTGCCCAGGGAGGGGGTTGAGTCACCTTCCCTGGAGGGGTTTAAGGCACGGGTGGACGAGGTGCTGAGGGACATGGTTTAGTGTTTGATAGGAATGGTTGGACTCGATGATCCGGTGGGTCTCTTCCAACGTGGTTATTTTATGATTCTATGATTTCTCCTCTCATCAGCTGTGTGGTGAAGTTCACATTGAGCTGCAAGCTCATTGATGCACATCAAGTGTGTTGGAGCCTGGCAGATGGAGGTCTGTTGGTTTAGGCATCTAGCTGTTAACTAGAATCTTGTGGGATTGAAGCTCACTTGACTAGTCTAAGACCCTAGCTTAATTAAACCATCTGTGTTGCATTCAGGAGATGCAGGTTTATATCCTGCAGGTTTTAGCAGAAACTAAGAGGTTTTAACTCTCATTTAAGGCTTTGATGGCCTTCGGTTTAGGTCCACAGAGAACAGGTATGTGATGTTCCTCGGAGTATCAGCCTCTGGCCTTCGCTGTGTCACTGAAAAGCCAACCAGCCTCCCTAAAGCAAACTGGAAGAAAGCAGCTGCAGTACCCATCTGCTTACATTGTAATTCTGAGTTACTGAGTATAAACAATTTACATAAGATTCTACAGTAGCCATAAACATGGTTGTAGTATAGTTTTCTTCAGAGAAAGGAATCCAGCATGAAACTACAGTTTGTTAAACACTCGCTCACCCAACATCAGTCCCAAAGTGCCTGCTTTCCAAACTGTTGTACAAAGCTGAAAAAATAAGGACAGGCAGCAGTAACTTGCAACACACATGGTGTTCGCTGTATCTTTACGCTCAGCTGAAAGGTAACAGCCACCCCTGCCATATGCACGTGACACCAGGCAGTTTTCCTTTAAGATTTTCAGGGCTGACAGGAACAAGATGCTTCCCTTTCTGTTTCAAAGCATTCTGTTTTTTCCTTGGGATGTGTTCAGCAGCCGGGGGAAGCATAGAAAAAGATATCCAAAAAGCTATGATTCAAACTAAGTGATCTATCTGCTTTACACCATCCATGACCCATTTCTAGGCTACATGAGAGCAATTCATGGGGTGATATAAGACCCCAGGGAAGGAACTGAGTGTTAGAAAGCACCGAGAACCCTTTTTAAGCAAGCTGCAGTTTTTCAAGTTCCTCTAAATTCGAGTCAAGCCTTTCAAATAGGGAATGACAAACATGCAATCAACACTGTCCTACAATTTGCCTCATACGGGAGATCACCTCCAGCTCTCCCTGTCCTGGCATCAGTGTGTACTATGGTCACACTCCATTCATGTGCTTTCATTAAAAGCCAGAATTACCTAACCACAAGTTCTGTCCCACTGACAAGCGGGCGCCTCGTGACCGATGACAACACTCATAACCGGAGATGACAACTCTAAGACATTGCTTTAGCACACACAGGACTGGCAAATCTTGTAAGCAGTTCCCATTTACAGTCTCACAGGCCCTGCAGTCACATCAAGACCAGGCTCTAGGATGTCACATGTCCCCACACCCCTACCTGACACAAAGCCAGCACCTAACAATCTACCACATAAAAACCAGGAGGTTTCTTTCTCAGAAGAGTGAGACGCACCCACAGCACTAGTCGTTTCAACTCTGTGTGGACTCAGAGCCGTACAGGATCAGTAACCAGCACGTCAGGGCAGACAGCGGTGAAGATGACATTGCACTGCTGAGACAACTGCCAGATGTGACGCTTGCAGGAAACCTCTGGTTAGTCAAACAAATTAAACTGCACACCTAACAGGCAAATCCCCTGACAGCACAAGATATTTAATGCCCAGTAAGTCTCAGTGCCAGCAGATAACTCCACGGACTTTCCAGTTAAGATGCTGCAAAGCACAGAGATGGGGTCAGTGGATTTTATGACTCTAAAAAAGGAAATCTGCAGGCAAAGCATGGAGGAAGTTTACTGTTCTTATTTATAACAAAAGGACAACAGAATCCCATGACTGAAAGTTTCCATAGCTGCTTCCATCAAAAAGGAAAGACAATACACGTTTATTGACAGAACTCTAATATGTGTTTCCTAATGACCACTTGGTTATTACCTTGAGGGGTGCTTATTCACCAAAGGCATTCCAGAAAAAGAACAAGATCGATCTCTCCTGCTCCAATGAAGACAAGTGTGATGCATTTCTCCTGCTAACTAGGGCAGTAAGACTGCACAAAAAAAACAATCCCGGGACCGGCCTATGCAGAGGGAAGGAAGGGGCAGTTCCTGCTCTGCAGAACCAGAGAACTCACCTGCAGCAGCACAAGACGGGACAGTCAGGTCTGAGCTTTGCCATCCCTGAGGCAGAAGTATTGCAAAGTCAGGATAAGCACTCTAGATCACTTGCCTGTGCTCACACCCGCCTTAGTTAGCTAGAAGAGGTCAACTTTATAGATCTGAAAATAACAAATTATGAGCTTTTCAAGGTTGGAGGCCTGTGACTGGACTGTAAATCAGCTAACCAACACAAGAAGGAACATTATGCTTCAGAAAAACACAAAAGAGAAACTGCTCTGCACTGTAAAGAAGAGCTAGATCTGGCTCAAGCTTTCGGTACCCAGGAGCTATGCAGGGCTCTGTGTATCTCCATCTCCTGGCATGAACTGGGAACACCTATAGTAAGCCTGAGCTGCTGCTCTAACACTGGTAATGCAGATGCTGCAGAAGAGACTTCTGTTCTCACACCTATGCAAGTAACATTAGCGAGCCCAGGATGCGCTGAAGTGTTAAAAGCCACCTCTAGAAAACCAGCAATTCCTCTGGCAGGAGTCTCACTTCTACACCACATCACTACATTCAGGTCCACCACTTTGTCCAGTCACCTCTGCTGCTGATGGAAAGCACAGAGGTGGGATTGGGCCACTTCAGGGAAGTGGAAAATAAAAAATCTGGGGGTAAGAATAACATACTAAGCAGCGCTTCCACCTCAATTTGCCTACAAATCAAAAGGTGCCTACAGCACTAATTGCAGCAGCAGGGACAGCCACAGCATTAACAACTTCATCCTCCTTGCAACAAGTCTATTGTGATAGCAAACTTGCAGTCTCCCTTGGAAATCCTAACGTCTTCTCAGATCTGCTTTGTAACCACCTCCTCAGCTTATTTTTAAGCAGAAACAGGGTAAAAGCCCTGCTTCTCTTACTGCAGTTCCCAGGAGACTGGGGAAAGCTGCCTGCGTGCTGCTCCCTTTGGAAAACAGCTGGGCAGGAGGGCATGGAGAAGAAAGCAGAAAGAAGTTACCCATTCTGCATTGGTAATAAAGCTGAAAGAAACCTGGAGAAGCTGGCTGCCAGCCTGGGATGGGCTCTGGACATCCCTGCCAGTTTGCTTTGAGGCACTTAGTTGTCAGTTTTAGTTGTGCCACATGGGATTTGCCTCTACCAGAGCCCAATCCCTCAGTGACAAGTTTGTGGTTTTTCCCACAGGAAAGACACTTTCTGTCACACAAAGGTTGGTAGCTCCAATCAAAGTTCTTTGCTGCAAGCTCAAGCCCTGATTTTTTCATGAATTCACAAAAAAGGTTATTCAGTTCTTTGCTAAATACTCAATTACTTGAGAAACATGGGAATAACTTTTGAATGTTTGAGCTATTTTTTCACTGCTCAAACCTCCCCTTCTTCTACATCTTTGAACGCTGGCTTCCTTCAACAGAAAGGTTAGGGTGCTGCACGAAGTGAGGACTGCCCTCAGAAGGGAGAGATTTAACTAAGGTTGGTTCACAATTTTGCTTTGATAAGAAGTTCCTTTTTATCCTTTATTTTATGTTTTTCTTCCAAACTCTTTTGTCTTGGCAAATTGCACTTTTCTTCTGCAAGGATTTCATCCGGACACAAAGGGAATACTGCTTATTTTAATTTTAGGCTTAGATGTGAAAGCTATTGGAAAAAGTTTGCTGTGGGTCATACTCTGAAAGTTGACCTTGGTCCCAAAACAGATACTGAGGCTTCTGCTGTTTCTGGGGAGAGGAAAAACAACAACAACCAACAAAGAAATGGTTTTTTAGAATGAATTACAAACTCTGTCTCAGAGGGTCAGAGATTTTGGAAGTATTTGTGATTTTCTAAAGCCTTATCTGGTGCACTCTGCTCATCCGTGCTTCAAAAAATGACTGTAAGGTGGATGGAAAGAGAGAAAAAATTTGGTTGACTACGTACCTTCTGGGGAACACATGAAAAGCCTTGAGCATGTCCTGCCTGATCCTCCCCGAGCTGCAGAAGGTCAGCTAGAGGAAAGGCAAATGGGGCAGGTTTGTCCCTAAACAAGCCTCCTTATTATGAGCCGGATCCCCGCAGAAGCTGCCCCTGGAGGAGACAGCCTGAAGAGGATGGAGCCCAGGGGCAGGGAGCTGAGGGGGGACCAGACCATCTCCCTGCCTCTAATATCTAGAGAAAGTAAGTGAAACAATACTTCCACATTGCAGAACCTGCCTACCTGCCCTGAAGAGCTCAGATCCAGATTCTCAGAAAGGCTGAATGCTCACACTGCCATGGAAACAGAATAAATCACAGTCCAAACTCATCACCCAAAAAGCAACGAATAATTAAGCATCATGGCTTTGATATGGGAGTCTCAGAAATAAGAGAGGAGCAGGAATACTCACAATAATATAAAGACAACTTAGGCTCTGAAGATACTCCCTTATTTCACTGAGAAAGACTCCATGAAATCTGGAGGAAGGCAGGAACCACATCTCCAGGACAACACGAGCTGGCTCTGAGTAAAGGAAGCCTGCATGGCATTGATTTGTACACCCTCTTGTAAAGTGATAAGCACTTACAGAAGGAAAGTCCAGGAGGAAATTGTGTATTTAACAGAGGGTTTGGGTTACACACTGTAAAACAGAGCTTAAGTCTTATGCTTATAAACACTAATATGTTAGAAATTGCACTTCTAAATAGATATATAAAACATGTAAACCTCCATTTCTTGCCCCAAATCTCAGACCTCTCTCAGAATATATTGCTTTCCCAGACTCATAGAATAGATATTAGCTTTTCCATTACCATACATTTGCACTAATTTTGTGTTTATTTCAAAGCCTCAAAAGTAAATGTATGGGAAGAACAGGAAGGGAGGAAGACAGACAAGTGATTAAAGTTGAGTAAAGAAAAAAAAGAAGAAAAAAGCCATACACTAAAGGTTCCTAATTTACTCTCAGCCTTTGAGTCCACCCTGAGCCACCACGTCATGACCCCCTGCGCTCCAGCCCGGAGCACTCCCATTAACAAACAGAGGCTCTCAGGGCAGTGAGCTCCGCAGAAAAGGTCGCAGTTAGGCCTGGGAACAGCACACGAAAAGAAAACACCAGCCCTTAACTGCTTTGCCAACTGCATAAATGTGTCTTTCTTGAAACCGGTTCAACGCTGATCTTGATGGAAGTACGTGTAAGCACACGAAAATAGGCTGGCCAGCTGCAGCACTGGAGAGCTCAGCACACTTGGCCAAGCGGCACAGCACGACTCAGCAGCTCCTTGGATTTCTCCGTGCGGAGATACAGCGAACTCCAAACCACTAGCATTACCCAAGCAGAAAATGAAGATAACGCTGCAAAGCATTTGCTTGAAGAAGTAAAGCCTCTCCAGCTGCGGCGGAGCCAATGGGTACAGCAGAGCAGACAGACAGCTGGGTTCCAGCACGAAGAACCAGCACCGGCTGCAGCAGACGCGGCTCTTGCAGCTTTTACACAGCCAGGCAGCTGTAAAGTGCTTGCTCTGTAAATCTGTTTCATAGCTGAAGAGGGACCACATACGCAATTTTACACGTCTATCCAAGTGAAAGACTCTGCTGTCTCATTCCATCTTTCTCTACGCTACCAACGCTCTCAAACATTCTCTTTTCATTTTTAAATAATCACTTTTTTTTTTTTATATCTGGCAAATAAGGTGAACAGGAAATCATCCACGCGTTGTGCAAGCCACAAACAAGTGACTTGGAACACAAATAACTGGTCATAGCTGTAAATAAATACATCATCCCAAGGCAGAGGAATTCTCACAGCAATTAATCTGAGATACGGACCAGCCTCGAGCGATGCCACCGCAGCCGAAAGATCTGCAGGTAAGGATTGCTCTGAACTGGGGTCCATGCAGGGATATTCTTCTTTAGCAGTTACTTTTGGTTTCATTTATGACTGAAGAAACATAACTATATAAAACTCGTAGTTTAAAACAGCAAGCTTTATTTAAGTCACATTTCACTTCTTTTAAATATCCATTTCCAAGCCAATAAAGCTACAAATCACTAAAATGTTTTATTATTACGCTCCTGCTAGAATAACTAGAAAAACTGCAGTTACCGGACAGTTGCTTGTAAAAACTGAGCTGTTTAACCCTCTAATACCAAATCACAAGCTCGTTCCTGGTCCTAACTTTTCCTCTTAAATGTACTGCTTGCTAATTCACATACTATAACTGATAAGAGTTAGGGAGTTTTTTTGAGGCTTAATTAAAAAATCAGAGTATTTGGGTTAGATCTGAAAACGATGCCACATGCAAAGAGCTCAAAGCACTGTCCACTTTCAGTGTGAGTATCAGAGTTTGCATAGATACTTCATAGGCTCTTTAATGCTACAGTTGTGGGTTTAAGTGAGACCCTTGTCTAAAAAAACAGAAATAAAAATAGAATGAAAAATTTAACTTATCAGGAAAGTCAGGCTGTTAGATTTCAGAAGTAGCATAGGGACTCCTGGACAATAAGAAGAAATGAAACAATCACTGCTGGGTTTTGCAAGACAGAAATAGAACTCTACCCTTGAGGTGTCCTCACACTGGAAGCAAGTGAACTTGCATCGTCCTTCAAAAAGCCTGCTACTTCAACAGGAATATAAACAATTTTATCAACAGCAGCTCTTTCGACCTGCGGGCTCTCCTCGCTCACTTTGTCCTTCAGAACACCAGAAATAATCATACCATACGTGCCCAGAACACATCACATATGATCTAATTGCTTCTAATAACTTTGGCCAGGGAAACCTGTTACAAAATGCTGGCAGTGCTAAACGCTCTCCACACCGACTGATGCCAATCAATGTGGCAGGCTTCCTCCTGCCAAGTTAACCACAGCAACTCTCGCCCTTCCGAGCTGTTTGGGTGCACATCAGCAGCACAGCATGGGGGGCAGACACGAGGGGAGCCCAGCTGGAGAGCTCTGCACCCCTAACCCACCAAACCCCCGTGCTTTGAGCCAACTTGGGGAGAAAAACGCTCCTTTTCCTCCTCACTGGATCACCCACAACTGTCAGCCTGCAAGACTTTTTTTCTTTTTTTTTTGAATGGTGAGCAGATGGGGAGGAGAGGAAGGAAGAATGGGAGCATGCAGAACAGAAACTCAGTAGCCAGATCCACAGCAGCTTTAGGAACAGATGTGTTGGATCCAGCTGGAAATGAGAATTCATTGACAATCACAAAGTCAAGACCTTCTACTGCAATACTATAGGCTTCTAAAAGGTGTTAACGGCACTCCTCGCAGCCCAGTCACTGGCAGGAAAAGTTTGTAATGCACTGAAACTTAACGAGCTCTGTGAGAATTGGTTTTGCAAAGATGAGGAATGAGAAACACAGGTACAATCATTAATTCATAAGGATTTATGAATATTGGCTGGGTCACAAACACACACACAGAGGAATTATACAACCAAAAGAACACGGGCAGCTGGTGAAAATATCCCAGCAAAGGGATGTCACAAAAAGCACCATGGTTTTATTCTATGGGTTTTGTTTAAAATCACATTTTGAAGACTAGACAATGCAGCCAGTTTCTTCCAAACTGAGTAAGTGAGGAAGAAGACACAACCCAGGCTAGGACCTGCTGCTGCCCAGGGCAAAGCAGAGGGATGCAGGGGGATGCAGCAGCGCCCAAAAGTGCCGCCAGCCCACGAGGTGACATGGGCTCCCTGCCCAACAGCTCATCCGAAGGGCTGCAGGCCACACAGAGCTATCAGTGATGCTAAACACGAATGGGTAACAGCGTAGGGCTTGGGGACGAGATGCACACAGGAGGAAAATGACTGTACATGAGGCAGACTGTTCACAAGACACAACAGCACCATCAGGACCGGCACTCAGCCCTAAGAAAGCCCCAAAGGCAAAGGGAAGCATTCCAAGTCCAGCTTTTTGTTTGATTCATTCCACATTTGGGGAGTTAGGAGTTTCTAAGTAAAATAGTATAGCATGAAAACATATGTCCCTTCATCACAGACTCCTACCTCCTCCCCAAGTTATGCCTTTTGGATCAAACGTGAGAAGTGCTGTTAGACATAAAGAGTTGTTTACACTCCTGTTCCTCCCCTTGTGAACTGTAGCTGCAGACAGGGCTGAGGCATCACCGAGGTCTGCCTGCATCAGCAGGAGCCACTGCTCCTCCTGAAGATGCCCCACAGCAGCCACCACCATGGGACACGTGGCCTTTCAGCCACTTTCAGAGGTCAAGACTCTCTCCAGCACCTGAAGAAGAAACATGGCTTGCTCAATCTCTGCCCTCCTACACCAGATGAGCACTCTCGAAAGCAAGAGCTGGAAGCCACAGCAGCACGAAACCAAGACCCCTCCTTCCTCCAAGCCACAGCAGAGGAAGTATACACTGAGCCCTATCATCTGCAATGCTCTCCCACAGCTTCTCATTACTCCTTCCTGCAGCAGGAATGGGGGTTTAACTTCTCTCATCCTAATTCAACTCTTCCTCCCATTTTCCTCCACTACATTGTGTGCATCTATGACAAAACTACCACTCAAGCTGGGGTTGTTTAGCCTGAAGAAGAGGAGGCTGAGGGGAGACCTCGTTGCTCTCTACAACTACCTGAAATGAGGTTGTAGAGAGAAGGGTGCTGGCCTCTTCTCCAAAGTGACAGGAGACAGGACGAGAGGGAATGGCCTCAAGCTCTGCCAAGGGAAGTTGAGGCTGGACATCAGGAAAAAAATTTTCACGGAAAGGGTGACTGGGCACTGGCAGAGGCTGCCCAGGGAGGGGGTTGAGTCACCTTCCCTGGAGGGGTTTAAGGGACAGGTGGATGAGGTGCTAGGGGACATGGTTTAGTGATTGATAGGAATGGTTGGACTCGATCCGGTGGGTCTCTTCCAACCTGGTTATTCTATGATTTGCAGCTTTTAAAGGGCTGAAATAGCATACAGGGTATTTTGCATACTTTTATTCTCTTAAGTATTAAAACCCAGACATTGCCTTGTGACAAATGTTATAATAAGAACAGAAAAAAATAACAAGATCTTAGTCTCTTGGCAAACTTACAAGAAGGCAAATGTACCAAGATCTCTCCACAGTCAGTGCAAAAATGCTTCCAAAAGAGCCCAGCAGTTGTACATGGGCCCTGGATGCTTCCATGTCAGCACCTACCCCAGCAGCTGCCAGCCTGGACACCTTTTCATAGCTGTGGGAAGGGAGCAGAGCGAGTTTGCACTGATGCAGCAATGCCCCAGCGACTGGAGGAAACTGCTTTCCCTTGGACAGCCCCTGCCTGCCCACCAGCTCTGACCCCACAACACCCAGCTCAGCACAACCCAGAGAAGGGAGAGTCAGGATCCCAGAGCCCACAAATCACAGCTAGCAGGCCCTGCTTTTCCTTCCCTCTGCTGGTTGGCTCCTGACAAAGAGCACATGCACCCTACCCTTCAAGCCTCTGCGGCCCCAGCAGCCACCCCCGTGCTTCCCAGGCAGCAGGTGCCCATGTGCTCTGCTCAGCGCAGGAGCTCTGGAGAGCAGGATAGGCAGCTCACACTGTGAAAGCCAGGGATGCTCATCCACACTGGGGGCTGCTTTCCAACAGGATTACACCAGCATGGCTAAGACTTCAAGTGCAGACCATTCCCAGCATTCCTAGAAAGGAAATATTTAAGGATTCTCTTTCCAGCACAACTTGGCGCAATTTGCATTACTGCGGTTTGTGTATCGTGCTTCCTCTTTCTCCAGGCTTCTGGTCACATCAGAGACAACAGCTGGCGTGATCTTCTCTGACAAACTCCACTGTGCAGTTCAAAAAGGTTTTCTGGGGACAGTGACCACTGTCAACAATTCCTGACCCAGTAATTGCATTGCAATTACTTACCAAGCAGCTGCATTAATTTCCATAAATAGCTAAAATGTGCCCTCAGCACTACAGAACCTGTATTACATCCAGGGAAAAAAAAGAAATTAGAACTTATAAATATTATTCTTATGTTCAGTAAAGCAGCCATGAACTTTGAAATATGATAGCCAAGTTACAGAAGGCAAGAAAAACTGCCTTAATGATAATGGAAGGGTTACAAACGATGGCTTAAGAGTTTGCATACAGAAAGACATCAGTGTTTTTAATGGTTTATGCAACTTTCCTTTTGTGTATTTTGCCAAGACAACATGATTTGCAAACTGAGAAGGTTCAAAACATTTATATATTTTACCAAGTCAATCTTGTAATTTTGGCAAATCAAGTTTGCTGGGTTCACAGGAGTTGATGTTATTTACATAGAATAAATATCTACTTTATGCTGGACCAAGCATTTGAACACAAAATGCTGCTCAGGCAAGAAAGGCCATTCTCACACCTAAATCACAAATTGTTGGCTGTTAATACACATCCTCCAACAGTCGCCAGCAACCAGCAGCAGTTATACAGCAGCAAATAAAAAAGCAATGTTTTAAGAATTGGGGAAAACTGAATATGAAAAAGGAATCCTTAAGCTTAGTCATCACATCAAGTAGCACTTGCACAGAATGGTCTTAAGTTGACCCACCCAATCAAATGAGGAGTTTCTAGCAGTGATGAGCTCTAGGTTGAATATGACTGTTCTACCACTCTGTCCCTAATCGACTGAAGTCCTCCTGAAAGATCTGAAACCTTGCGTACAGCACTGGCCATCAGACGGTCTAAAGAGGTGTTGTTGCACTGCAGGAACCCCTCAGCACAACAGCATCGCACTGTCCTGTGTCATGATAGCCAAACCCTAACAACTCTGTATTCTTCCGTCTCTCACACAGGTCTCCCAGCAAAAGAGGCTCCGTGCCTGAGAATGGAAGGCACTCCAGACCCTTAACAAAAAACACTACAGCAGTCAAATCAAGAAAGGTAAGGACATGCCATTGATCCCAAAAGATTTAGAGTCTGGGTTGGATTTTGGCCTCTTTCTCAACCCCAGACAGCTGGTAAATTTGCTAGTATCAAACATAAAACTTGTCCAGGGTGTTTTCCATGTTGCACAGACACGGTATACTTCAAAGTTTTAACATCCACATCTCTAATCCCATGCTTCTGAAATAATCCTTTGTTGTACGATGCCTCGGCGCAAGAAACACTTCATGAACATCCCAAGCCATTTAATATCTGCTGCAAAGCCCAAGTGTAGAAAGACCCACCTCCAGATACCTTGTTTTAGGGAACCATACAGAAGATGAACAGCTTTTAAACACACCATATGCAGAGCAGGTCCTGCTCAGCCAGCCAGCCAGGAGAAAGAGAACATGGACACTGCAGGCAGCAGTGGGAAGAGAACAGTTCTCTGTTACCATCTGTAATAAAAACACCGTTCATTAGCAGTGCTTTCCAGTTGTTTGAGTGTGTGGTTGAAGGCTCAGGGACGGAAAAGGGGAGATCCTCCTAGTGTAAGCAATATCACCCCAAACTTCACCCATTATCACCTCCTAACCCTAACACACCATCCACACGGTAGTTATAGTGTAACTGCTTCTCCAACCAAATGTCCCTGGTGACCAGAGCTGAAACACAAAGCCAGGATGGCAGCTCCTCATATGGGAGAGCTACCAGGAGGAAATTAACTGCAGGCTTTGAGTGTGAACAGAGGTAACACCTGCTGTTTTGCTCCACTTATCCATGCAAGCTGCAGAACAGCGCCTCAGCTCCTCAGCCTTCACAGTGTGTGCAGGAGAGATAGACCAAAAACAATATACCAAAGGAAACAATTTTACCTGTTTGAAAGAAAATTTCCATTTCTAGTTATTGCAAGGTTGCATTCAGGTTCCAATCTGCTACACAGAGGCATCAACTGCCCACTCAGAATTGTGGCAATAAGGAAATTCTTTATTTTCTAAAAAATTAAAAGGGGTGGGATTTCTTTCCCAGCTCCGTGGCCTGTGTTTTCCAGTTGCCTAGGTTTTCATCTGCCAAATACAGAAGCTTTGTCTCTATATCTGCTCTGCCCTCCCTACAGAGGATAATCCACCCCCATAAATATTCTGTCAAAGAAAAGCAGACAGCAGATGTGATTTCTTCTGGGAGATCCTCTAAAAATTAAATCTGAATGGCTTGATAAGAACATTCTAGCTGCTACCTTACACCAACACACAGACACACTCCTGTGTGTCATCCTACTAGAAGTAAAAGTTTAAAGCAAACTGGGCTGGCTACACATAAGGCTTTCTTTCAAGTGAACATTAGAAAACATTGGCATGCAGTACATATTTCCACACTTGACTAACAGAAGAGTGTTTTCTCCTCCTGTATACAAAACAGAACACTTGTACAAGAAATATTCATATCCCTCACACATTTCCCAGTAAACCAGTGCTAAAAATACACACTGGTCTTCAAGAGTTAATGAGTCTCCCTCCTAGCTCACAGCACGTGGGCTTATTCTCTGCAGAACAGGGGCAGGACAGGGCTTGAAGCCGATGGATTAATGCCAAACGGAGAAGTGAATGGATTCTCTGTTCACAACAGCAGTTATGCCCTTGACCATCATCAAAAAGCAACATGGCACCGCTTGGACCATCCTAACTATCTATCCCTGCTGGAAATGATATGGCGTGGAAATGTTGCAATTTGAGACGTACAGCAGGTTTATGTGGAAGAGCAGAAATCTTTTCCTAATTAACGGAAAGCGTAGCACCATTTTATCTTACTGAGATGATCTTTCTCTGCTTCTAGGAACAAAGAGAGCATAAGATGTTCAACTCCAGCACAAACTCCTCGGGAAACAACTGCAGTCACAGCACAGTAATAACCAAGACAGTCATTCCCCTAGTCTACTGCTTCATTTTCATCGTGGGACTCCTGCTGAATGGTGTGGCAGCGTGGATCTTTCTGTATGTTTCTAGCAAAAAGAGTTTTATCGTCTATCTCAAAAACATCGTTGTTGCCGATCTCCTCATGAGCCTGACATTTCCTTTCAAAATCCTCGCTGATTCCGAAATTGCACCTCCCCAGCTCAACACGTTTGTGTGCAGATACTCTGCTGTTGTTTTTTATACAAACATGTATATCGGGATTACATTTTTTGGCCTCATAGGGTTTGACAGATACTACAAAATTGTAAAGCCTCTACTCACCTCCTTTGTTCACACAGTTAACTACAGTAAGGTGATCTCTGTTATCATATGGTTATTGTTAATGCTTATATCATTTCCAAATATGATTCTAACTAATGAAATCACTAAAGAAAATTATTCCAGAAAATGTATAGGTCTTAAAAGTGAGCTTGGCAGACAGTGGCACAAGGCATCAAGTTATATTTGTACAGGGATTTTCTGGATTGTTTTTATTCTGCTGATCATTTTTTACACTTCCATAACGAAAAAAATATATAGCTCTTATAAAAAATTCAGAAGGAACTCAGATGTGACCAAGAGAAAAACCAGCCGCAACATATTTAGCATCATGTTTGTATTTGTTGTTTGCTTTGTACCCTATCACCTCTGCCGAATACCCTACACCCTAAGTCAAACTAGCTCACAATTCAACTGCCAGTCAAAAACAGCTCTGTTCTATGCAAAGGAGTTCACTCTTGTCCTGTCTGCTGCAAACGTGTGCCTTGACCCCATTATTTATTTTTTCCTCTGCCTACCCTTTAAAGAAAAGCTATATCAAAAACTGCACCTCAAGCTGCAAGCTTCAAGTGAGGCTGAAATTTCTAAATCCAGAAGATCAAATACACTTCGGGAAAGCATAAATATCTTGTAAGTTCAGTTATGTAAAGTAACGCACTTAAAATTATGCAAGAATGCAAACGTCTCAAAGAAATCAAACAGATGAGAACCAGCAATAAGAGAGAACAAAAGTTTCAGCAGAAAATACCAAGCAATGTTTCTCTGTATAAAACATTATTGCAAGTTGTTGATGTATTTACTACGTGCTATTTCAATCGATGCTGTCATCGCATTGTAGTGCGGTAGGAGCGATTAGAGTGTGATAAGAGTGATTAGAGTGGGATATGACCTACCTAGACCTCAAAAGAGAGAAGAATAACTGAAATAACATGTTCTGGAGCTCCAGACGTTGTTTCTCCAAACACATTACCCAACAGACCCAATAACAAACTGATTTGCTGCTGTTTCTCACGAAGCCAGGAACCACCCATGACAGTCAACAAACCAGCCTGAAGGCCCTGGGAACAAGGGGTCACTCGCACTCAGCTGCAGCACAAGGAAATTCAGCACAAATCTCTCTGATGTGGCCTCTATCAGCAAATAAAAGAGGACTGAGATCCTGAGAGGAAGCACTCCTGTGTATCTACCAGCGCACAAAGCCAAGCACTGAAGGCGATGTGCAGCTGAAAGACTTGACTCCAACCACCAGGGGGAAAAAAGGTTGAAGAAAAAAGAATTACAGATCAAATCCTCAAAGATCTGAACAGAGCCTGAAACAAAATTTGGTAAAATCGGTTTTACATGATTTCCTAAGGGAAATATTCTATAAAATTAAGAATTAAATGTGATTATTTGTCACCCCTAGGCTTCAAAGGGCAGCAAGTCTTTTAAGAGAATCCAACCATAAACTAAACAGCACAGTTACACAGCACCACATTCCTCAAGACTTTTCTCAAATAACTCTGTACACCAAACATGTTCAAACCAAGCTGACAGATTATAGTAACTCCCTTTCTGTGGTTGCAGAAAGATGTAAGAACACTCCAGGACCCGTTTGGAAACACGCACACAGCTGTCTAGAAGCTCAGGGGTTTATTTAAATCCAGAAAGAATGGTTTGTTGGGTTTCCTACACTTTCAGCACAATGATAAATTGTTTCTCTCTGTAAATAGGTAATGGCTGAAAGCCTCCAACCTTCTACATATAAATATAATCTTTCTGAAATGTATTTTTCAGTGCAGCCTTTTTTTTAATTGATAATTGATTTTATGATTGTACAGGAAAAACACACGAGTGGAAAAAATACCCACAAAAGCTTTCAGACAATGGCTCTGAAAGATGAATGCTTTCATTTTACTTAAAGGTGACATCAGAACAGAAATAACATGCATTTCACCTTTCTGCCACTGTGTTCCATTTTAGCCTTAACAGCTAATCTCTCAGGGTAAAGGATTTTTAAATATATGGTCTTTGAACCTTCTCCAGGCAGTGTGTAACTTCTCTTGGTCTGAGACCACCAACCTACAGTGACAGTATTCTACCAGCACACAGGATTATATTTAAACTAAAGGACCAGGCAGCTCTTTATACTGCCTGCTGAGTTTAAAAACATCTGTGGAGTGTATTTATCTCCATTGATTTCATGCTTGCCTGAAGAGCTGTCCCACCACAAACCTACAGCTCAGGGAGGCTGGATGGCATCTGACTGCAGGAGCTGGGGATCCTCAGCCTGAATTAGCCTTAGACACTACAGGAGAAAGTTGATTTTGGTTGTCATTTTTAAATAAAATAAGAAAAGATATTATTTATGCAGTTCTTTCAAAGCTCCCAGACTCTTGCCAAACTGAGACTTCACAGGCTCTTTCCTCCAAGCAAGAGAAATAGCCTGCAGGGGAAGGGAATCTCTTGCTTTGTGGGAATTTTTTTGTCATTTATGGCAAAAACATTTAGTTCCTTACATGGCACCGCTTCATGTTTGCCTACGTAAATCCAACTAATTGTGGCTGTGAAAGCCTGGTGGCACACAGAGATCAAACCCTTCCACAAGATATATTTAGATAACTTAATTACTTTGCAATCTTCCAAAACACTATTTCTATTGTAAAACTGTTTCTCACTTACCAGATTACTAACACCAGAACAACAAATACCTACACGAGGCACCCACAGGGGAAAGCATGCTGACCAACACACTTTTGAAGAAGTGACACTAAATTTCTAGCTTTCGGTTCACTCTGAACTGAGAAGGAAAGGTGTGGGGCCAACTGTTTTTCTGCACTTGGTAAGTTAATTCTTTCACCCCTTTCCAGTGCATCGTGGCTCAGCTAAACCCAACCAGCTCCTCACACACCCAGAAGGCTTGTGGTCACACCTACCACCAGCTTTTGCCTTGTCAACTTACCACCTGGAGGAACTTCCCTAAAGTTCTTGTAGTGAAACTGATGGGTAACCCAGGGCTAAACAAGGTTCCCGTGCAACGGCAATGTCAGCTGCAGCTCATCCTCCTGCCATACTCCTAAATCCCTCCACAGCACTGCAGGAACAAGAAGCAGCTGCCCCACAAGGTCCCAAACCTGCCTACACACAATGCTGCAACGTAACATTTCACAGCTTCAAAGAGTCAAATCCAAGGCGAGGAGAACTCACAGCGACTCTGAGAAATGCTGAAACTCTCTCCCCATCCATACCAGCTTCTGTCACACTCTGCCCCTTCTCCCAGCTCGACCTGGGCTACCCCTTTCCGACGGGCACCTCTCCCTTCCCCAAGCCAGCAGCAAGTGCTTGGCTCAACTACACCTGTACTGGAGGGTTCTCAGAAGGAAAAGAGCTCCAGAAAGCCTCTAGAAGGTTTTTCTGGAGGCAAAAATCTTTCTCCACATGAACATGCAAAGCGTAAAGGGATATCAGAAGAGATCCTGATGCGAAGACCTCCCACATAAATCTCTGCTGTGTCCAATTCAAAACACAAGGCTCCCGGTGCTCTTTTAAAGGCCACCAGCTTCACAGTTTAGATGCTATTTTTCCTAGCTTTGTTCTCAGAAATGATTTAATCATTTTGGCTCAATTCCCAGCCACACTAGCACCCCCCTTCCCTTCTTTGTACCACCCCCCAATCCCAGGAGTCAGGCTAAGTAGGAATGCATCATGGAAAACTTCAAACCAAAAGTCAAAAATTCAGCAAAGTTTAAACCACCAAAAATAGGGGTTTATGAGGAGAAGCACTCAGCAACTTTAATCACAGCAAAATCTACCCTCTGCATCTGTAATTTATGAACTAAAATGGCCTTTTAAGTTAGACATGTAGACAGGAAAGACACTGAACTGCAATAAAAACAGAATTACGACTCCATAGTCTCACATTCTCATCTTTCGTCTGCTCCTGAAACACTTCTGTAGGAAGTGCAAACCATTTTTCAGTAAAAGTTGACCTAATCATCACCTTGTCCTTTTAGACCTGGAAAAGTTTTCTGAGCTGTAAACTGACTCTGCTGACAGGCTGAGAGTTGGGATTGTTCAGCCTGGAGAAGAGAAGGCTGCAGCAAGACCTCAGAGCATCTTCCAGTGCTGAAAGAGGCTCCAGGAAAGCTAGGAGGGGCTTTTTACAAGGGCCTGGAGCAATAGGATGAGGGAAGAATTGCTTTAAATTGGAAGGGTGAAGGTTTAGATTAGGCATTAGGAAGAATTTCTTCACTATGAGAGTGACGAGGCACTGGAACAGGATGCCCAGAGCAGTGGTGGCTGCCCCATCCCTGGAGGGGTTCAAGGCCAGGTTGGATGGGGCTTGGAGCAGCCTGGGCCAGTGGGAGGTGTCCCTGCCCATGGCAGGGGTGGGACTGGATGGGCTTTAAGGTCCCTTCCAACTCAAACCATTCTGTAATTCTATGATTCTATAAAAGTGGAGACAACTACACGCAGAAAAAACTGACTGAATGCTACATTTTAAGATTAAAAAAGAAAGAAAAATACAAGTATGGAGAGATCAGTTTTGAATGATGAGCATAACATCATAAACTAGTCCACGTTTGCTCAAAACCGAACACAGGATCATTCCAGATTATGAAACTCTGCACACATTTCGACAAATATGGTCTGAACTTCAAGCTGATGACTAAACCTAAAACCAGACATGCTTGATTTGTTTCTTCACAAAGCTCTCATACATGATTTGTAAATTCCTGTGGATTCTCAGCTACAACAAATTACTCACACTCTGGGGTTTCAGCATTGTTAGCAGTACCTCAGCCTGGCATTAGACATATTATAAACATTTCCCCTATATCCCTAACATTGCATTTTTAATAGCGCTTGGGAAATGTCCGAAGGTTTCAAACTTTAATTATCATCAGTAGAAGCCTTAAGTGCCTTTAAATCTGCAAATTAGCTTGCAACCAGAATCTCATGCAGGAATATCATAACGAACCAGGGAGGTGGTTGAGTCACCTTCCCTGGAGGGGTTTAAGGGACGAGCAGACAAGGTGTTGAGGGACATGGTTTAGTGATTAATGGGAATGGTTGGACTCGATGATCCGATGGGTCTTTTCCAACCTGGTGATTCTATGAATGAGGGCCAACTGCATTGTAAAGCTCTACCTCCAAATAAACTGCAAACGTAAAACATACAGGGGGCAAAAGAGTCTCAGGTTTTTAACAACAAAAGCAAAGAAATGGCCACCAGTGTCACACATCTACAGCCCCAGGTCAAGAATACAGGTTGCCCGTATGAAGTTTTAGGAACTACAGGAAAAAGTCCCCACGGTGGGGCTGACCAAACCAACCACGCCTCCTCACCCTTGCATGCATACATTTAAACTTAAATTTTCAGGCTTGATGTTAGGAGGAGAGGGTGAAAACTGCCTGGCCTCCAGGTCTACTAGGCACCAGCCAGCATGGGGCACCACGCACCATCCCTTCAGCTCCCTGACATGGACAGGTCAAGTGACTCTGACCATCTTCCCTCCACAAAAGTGTATTTTGAACTGCAGCAACTATAATAATCCCTGCTAGTGGCCACATCAGCATGACTAACTCGGCTCTTCTGCAGCTACTTATCTGCCTGCCGTTCTCTGTTCCATCCAGCACAGCAGCGAGAGCCCGAGGCACAGCTCACAGCAGGGTTCCTGGGGCAGAATGTGCTGGGGGCACTGCAGGATGTCCACCCCACCGCCACCACCTGCCCCATGACACGGCAAGAGAGGTCTCACCAAGCTGTTCCGTGAACACTGACATTTTTCTGTCACCTCTCTTTTAGGTGACTTCCATGTGGTTTAGTTATTTGAATGCTGGGTTTAACTGCGTCAATCAGCGCATTTAAAAACCACAGACACGTTTTCAAAAACCAGCAGCCACAGCCAGAGGAGATTAACACGCTACGGGGCTGCAAGAGCAGTCGCCCAGACACCAGATCTTTGCAGACTAATGCTCAGAAGACCCCAAGGACGACTAGGACAGGTATGTAATTTTACTCTTTCTTCCAGCCTATCTAGATTCACATACAAATACAGCTCGAAATATTAACTGTGTAAACAAATATAATTATTTATGAGGATATGGAGCTGTTGGAATGGGTCCAGAGGAGAGCTACAAAGATGATCAGAGGGCTCAAGCACCTCCCTTACAAGGACAGGCTAGGATAGTTGAGGCTGTTCAGCCTGGAGAAGGCTCTAAGGAGACCTTAGAGTGGCCTTTGAGTACCTGCAGGGGCTACAAGAAAGCTGGGGAGGGACTGTTTACAAAGGCTTGGAGTGATAGGATGAGAGGCAAGGGGCATAAACTGGAGAGGGGAAGATTTAGACTAGACATAAGGAGGAATTTCTTTATGATGAGAGCGGTGAGGGACTGGCCCAGGTTGCGCAGGGAAGCGGTGGCTGCCCCATCCCTGGAGGCATTCAAGGCCAGGTTGGATGGGGCTTGGGCAGCCTGATCCAGTGGGATGTCCCTGCCATTCTCTGGGGGGTTGGAACTGGATGATCTTTAAGGTCCCTTCCAACCCAAACTATTCTATGATTTTATGATTTAACAAAGCAGCCGTGTTGCATCCTTGGCTCTATCCATGCTCCAGTTCCAGTAGGATTTCAGGGCTCACTTTGCCAGGCTTTGAAGAGGACAAGCAGGGAAATCCCACTGCCTCAGGACCACAGCAGTAAGCCCAGCACCACTGCGTGCCCCTCAACTGCACAGCACAGAACCAAACATGCTACTGTGAAGCAGTAACTTCAACTCGGTTACAGGCTTCCAGGACAGAGACCACCCACAGAAATCCAACTGCAAGAAGCAAACTGCTTTTTCACCCATTTTAAGTCACTGGAGTCTGCAATCATTTTGGTTTACAAACAAGGCACGTCTGGATACATCTTTTAAAGCACAAATGCAGTAGTTCTCTTCTATTGTATATTAAAATCAGGGAAAACATAATGATACAAAAAATTGTTTCAGTCTGATGCTAGTCAAGACATAAACGTATTGGTTTTCATTCAAACAAACGGGCCTCCTTTGCCACAGGTTTTCTGTGCAGCAGTTTGAGCTTTGGCAACACATACACAAAAAGCCCTTGGTCATGGAGTAGAAGATTTCATTAAAGTAAGACCAAAATGTTCCATTTCTCTTCCCCATAATTTCTAGGGAAGTCTAAAAAGGAAGCAACCAGAATTATTTAGCAGCTGCTTCTTTCAAAATGGGCTTTTTTCTAACGCTTTCATAAAAATAGTGATTAATTTGTCCTCTGTTCAAATCGGAAGAGAGAGCAGTCTGCAAAAACTCAGGACTGATTAGAACTATTTGCTTATCTCTGATATATCCGCATGTTGGCTTGACAGTGCTTTAACTTCAAAACTCCCAATACATTTTTATAGAGCAAGACTACTACAAATATTACCCTTTAAGGAGTAGTTTCAAATGTTCAGAAGTGACAAAGCTTTAGTATGACCATTATTAACCAGATGCTTAAATAGACGCAAACCTTTTCCTCTGACACCCTGGCTGGTTAGGAGGGTTAACCAAACACACACTCAAAGACTCCTCTAGCAGCACAGCTTCTCAAAAATCTATATGCTTTCAAGAACAATTACTAATACACTTCCAAACTTTTCTGACTTGAGAACAAAGCCCTCTTGAATATTTGTGAAGTAGCATGAAGGGAGAGAAAAATTTTTCTTCCCAATTGCATTTTTTCCATTAAATTAAGGAAACAAAGTTCTTAGATAATAACTACGGTTACTCAGGAAAGGGTGATGTCACTGATGTGTTTGTGCTTCTTTTTGTAGGTTCTTGATCTCTCCTGGCAGCAAAGCTAACTTGCACAGAAGGTTACAATGTCAAGCAATGCTTCACAATGCCATATCAGTAAACAAATGGAACCTTTTACCTATTTTTACTACTTGATTTTTCTTATGGGATTTATTGGAAGTTGTTTCGCACTATGGGCATTCACACAGAAAGATCAGAAACAGAAGTGTATGAGCATCTACTTAATTAACCTCCTAACAGCGGATTTTTTGTTGACTTTGGCACTGCCAGTAAAGATTATCGTTGACCTAGGAGTTGCATCCTGGAGACTGAGAATATTCCACTGTCAAGTTACAGCCTGCTTCATCTACCTGAACATGTATTTATCTATTATATTTTTGGGGTTTGTAAGCATTGATCGTTGCCTTCAGCTAGTGCACAGCTGTAAGATCTACCGCATCCAAGAGCCCGGATTTGCCAAGATGTTGTCTGCAGTCGTATGGGCGATGGTTCTCCTAATAACGGTGCCCAACATGGCCATTCCAATCAAAACCATTGAAGAAAGACCCGGTGCAGGATGCATTGATTTCAAAACAAAATTTGGCAGAGACTGGCACGTGTTCACTAATTTCATCTGCACAGCGATATTCCTAAATTTTTCAGCTGTGATCCTGATTTCCAATTTCCTTGTGGTTAGACAACTCTACCGAAACAAATACAGTGAGAGTTACTCCAGGGTGAAGAAAGCCCTGACCAGCATACTGCTCGTAACCGCAGGCTACCTGCTGTGTTTTGTTCCATACCACATCGTCCGTATCCCATACACTTTGAGCCAAAGCGACACCATAACCAGCTGTTCCCTCAAAGAAGCTCTCTTTAAAGCTAAAGAATCAACAATGCTGTTTGCGCTATCAAACCTCTGCTTTGACCCCATTCTCTATTACCATCTTTCCAAATCGTTCAGACTGAAATTTACTGAGACTTTCGCATCATCCAGGGAGGAAAACGCTCCTATAGAAGGACACCACACAAGTGGCCAGTAGATGCAAAAGTACTGACTCTAAAATCCATCAGAAGAGTGTGCATTCGCAGCAGGAACACCGTTGTGCAATGGCAAAGTCAACAACATTCCTGCTGAATGAAAGTCAGCAGAAGGAAAAACATTGAACACCACCATCTGCTTTGTTCTATATTCACACGGTAGGTCTGAACCAGTGGAACATTTGATAATGCCTTTCAGAAACAGTTTGATGTAGCAGTGATGACCTACCAAGGGTCAGCAACACTCAAGAATACAACACACAGAGACTCAAACATACCTTAGAGTTATTTATGGCAAACACCTGAACTCACCTTTTCCAAGTATTGTATACTTACTATATTGAGTGACTTGGTGCAATCAAGTGAACAGATTATTTAATAACACTTCATAAGCTGCAAAAGTTTTCACAGACAATTAACCCAAGGCATTTTAGAGGGCATTATTTACTCCAGAAGGTGCTTTTAAGCTGCACTGAATAAAAATTATTGTATCTGCTTACATCACACCTGCAGTCTTTACAAATAAACATCTTGTTCTTGCCAAGTTCCATTGCCTTTCCTTGCTGCTGCTTTAATGAATATTAAAAAAAGCTAACAATGTGTTATTTTGGAAAATACAAGGAAATTTTAAAATGGAGATAAATTATATGCAGTGTTCTCTCTGCTTGCTTTATTAACAAAAATTTATAAAAAAGCAACTGATTAATATTCTTATTTACAATCACTTCAAAAAGCAATGCATACGCAGAACAGGCAATAATCAACATTTTTAAAATGTATTTGCATAGGCAAAACCCAGCTACCTGGATTCGCTCCATCTGTAAATCAAAAATATTTTAGGAACAAAACCAAATCAAGTTATACTTTTTTCTGTTCCTTAAAATGGGCAAAATAAATCAAACTTTAAGCAAGCATTCAAAACTCTCCTGAACAGAAACAGCTCATTCAGTATTTCTCCTCATTAACAATTCACCTACAGTGAATCCCAACCCAAACTTTTTGAAGTAAGAAATGTAAGGCAAAGAAAACTGTGCTGATCACATCCTACTCTCACAGGACACCTCCTGTACTGACAGAATTTAACACTCGAGTAGATGCATCCCAATTCAAGGCTTGCTCAGTACTTGAGCCCTTTTTCCAGCACAGTAGAAAACAAGGAGCCAAATGAGTGAGGGCTTGGGATCTGGAATGTTATTCATAGGGTTTTCTTCAGTTCTCACGAGCCTACAGACAAACACAGCAGCAGCTGCCAAAAATCCACACTAGCAACAGCGAGCAGTGGGTGGGAGGAAATAGCACCATTCTGTCCCTTACATCTCAGAAATTTAGATATTTCGGTATCCATCCATCTATCCAACTACAATATCCAATTATCTATTTAGCGAACTTTGATTAGACCCTGGAACGCAGTGGATTTATTGTGGTGCCAGTCTCCTTAACCCCAGTAAGGCATCACACATTATCAGACCACTCTTCCAGCTAACACCCTCTTTATAAAACAAGCTATCTATGTGCACCCTGGCAACAACAGCATCACATAGATCAGTCATGAGCCCTTGGCAGAGGTCACAGAGCCCAGCTCTCTTTAAACAGGGACCTTTTCTTCCTTTAAATGCTTTGCTATGACATCAGGCAGTACTGTTACGCGCACAAGTACAGGGGTCACTCACCAGAGGTATCGGGAAATGCGTTGCATATTGCAAATGGCGAAGAAGATCATAATTGGATGGAAAAATCAGTTCTCTCAGTCTTTCCCTCTTGACTGATTTCTCACTGGTAACTGAAATTCTTCTGTCTAAAGAAGAGTTCACGTTCTCACAAGACTCCCCAGGCATCGGAGAAAATATCTAAGTCATGTAAAACAAACGTTTAAGGTAAGTGTAACCTCCAGCTCTCAAAATTCAGATACTGCGTTCAGAGATATAATTTTGTTCTTGCTTACAGTTACTATTTAAATATCTGATGTTTCTCAAAGATAGACCAAGCAAAGGTAATTATAATAAAGTCTGAAACATAAGATACATATACTGGGGTTGTTTAGCCTGGAAAAGAGGAGGCTGAGGGGAGACCTCATTGCTCTCTACAACTACCTGAAAGGAGGTTGTGGAGAGGAGGGAGCTGGGCTCTTCTCCCAAGGGACAGGGGACAGGACGAGAGGGAATGGCCTCAAGCTCCATCAAGGGAGGTTTAGGCTGGACATTAGGAAAAAATTTTTCACAGAAAGGGTGATTGGTCCCTGGCACAGGCTGCCCAGGGAGGTGGTTGAGTCCCCTTCCCTGGAGGGGTTTAAGGCACAGGTGGACGAGGTGCTGAGGGACATGGGTTAGTGATTGATGGGAATGGTTGGACTCAATGATCCGGTGGGTCTCTTCCAACCTGGTGATTCTATGATACACATATCATATACATACTACATTCTATGCATGTCTCCATTGTTATAAGACAAGATTTAAACCAGCGGTAGTCAGTCAGGAAAACAACATTATGATTCAGAGAAATCTCCACCTTTCTTATGCTGCTGTAAAACCACAACGAGACAGTCCAGTGATTGAGGGAAAACAATGAAAAGGGTGAAGCAGGAGGTGACAAGAGACATTGTGGGCAGGCACAGAGATGCTTGAAACCAGCATGACAAACGCCAGGCAGAAACAGGGATCCCAGCATCCTGCAAGTGGATCTGCACTGACAGATGCAGAGTCCAGTCCAAAGGAAGCAACTAGGAGATTCAAGGGTAATGCAGAACCAGGTTAAGGAAAAAAGAGGGGGAAGCAAATTTGGAAGATCAAGACAAAACACAGAATAGCCACTTGAAAAGCAAATGGTATCAATCTGGGGCTCCTCCATGTCAAAGAACTAGGTAAATCTGCATGTTTATTCATGCTTAACTGCACACGGCGCTCTGAGTATGCTGGAGGCAAGGGGAAGAAGGGAAGGAGGGAGATAGGAGCGTGTGTGCAGGTGTACAAGTAGGGGAAGCACAGAAGAGCACTCAGTTGTCACACAGCAGAGTCAGAGAAAGGAGGTGATGCACCCACACGGATGGTGGCAGGGGTTGGATGCTAATGGATATCGGCTGCCCATGGCAGAAGGTCCAAGGAGAGACAATTCAGTGACAACAGAAAGCATCAGACACAGGCATCAAAGGCATGCAGAAAATCAAAAGTTAAACCTACTGGAAATTCCGAACCAAAATCTGCCTTAAAGTCACTCTTGTCTACATCATCAAAAATACCAGTGGTTCCCGAGTCAATCCCCATGTGTTCCATAATACTATGATCCTAATTGGCAGAGGGAAAAAAAACAAACATCAGTCACATCTCACTGAAGACCCAATTTCACTGATCATGGTCAAACCCAAGCATTCCACCTGATCAACAACTACGAAAAAGTATTGTTGACAAGAAGTTTTCAGATACTGGCTTTGGAATCTTTCTGGTAAGCCTTAATTCACAAAAGTGTTTCTCAAGCCTAAAGCCACAAAAGCATAGAAAATGGCAGGAGCCAAAGGGGGAAACAAAACTTTCCAGTATATCCATCAGCAATTAGATTGGAAGAGAACTGTCAGTTCAGTAGATGTGCACCAAAACTGCAATACTTACCCCTACAGACAAGAACAAAGCTAACAGATCACTTCCAGTCTTCTTAAAGAGAAAGATACAAGGGGAGAGAGATTGAAAATCTTGGTATCTGATCTGAAATATTTATGCTTCAGTGAAAATCTGTTTAATGAAATGGAGTACCAACCATGGAAGAAATACCATGAAGCATTACCTCCAGTTTCATATCACGATCCTTAGAATACTGTTCATCCACAGCTTCCCCATTAGGTGAACGTGGTCTGGTAGTTGTAGTGATTGACAAGTCTCCGCGTGATATTAAAGTGCACATGTATGCATCATGGGAGAACACATCATGCCGAGTGAACTCAGAAAAAAGTAGCACCAAATTCACAAACTCGGTCTTCTCGTGATCACTGTTTGGGTCAGCTACCGAGGGAAAAATAAAAAGTTAGACTAGTTTCAACTTATAAATATTTGAGTTTCAACTATGCGAATTGCAAATCCCAGCAAATTGATTTTAAATGCCTACGAAAAGTGCCTCAGACATCCTGTACAGGTTTCTCTTTGTCTCCACAAAACAAATCGTTTCCCATCTGATTTGCGTGTTTTCACTTTGCTCCAGTCGTGGGACAGACATCAGGCAGCAGTGGATTCCAGAGCATCCTCCCCCAGATACATCTGCCCTCGCTGGGGGTATGTCAGCAGTTGGGTACAATGATCAAACCCTTGGAAAAACTAAAAAGAAGGGGGAAGAGGACGAGGACATTTCTTGTGTGAAGAAAAATTAAAGCTAAAGCTTTGGTTTATAACAGAACTGCACTTTCCCTACAAATTACATTACTATATAGATGTTACTGTCTTATCTATAGTATTATTTTTTATTTGTAACAGAAAACCTTCCAAAATACTTCCAAAGCACTCAAGATCTCTGCAAGCCAGGCCTCCAAATTGTAAAAGCACTGTTTTATTAAAACATGATAACAGAGTATTTCATCTGTTAGACGTGCTCACGCTTACCAGGGTACTTTATTAAAATAAATGCATGTTATTTTGCCAGTAAAAAGCAGCACCTAGAGAAATACAACACAAAATGTTGTTATTAAGTTTTTGTTTGTCACAACTGCGTTTAATTTGACTTGTTCTGTACCACAGAACAGTTTGTAGCACTGCAGTTAGCAGAAAATAGCTCAATACCATATAAATTCTATATTGGGCAATAAAGCCTCCTGCTGCAGAACCACCAAACTCAATCATCAGTATTTATTTAAAAGCAAATTACGCTTTAAAAGTTCACATTAATTTGGTATCTAACTATTTCTATGCAACATTCCCCGCTGCTCTCCCCACCCTGACTCACGAAGCTACCTGGATGAAGAGGGACCATATTGTATTTGAAACGCACCCATCAGAAACAAGTCTAAATAACACAAATAGTTTGGATGGTTTTTCAAAACCAGGGTCAGCGCTGGCACAAAAACAGCACTGTCAACATCTCAGAGTCTGTAACAAATTTTAAGAAGTTCCTCCTTTTTCAGATGTTGAAAGGTTTCAGGATCATGTTTGAAATTAAAGTGGATTTAAAGTGTTTTAAGGGCACCAGAAAAAAAAACCAAATATACTTAAGCTACCAGACACAAGCTACAGTATCAGGTAGCTTTATTAGCTCAAGACACTTCATAGAGCAACCTACAATTAACAAAAATCCTTTTTTCAACCCACTTATTTGTCAGCTAACAGCTTTCAACTTGAACACTCGTGTGTAATTTCCCAGTCAGTCACTTTGAATGCGGATGTGTCAAAAAGAGGTGAATGTTTGATGTTACATATACATAGAAGGAAAGTAATTTCCCCAAATCTCTTACAGCTTAAACAGAAACAAATATAGTTTCTGCCAATTTTCCTTTTGTGAAAAGAAATAAAAACCACAGAAACATCCTGTAGCAAGGCAGGAGATTTTTTTAAAAAAGGGCATATGAAAATAGAGTGGGTAATCACAGAAACTGAAATACCCACTACTGCAAAACAATAACTTCAGCAGCCCAACAGCAGGCCAGTTGCTGCTGACCTAGTTTGAAATATATATTAATTAATACTCACATAATGAGGGAGCTTGTGTATCTAAAAATCTCAGCAGGACATTCTGAAAAACAGGAAGACTGGAACCTGTCAAGGAGGCTGAAGACAGAGATTCCTTCTCATCTAGGGCTTCAGATTCACCGCATCTCTGCACAGTTAAATAAATTAAAAATACACGTATATATCTACACACAAACACATACAATACTTCCACAATATGCATCTGAGGCAATAATACATGTGATTGTTTCCTGCCTTTTCATAAAACTCAGGCTTTTCCTGGGTTTTCCCCTTTATGGCAGTTTTTTCCCTTTACCTAGTACAGTTACTTCTAAGCTTTTTTTACTTAATCACTTTGGATTATGTATTTAAAAGGAATGACTGAGATATGGAACATCGTCTGCAACAACAGTTCGGTATAAAAGCAAAAATTTAAGATACAGAACTTCCAGAATGGTAACTCCTCATTTGTGTGAACTGTAAGTTACACTGAATGTAAGAACCAGGGCAAATATCTCTGCCTCGAGTGGATTTTGGTGCTGGAGAGGCAGAACCGATACCGTGAGCTCCCTTCCCCCCAGTTAATGGTTTGTGGTGAGAAGTGGACAAAGCAGAAAGGCACTGGAAAGTAAAAGTCTCTTTGCAGCTCACGCTGTCTGTATGTCTGTCTGCACAGAGACACTTCTGAGAGTGCTCTCATCTGCCTCTCCCCACACTGGGGTTGAACAGACATCACATACCACTTCCCTGGGGACCCTTTAATCTGGGTGAAAAGCAACATAACAGGATGCCCATCCAGTAGAAGCTGCACGATGCTGGTGAGGCCAAGGCAAAAGGTGCTTGGGGCTCCAAGGACCAGCCCTGGTCCAGAAAGCCACAGCAAGGCTAGAGTGAACACATGTTTCATTACGAAGCAGATAGTATGACCGAAGCATCAAGGAGAAGCATCAGTTTATGCCAGCTGGAGTAGGATCATCTGCCACAACGGACAGACAACAGTCTACATCAGAGATGTCACTACAGCGTCCTGCTTCTCCAGTGACAAGTTTCATTTCTCCTGAACACAAGGGCATCCTTCAAAATGAAAGATTTGAAGTTACATTCGAATTTTGTCAGTGTAACAGTCCTGCCCCAGCAGCCAGACCCACTCCCCTCTTCTTAGACTCCTGTTCCTGTGACACCCCTTTATTTGGGTCAGTTCACAGAAATAAAACCACTTCAAACAGACATAAGTCAGCTAACATGGGCCGTTCTGAGTTAGACTGTGATATCTTATTTTAAATAGGAGGCTTTTTAAATTTATCTAGAATTTAAAAAGTCAACCGATGAAAAAAATCCCCAGTGCTTCAAATGTCATCTAACTTACTTGTTTTGAAATAAGATTAAAGTGATGTTTCCTTAGAAATCTTATTTTTTAAGCAAGCTGTTAACATTATTCTAGTGGAAATTACTTACTTCTGCTTCGATTTCTGCTTGCCTCTTCTCCAGCAGTTTGGCTACAGCCATGGCCCTGTGCTTACCAGACCTTTTACAGCTCACAGCCCATTCACAAAGCAGCATAACCACAGCTTCATCGTTTGGGGCCACCTATTCAGAGCAAGAACAGAGACAGAAACCCATTTCAGTTCACTTCTGGCAAACAGCCTGCAGCAACCAGCGATCTGGGGAATGAAGACAAAAGCTGGTGTTTGTTCTTTAGCACTGACAGATGCGCATCTTTACTTTATTCACAGTGTTTTCAGATGAAATATAATCTGGAAGGAAGAGAGGGAAATCTCAGTTTTCACACTGCTATTACTCAAAAACTTTCCTTTATTATAACGTTGCTTCACAAAACCAGAAAAGGCTCATGTGCTTTATGAGCAAGAGAAACAGGAAAAGCGTAGCACAACCCTACTAACCGCACAGAATTTATGCTTTCCTTCACTAATTCTTCCGAACCTCCTTTATCTGTTTCCAGACCATTATTTGCATCCCACCAACGTATTAAAAACCCAAACCAACCCCCTGACCTCTAAAGGCGAGTCTATCAGATTATCGAGGTTAAGAAACTCCCCAAAAGCTCAATTTCTTTCTGACCGAACACAGGCATTAAGAAATCAGATATCTTTAGAAAATCCATATTTACAGAATAGCAATGGGATGAAGTAGCTTATACAATATCTACTGAGGATTCATCCAAGCTTTGTTTCCACTAACCAGCATATTTTGGAAGCAAATTTTTTTTCTTGTGAGCCACTAAACTAGGCCTGCTTAACTTCCTCGCTCCTGCTCACGCTGGCTATCGCCTCCAGAGATTTAAACATGACACTAGCCTACAAATTAAGCAGATGTGATCATTCTTCTTTCCCCAAGATTAGCGGAAGCTACACTTACTTGTAAATATTAGAAGGACTGTAGTCAAGCACAACAAACTTTCATCAGAGTGATTAGGAATTAAAGACCCACTAAGCATAAAGCTACTGCTTCAAAGCTCTCCCAATCACCTCATACAATATAAAAAGCAGCCAGACAAGGCTGGTGAGTGCACACACATACATCAGAGAAGCTTCCTGTAAACACACTGCAACAGGCAAGCAAGATACTAAATGACTGAGTGGGGGGGAACAGAAGGAAGAGGGGAAAATGCTTTTCTCTCACTCAAGTGAAGCGAGATGGTAATGCCGCCACTATTGTGGTTAGATCAGCCAGCTAACAACAGAAAGACAAATACTGCATGTTTTTGAAGGCAATGCAGAACACCTCAAAGAGTCTGATCTTCACGCTGACTTCTTTCCCTTCTGCTAACAAAATAAAAAAGAAAACCGAGGTGTTTCTGTATCTGAAGCAAGAGACCCAACTCGGAGGTCAGGCAAAGTGCATCAGGTCACCCGTTCCCTGAAGCTGTGCCTGCACTGCATCATGTCCTGCAGCATCCCAGGGACGGCAACACAGGACCTCCTAAACCCTCCCTCTTGCAGGGAACGGCACCCCTTGCAGAAAGGCCAAGCAGTTTATCTTCTCAGGCAAGGAGCAGGTGGTGCTCCTACAACTGGATCAGGAACTTCAAGAAAGTTAAGAAGGAAAACAATGAGTAGGTGGGTCATCAATGCCAAAGGCTAAAATTTAACAACTGGAAAGAGACAGCTCTACAGTTAAGAAAACACATACACAGTTAATTCTGTTCTCAAACAAGTCATCTGCTAACACTGATATTGTTTAGTGCCACAATATAAATAAACCCCTCCCCAATTCTATGCCTATAAAAAGCAGAACTACTTTTTCACAGATGTAGAACCCAGCATCACCACAAATCAAACACCTCGAGGTGATTGCACACCTTAAAAAAATTAATATTGCTTCTGCAGTTTCATATATATGCAGAAATCTTTTGAAAGGAAGAAAGCCCACCATAAATACTTGAAGCATCAAGAGGTTTATCCACTTGATTTCAACCATACCACATTTAAGTGCCTAAAAACCGTGGGTTGGGTTCTTAGGGATTAAAAAAACATTATCTGAATGCAAGTAATTATTTGAACCCTCTGATGCAGACTTTCATTGGACCGGCTGGCCTCATCAGAGTCATTCCCATACCTCAGGCTTTGGGAACACAGCGCCCTGTAGCAGCTAGGTAAAGGTGAAGTATTTAACCACCAAATATTTTATTTCGCTTTTAACTGAGAATAACAAAACCATTTGAAGATCGTATCGAGTCCCTGCAATAGAAATAACCACCCCAACCCTTATGGTAAGTACACCTCTGTAGCAGTTCATGGGCCACAGCAGACGACACTACTGACCCCACACCTCATCTGGAGAGCCACAACAAACTGGAAAATGAGCCAGTCCAATGCTGGGAACTCAAGTGTTGCTTTGCTGTATGCAAACAGTGGTGTGCTGCTCCTGGGAAGCTGGGTGGCAGCAGGCTGTGATGTTGACAGCGTATAGGGGACAGCAGAGCTCCCTGCCCCACTGCACAGCCGCCACAGCCCACTGCAAAACTTCCTCCCTTCCGATGCTGTCTCATGATAGCTGTACCGCACGGCTTCCTCCCTTCCCACCCTGTCTTTACTTAAATGTGCTAAGAACACAATGAAGCAACATCTCAGAATGTTCTCAGGTTCTTGATCTGTCCAATTTGGGATCTGGCATCTACAGGCGGTCTGGCCTGGAAAAGCACACCACACTTCAGATGGGCTCAAAACTATTGCTTTGTAGAGTAACACGGAGATCACATTTAAAATTCATGGGCAGAAAACCAAAAAGAGCAGTTCACACATTACTTAATGACTTTGCTTTGTGGTCAAGGTGCTGGAGTGCAGAACAAGCATGGGTATCACAGAATCGCTTGGTTGGAAAAGACCTTTGAGATCAAGTCCAACCATAAATGTCCATGACTAAACCAGATCCCTGAGCATCTCATCCACTCACCTGTTAAACCCCTCTAGGGATGTGGACTCCACCACCTCTGCCAGTGCCCAAGAACCCTTTTGGTGAAGATATTTTCCTGATGTCCAACCTGAACCTGCCCTAGTGCAACTTGAGGCCATCCCCTTTTGCCTACTGCTTATTATTTCAGAGAAGAGACCAACCCCCACCTCACTATAACCTCCTTCCAGACAGTGATGAGGTCTCTCCTCAGCCTCCTTTCCTCCAGGCTAAACGACTCCACTTCCCTCAGCCACCTCTCACAATCCTTGCTCTCCACTCCCCCACCTCTGTTCCCCTTCTCTGGAGGCTTTCCAGCCCCTCTATGTCCTTCTTGTTGTGAGGGGTCCAAAACTGAACACAGTACAGGGCAGGCAGAAACTGCAACTCCAACTCCCTCAAAGCAGGGGAATCTCTCTCACAGAGAAGACCCTTCCTCAAGATTTCCAAAGCTTCCACAAGTCCTAATGAAAGAAAACCACTCCAAATGGTAGAGATTATTTACACGAGGTAGCACACACATCTGAACTTGAAATATTGTGTCAGAGAACTCACAGAATTTGTGATCTAGCCACAACTTCCCTGGGCAACCTGTTTCAGTCCCTCACCACTCTCATCATGTAGAAATTCCTTCTTATGCCTAGTCTAAATCTGTCCTTCTCCAGTTTATCCCCATTGCCCCTTGTCCTATCACTCCAAGCCTTTGTAAACAGTCCCTCCCCATCTCTCTTGTAGCCCCTTCAGGTACTGGGAGGTCACTACAAGGTCTCCTCAGAGCCTTTTCTTTAGGCTGAACAACCCCAACTCTCTCAGCCTGTCCTCACAGCAGAGGAGCTCCAGCCCTCTGACCATAGTGTTGTCTTTGACGTCCATCTGAATTCTTATGATGCCAGAAGATGTTTTTCATTTTAGAGTGAAAAAGGCCTGTTTTTGAACTTGGTTCTCATGAAGAGAGTTTGTTACCAACCCAGAGAGTGAATATTTGTCTTTCTGAGATCACTTTTCTGGAAACTAAACAAACAGGAAAACCCGACAACCCCGCTGTGCCTGTGGGAAAGGAGGTCTGCTGATAGCTTTGGAGTTAGCAAGCTGCAAGTTCACAGTTTGTTACTGCCTAAGGGGCCTTCGCAATGACAGTGATGAGGCCCTGGCCCAGGTTTCCCAGAACAGTGGTGGCTGCCCCATCCCTGGAGATGTTCAAGGCCAGGTTGGATGGGGGTTTCAGTAGCTTGGTCCAGTGGAAAGTGTCCCTGCCCATGATAGGGGGGCTGGAACTGGATAAGCTTCGAGGTCCCTTCCAACCCAAACCATTCTACAAGTAGCAAGACCTAAATACAATCTGAGAGACTTAAACTTTAAAAGCAATTCCAGTGCACAAATATCCACAAAATTTCAGGATTCTATATAATAATTTCAAGAAAGTCAGTATCATTCCTTAAAACCCAATCACTCTAATTTGATCCACTGACTATTGCACATTAGCTATGAAATACCTGTATGAAGTTTCATTTACTAGGTCTCCCTGCCCTGCTTAGGTGTACTTCAAGCTAAACTGAACCAAGTTGCGTTTATCTAGACAGGAGACTGCCAAATTAAAAAGTCTCACCAACCATTCCACAACAAAACAAAGAGAAACAATTCCTTTCTGAATTCCCTTCCTTAGCTGTACCCATGGAAGACTACGAGAGAAAATTGAGGGAGACGAAAAGCTAGGTGAGAGCTGGGTAGGTTTAAGCCATGGGAAGATAATGGGTGACCTCAGAGGAGTTTTCATAAACGTTATGGAAAAGATGCTATTGCATTCTCTAGCTCACTCTTCTGACCACTTCTATTTTTGCACAAACTGACTCACATCTTCAAAGGGAGTGACCTTTTAAAGAGGCAGAAAGGAATGAAAGGTCTTCCAAATCTGAGTTCAATGCAATCTTACCGTAATTTTAAAATGCATGGTAACAATACAAACCTGTTTACTGGGTTTATTTATTTAGAGGTACCTCCTCAATAACACTACAGCAGCAATCATTCTGGAGCTGTGCACAAACAATGTTTTGAGTCAAGGAAATGTCAGATAGCAAATACCTGCAGCTACAAATAAGGCCAGTAGTTTTCTCTGCAATACCATCTCAAACGAAAGTGAATTTACTGCTTTATAATACATCACAGATTTCTATTTTTCAAATACTCCTATCCTCTTGAATCTGAGAAACTCCACACAAGTCAGTAAAGCAGAATTAGAAAAGGCAGGTTTCTTTGTATTGCTCACAGTGCACTCTGTCACTCTCCCAAGGCAGCATCATTCCTACCGTATTCTGTGTGATATTACACTTTTATTGGCTGTCAGACCTTCACACCAAAAGAATCCAACAACTGTTATTATTATTTGGAACTTCACGGATAAAATGCTGAGCAGCTGACAGATGCGGTAAGTGCTACTTTTTGGGTCACACAGAGCCTGATGAAAGCCCTGTGCCTGTAAGGAATCCTACCACACAATAGCACCCAGGCTGAGATCCATGATTAAGGTTCAAATGAAGCTATTCCTATCGGATTATTCAGAGACCACCAGTCCTAGGAGCCAGGGACAGTCAATGAGAATCTCCAACACAGCTCTTATCTCCTGTTTAAGGTCTGCATATTAACGCAGCATTTAATAACGCAGTCAGTGCTCCTCCACACTTTAAGTCTTCGCCAAGTAACTCTGGAAGTGTTGGATCCTCCTCCCGCTTCTGTGACCTCTCTCGAGGTCAAGGTCAGAGAGTCTGTCCTGGGTCTGGTCAAAATGCGGGTTTAATATCACATCATCTCACACAGCTTCATGTGCCACTTCTGTCACACACAACATGACGCTCAAATTCCAAGCTTGTTTCAACTCCTGCCATCCATCTACTCTGTTTGTCCTGCTTCAACTCAAACCATGACCGCAGCTCAGCCCCTCGCTCCACATTTTTCTCCACTCTGCTCCCTTGTCACCAATGCTAACAGATCCTAGCCTGCAGCACCATCCCTCTGCATCTCCCATGGGATGAAAAGCAACTCTTCCTCCTCCAGGGCCGTACAGTTATCCTGCCTACACCCACCTGCCCTCCCTCATTCTAGCCCCTTCTCCCAAGTCCTACTTTTGCTCTGACACTTGGAAGTTGTCAATTATATATGAAAACAATTCTGAAATCAACAGCATGTATAAAAGCAGCATCCCAAGCACATCCGTCTGTTCAGTCCATCTCAGAACCAAAGTACTCTGTAGCGAGAGCCACCTTCCTCCCACTCCAGCATATGCCCCACGCTTCGGAGCACCAATCTCATATATACTCACACTGGCATCATTTGCTGTCTTCATGACAATGTTTTGCAATCTAGTAGGAAAAATGGACAGGAAATAAGTTCCAAACATGTTCTACTTGGGCTCACATCAAAGCAGGGGTAGTCAATAGCTGTCCTTCACAGAACATTTTGCTTTAAATAACTGTGTCAGGAGGCAGACATCCTATGATGGACATCTTATTTACAAAACACAAGTTTTTACAGGCTTACATGAGTTGCCAACAGAAAACAGAGTGTAGGCGACCTCATAACTTCGTCTTTTCTGCCAAGAAAAAACAGCCTACATTTATTAAGGGGGAGGGGTGAAAAAGTGACAAGACATCCTTGTGTGCTGAATCTAGCGGCGCCACAGCCGATGCACAATCGGTGCAGGAAGGCACCGACATCCAGCAGCCGTATGGGAGCTCCGCAGCCGGTCTTTGGGAAACAAGGCAGCACTTCATCCACCACTTCACTCATACCAGCCTGCCATGGAGGTGAGAATCTAAACACTACGCCGGTAACTTAAACAGAACTTGAGGTTCAAACGCCAAAATAAAACCCATTCTCTATGGATCATGAAGCGAGAGGAGAGCGTAGCCATTACCTCTTGGTTGTCTTTATTCTGATTTGCCCAGAAAATCTTATGGTAAAGTGTCTCCATTGAATTGCTGGAATCTGATCTGTCAAAACAATGTCGATCCAAGACTTCTAAGGTGTGCAAAACTCGGCTGATGGTCACCCCTAGAGACAGGGGTTAGAGAGGAGAGGGAAAATAAAACAAGAAAGAAAAAGGTTTACACAGGAAGACATTGCATTACAGCCATCTGCCAAATCTGTTATTGGAATTAGCCATGGCACAACAGGATTATATGGAAAGAAGAACAGATGTAAACCATAAACTCCCAATGTTTGTTTAATTTTGAGTTGTCTTACCTGCAGTTGATTCTTGGCACTTGTCAAAAGACCACCGCACCTCCACAGCACGACCCCTTTGCTTTATCTGCTGTTCCACTTCATAAATCTTTGCCCGAACCTGTTTAAACAAGAGAGCTGCTAAGTAGCTACTGGTGGAGAGTCTCAGTTTTCATTTCAAGCTTGTGACAGCTTTCTCAACAGGAGCAAGGCACCCTACAGTGTTCCACAACACTTTCTACATTTAGGAACAACAAACTGAAGTACATTCCCCTCAAATAGCTTTGTCTGCTACAGAAGTCATCGTGTACAATAAAATGCCTCTTCCACCCAAGCAAAAGTTAACTTTCAGTTTATCTGAACAGCCTCATTACACAATATGGTCCAGCAAAGACACTACTTATCTGCCATTTTACATTTTAATTTCAGTTTAAATACAGAAAACAACCAAATGTAAATAAAATTCCTGAGGTATGGAACTGTTAGAATGGGTCCAGAGGAGGCCACAAGGATGATCCGAGGGCTGGAGCACTATGAGGACAGGCTGAGAGAGTTAGGGTTGTTCAGTCTGGAGAAGAAAAGGCTCCAGGGAGACCTTAGAGCAGCTTCCAGTGCTGAAAGGGGCTCCAGGAAAGCTGGGGAGAGGCTTTTTACAAAGACATGGAGTGATAGGACGAGGGGGAACAGCTTTAAATTGGAAAGGGGAATACTTAAATGAGACGGTAAGAAGAAATTCTTCATGACGAGAGTGGGGAGGCCCTGGCCCAGGTTGCCCAGTGAAGCGGTGGCTGCCCCATCCCTGGAGGGGTTCAAGGCCAGGTTGGATGGGGCTTGGAGCCCCTGATCCAGTGGGAGGTGTCCCTGCCCATGGCAGGGGTGGGACTGGATGGGTTTTAAGGTCCCTTCCAACTCATTCTCTGATTCCATTAAATATTTAAAGTTGGCTGTAACCCTAATGATCACAAAAGATTATTTGAGATAAAAAGCAGACCTTAAAAATTTGACAAAGAAAAAAACTTACCTGCTGATTAAATACTGAATTTCCACCTGGCATAGGCAAACTAGATGGAGCAACTTGAAGTAAATCCAGAGGTGAGCCTGGATTAATGTTCTTATTTTCATTTGTGGAATAATTCCACACCAAGGCACTTGGGCAACAAAGAGTTACAGTCTGCAAGCAACAGTACAAAACAGAAGTAATTTCTTTTTCTAAACAGGTGATAGACAACAATAAGAGAGTCTGGCACTAAAATCTACAAAGAGATAAAAAGACAGGCCTATGCATGATTGCTTTAGAATACCCATTTGAGGACATTCACCTAGTAGTTGAATTTCTCTCTTCATTATTAAAATAATTAAACACATACATGTTCAATTCCCATTTGTATTGTTGTCATAACGCCATCAAGGAACATCAAAGATTAATTTCAGTCAGATCCTTTCTGCGAAAGGTGAATGGACTTCAAGTCATTTTGGTGTTCAGCTTACAGGAAGAAGCTAGAGGTGAGAAACTAATATTAAAGAAATTAAAATCAACTCTTCTGTCAAGATTTTAAAGCACAAAAGTGTCATCAAAATGCACCATGAACTTCAGATTTACTTCAAAAGAAAGGTTTCGTATTGCCTCACAACAGTCATTTTACAATGGCTTGACCACAGATGCCTATTACCCTGTAACATTTGTTACTGCACAGAGCAAAAGCAGAACGGTTTGGTGTTTGGGGTCAGCTCTTAAATATCATCTAAAATCATGGAAGCCAATTCATCTTACAGATGTTTATTTTTTGAGACTGCTGGAATACTCATTGGGAAGCTCCCTCCGAGTCTGGATCTGGATTATAAAGCAGCACTGCAGCAAAAACACTGCCTAGAGAAATGCTCCTCAGAAAAGACAGAGCTTGTCTGACTCCAGGCTGTCCTCTGGACGTGCTTAGTAGCACAAGAAAAAAGGGTAGAAAGAAGAGCAGAGAAAACAAGAGTTAATAGAAACCCAAACAGTACAGGACAAGCAGAAAGATTATCAGCTGTGCTGCTAGTAGAGAAAAGCTGTAAAGCTGCCAGAGTACATGAGCACACCCCGGCAGCCCAGGATGGAGCCAAACGCTGAAGTTCCCATGACAGACCCATGTTCAACAGGAAAAGTCACAGCACGCTGAGAGCCAGATGGGATCTAACTTCCTGACTTACACACCCCAAGGAGAGGGAGGGTGTGGATGCTTTCCTTTCTTTGCTCTGATAGCACTGAGCCTTGCCTGCGCCTCCTTGGCTCTGGATGTCCCACACAGCGATGACTATGAGAAAGCAGCGGTCCTCAGAGAGGGAGTACCATGAGAAAGGGCTCTTTTACTGTGGAATCTGCTCCAGCTGACCCTGCCTGAGTAGTGGTGGATGATATCACCCTGTCAACCTCACCTATTATGCAGTTCTGTGATCCCAGGGGCACATGTGCACTCCTGGGACAGCCACTAGGACATCTCCGCTCAGTCCCAAGAGACAGACAACTGAACAGACAGCAGGAGGGTGTGAGGAAGTCTCAGCAGGTCAGAACTCGGGAAGGCAAACAATCACAGCTCATCAGACAAGCCCTTTTTTAGAAGATAATTACTCTCCTGACAATTCTGCTACTGTCAAGTAACAAGCTTATGTGAACAGTCTCTTCTGTTCCACAGTCTTTAAAACTGCAGAAGTTGATAAGGCTTGTAATTCTGACCAAAACAAAACAAAGCAGCCTGCAGTGGCACCAAGCGTTGGTGAAGGAAATCCTCAAAGTCTGGAGCTTGCAGAAGTCAGGAGGTGCCATCTTCTGTCCAGCCACACACAGACACACAGGGTCTGGCAGAATCACGCAAGTTCACTGATGAAAATATGATGAGATGTGCAGAGCATTAAAACAACCACAAACACTCCACCATAGAGCAAAGTCTCGGCCGTCTCTGTCAGCAGAGTTGTTCTTTCCCACAGCAGAGGTGCAGACAGACAGACAGCACAAGCTTCTCCAGGTTGTTCCATCACTGAGACTCAGCTGGTGCAGAGAATCCACCCTCCAACCTCCCCTAGACCCACTCAAGTCCTCACCCTTTAATGGATGCAGGTACATTTCAAACCACAACTACCACAGTCACATCCAAAACCCACTCTTTTTTGACAAACTGAATGGTTATAGCCTTGAAAACAAAAAGCAACAGAACGTTGGCCTACCTGCAGCATACAACTCAGTCCATACACCAGTGGACGGTGCTGAGGGCAGGAGAGGAAATCGGAACAGGCGAGCTGTACCGGGCTCACCACGGGACCAGGGGCAGTCGGGCTTGGGGCTGCCAGAGGAGGGTTACTGGGTCCAAGAATCACATGAGGAGAGTGTGCAGCTACAAGGTTAGGACCATCGCTTAGCAATAAAGATAGGCGTCTGGCACAAAAATAAGCAAGGCGACGGGATAGGTAAGCTGACTGAACAAACTCTTCCGAATACTGAAATTTAAAAGAATGCATAGCTTACTACACAGTCTGCTCCGTGTGTTCATTTTCTTTAGCAATCTAACATTGAACATGCATAAAGTAAATAGTGGAGGTAATCCCTTCTAAGAGTCCAGAAATTAGAAAAGAGCAGATCAAATGCAAATCTGTATTTCTGTCTCTCAAGAATTCCACCTGCCCTCCAGGACCAGTTACAGTAACAAAAATCCTTCTATCAATTCTAGTTTAAGACTTTAAAGCATAAACATTTTAAAGGTGCTTATAAATTCCAAATATGCACCATGCAATATATTTCCCTAAATGTCCTAAATAAAACTGCTTATAAGTAGATTCCCATTTATATAGGCCTTCCAGTACCTGAAGGGGCCTACAAGAAAGTGGAGAGGGGGCTTTTTGCAAAGGGCATGGACTGATAGGATGAAGGGGAATAACTTTAAATTGGAAGGGGGAAGATTTAGATTAGACATTAGGAAGAAATTCTTCACAATAAGGGTGGGGAGGCCCTGGCCCAGGTTGCCATGGGAAGTGGTGGCTGCCCCATCCCTGGAGGTGTTCAAGGCCAGGCTGGACGGGGCTTGGAGCAGCCTGGTCCACGGGGAGGTGGATTATCTTTAACATCCCTTCCAACCCAACCACTCTCTGATTCTGTGATTCTATGATTTTACCACCACAAATACTATAATAATTTAAGACGTATCAATCAATTATATTGTATCTGACTTTAAAATATCCATGTACCTGCAGCATTAGAGGCATCAACAACTTAAGGAGATCATCATCAGTGGGTCTAATTTTTTCCAAAACATCCAGTATCCATGTCAAATACTCATGTCTCTCGAGCATTCCTTCCTTAAATGATTTCAAATAACACATCACATTAACTGGGAGCACTAAAGCATGCACGTAATTACAAGTTTTAGTTCTTTTCTGGTTTACCCCTCATTGTCTATGCCAGCACAGAGTTCCCACGCCCCTCGGCCACCACTGCACATGCAGGAACCAGCCACCACCATGACAGCTCGATGGACGAAGAAGCCACTGCGTACAGCACCAATCACCTCCACAGTTCAAATTCAGCTGCCTAATTTACTACTGATGGAGAGATTCCCTCCCAGAAACCCTTCTGCTATTTCTGCCCTTGGGTAGGAACAGCCAGAAAGTTAATCTGGACTAGAACCGCGTGGAACTGAACAGCCAGGCCACCACCACAACACCCAAGGCTTCATGTGCCACGGTGGCCTCAGCCTGATCAACAATCACTAAAAACACCATTAAAAGATGAGATAATATAGAAGAGAGACTAATTGAGTACATTGCTGCAATCACAATCAAGCACACTAAGCAAATCAAGGCTTTTTCAGTGGCAAATCTTTAAATGAATTAGCATTTACAATTTATGCAAGTCTTATGACAAAAGCTACCACTGAGTTCTAAAATTGAACTTTCCAAGAATGGTAACCTCAAAAAAAAAATTCCATGTGTTATTAAAGTATTACCTGAAACATATAAAATGACAACTTTTCATTATATTCCCACTGCTTCAGGGCTTGTTCCATCTCTTGGGGCATCGCTCCAGAGTTGTTGCCTTGGCTGGCAGTCACATGATAAAACTCTGCTACCTTTGCCAGCTGCTCTCGAAGGTACCTGGTTATAATTTGAGTCCACTCTACAACACAAGTTTACAATTAAAACACTTCAGGTGATAAAAGGGAAGGTTTCTATCACAATGAGAATTGAAACAAATGTACATTGCCTTTGTCATCAAAAATATTCCTTCAAAACATTAACCCACAGTTGCATAATGCCACACCTACTGTGAATTAATGAGGTCCCTGCGCACTGGCCTCAAAGCACACACACAGTCAGCGTGCAAGCAGCCTGCTAGCTTAGAGTGGCATAAAAAGCACTGACACAAGGTGAGCCCTCTAGGGAATCACCTGTTTCTTTCATCAGAATTCAGCATTCAGCCACAAAACAGTCTTGAAATAGGTAAAACAAATATACTTCATTACTTCCTTCCACCTGGAGATTTAGTCCCTCTTTCTTTCCCCTCCAAATTCCATCAGCATAAAACTCAAAGGGACTTTGCACAAGCAATGGGATATAAATTTGTTCTTTCTAGAACCACTCCAAAACAGGCAACTCCTCCAGATTTTCACTCCAAGGAGAATGCAGGAGCAGTGTTTCAGGTCAGGGTGACCAGCACAGTGCAGGGATCTGCAAGACTGATGATCTTTCCCTTGTCCTGGATAAGTCAGTAGGTGCTGTTCAGCAAACACACAAACCTACTGAAAATTCTCTCTGCTTCAGCAGTGATCCTGTATCTGGTATAATCAGAGAAATTAGTGAACAGAAGTAAACTTGCTTGGTCATACACAAAGCTTTGGGAAAAGAGGAATGGTAAGGAAGGTATTCTCTTAACAGTAACTGGAACAACCAAGGATATTTGTTAGTAGCTCAGAGACAAACATCTGACAGAACTGTATGTAATCAGCACACTTTTTGAATACATAATGCGAGTGCTTTGACAACCTCAGCCTGTTTACTGTCAGTTATAGGAACTACCACTCCCAAACAACTACTCCCGCTGTTCACTACCCACCTCAGACTTCAACTAGCACATTCGCTCTTTTTTCCCTTTGCATTTCTAATTGCCACTGCTGTCAACATACACAGACTATGTTGGACGGCTTTCTATCCAAAAACACAGAAATTTCTGTATGACACTAGTGGGTTTTAGTGTTTTCATAGAGCAGTTTGACTACATTTACTTCAAACATTCACTCGCTTTTGGAAAAACAATTCCAAATCCAGCACTTCAAACTTATTTTATGTGACAGAATGAAAGAATAATTTCCCCAAAGCAATTACCAATTGCTCTGTGCCACTGAGCTGGAAACCCCGCAACTGCCTTTCTGTTACCTGAGGCACAGATTTAAAACATTTTGGGAACTGTCAAAGGCTGCTCAGTAACACATAGCAAACTACTTCCCGAGAAGCTCCCAACTGCCTTTGCCAAACAGGGAATTTGGACAGAGGAGGTAAAACTTCAGTAACCAACATCAGGACATTCACTGATAAAAGTCACACGCACCTCAGCCCACAGACACTTCTTCTGGTCTCCATCCTCGCTGTGAAGCAGGTACCACCACGGAACCAGCCCAAAACAGGCAGGAGCACCTGCCTACCCCACAACACATACAAACACCTTGCACCTTCCCTGTAAGCATAAACTCCTTTATTTTAAAGCGCTACTATTCCCAGTCAGAGCAAACTAGTTCTAGATCAATTTATTGCAACCAAGCACACAACTTGCACTTTCCTTACCTCCTCCTTACTTCTTTTTGCCTTAACTGCAGCCTAATAAGCACGTGTCTGAGTCCTGGGGCCCAGAACCACCATTTCAGTCACCTGGGAGAGCCACAAATGCTCTCTTACCTCTAGCAGAGCTACTCACAACAGAAGAGGAGAGCAACCAGCATGCTCTCACTGCCTGCTCTGACCTACCCCAATAAACGCTTGCGTCATGCAAGAGGAAAGGGAAGACAACCTGAGAGGCTGGAAAGAGAGGGTGTTTCAGCATCCTATGGTGTGAAAGACCAGGGAGGAGTTTGAGAGAAGGAAAAGATCAAGTCACCCAGCCTCAACCAGTAGCGTCAAAATAGCTCAAAGGAGCCTGAAGCCATCCCATGTCAGAAGAGGAGGGAGGAACTGTGCTAATCTCCCACCAAAACAGCACTGACCTCACTATGGAGAAGCCAACCCCAGCACAGCAGTCTCCCAGGGTTCACACACCAACAGGAACAACAACCTGACTGGATATCTAGGCAAGCATCTCTCCCCCTCCTTGCCAGCCACACAGACTGCCTCCTCCTTGCTCTGTCTCTAGAAGTCTGACTGATTTTTTAAAGTATTTTTAAGACTATCCCTAAAGAACAAACTTGGAATGTTTGCTAGAAAAAAAAATATATATATATTTTTGGGGGGCTTTAACTCAGAGGGAAAACTAGTGTTACGAGGCTACAAACAATAATAAAATCCCATAAAGCAAAGTTTGAAAGACATAGCAGAACGAGTTGGCAGGAAGAAGTAGACATTTCTCACAGCAGTACAGAGATGCTGCTAAACAGCAATAAAATTATCTGTTCTGAACCCAGCTGTTTTGAGGACAAAGAAGGAAAACATTCATTCCAGACAATAGAAAAGCTGTAGGTAGCATATGTAAATTATGAGAGCACAACTACAACTTTGATTACAAATACCTTTAAACACCTTAACGGTGTTCACTGCTTCTCCCACTGGGCTTGGTGCCAGACAGCGGCATCTAAGGTTAGTACTGAAAATAAACACATTGCCATCCACGTTCTAAGCAGCAGGCTTTGAAATCCACATCTGATCCCAGCCTTTCTAAATTAGTGGTTCTGTTCATTCCCTGGTAACGTTTATCTTGGCACAGCCTCTGCCTCCCCTGCCAACCCCACGGAGATCGGTGGCGGTGGTGGAGATGCATCATAATCATTTCCTCAGAGGCTGTACCTGGAGATGTAGGGAGGAATCAGCTAGGAGGAGCAGTGGCCAAGGAAGCAGCATTTATGCTGCATGGGCCTTTCTACTTTTTGACACACATTTCTACACAAAACTGATTTAAAAGAATTTTTATTCCCCTTTCCACTACAAAGATTCCACTTTGGATACCAAAGCCACAACAAGAAGAGCAGATCTCTTCAGCTGTTATTATGCATTTAGATACTATAGACGTTTATTTACCAATATTTGGGTCAGTGGCCTGGCGTTTCTTGATTTTAGCTTCAGAAATAGCAGCATAGTAGGCACATGTCATTTTGATCAGCCATGCCGCTCGCAGAAGTGGCACAGAATATTTTGCTAAATAAGCAAAAACATCTTCTTTTTTACTTAGAATAGGAACCTGAAATGAAACAGGAAACAAGTTATCACAGTGGGCACTTCTACGTTAAGCCCAGCCCACCTCTGGTCAACCCCCACGCTGCCTGGATAACAGCAGACCCCTTCAGCAACCCAGGAACCCATCACACTAACAGCACCTACTGGCCAGGCACACAGAAACAGAGACTTCACAAAGAGATACAGCCCCACGTTTCCCCCCAGCTTCACTAGGAGCATCCTTCTCCCACTCAGAGATGCCTGCAGGGCCACCAGAAAAACCCTGGACACAGCCACGGGCATTCAAAGTGCAGGAAGAGACACAAAAGCTAATCCTCAGAAGCTCTGGAAAACGGAGATACTTTTAGGGTGACAGTTCAATTACAGAGGAAACATCAGTGTCATGAACTCCTCGTTCAGAGGAGTCCTTAACCAGAGCACAGCTTGGAAACACAGCTAATGCTGCCAGCACTGGCCACGCACAGCAGGCTGGTCTTCCACAAGACTTCCAGGTGAAAAGTCACACAGCACAACCCAAGAATCAGAGGAAGGAGTATTTCAATACCTTTTTTGCTAAAAGAGTCAGTGGTTTACTTCCTGCTAAATCTGTGAACCAGTTGTGAATCGCACTCTGAGACCGAGCAGTTACCAGCCAGTAGTTGTCTTTGGCATTTACTTGTGGTTTCTTCTTTCCCGTGTCCTGGAAAGTGTTAAGTTTCAGCTTTTCCGCCAATATACTGCTAAAGTAAGCGCCAATCTAGTGAGGAAAAAAAAGCAGAACACGTACGACAACTCAGTGAGCAAGCATCTATTGTACATCAATGCACAAAGGATTCCATCTGAAGAGATGTAGTCATCACACTAGTCCAGGCTATGCACCTAGTAAGATTACACTGCAACTCCCTCCAGCTACAGCTGCAAAATGGGGATTCGGATATAAAGAACCTGTGCAACGCTTCTGCATTATCATTATAGAAGCTGCAGGTCAGCAAATCCCAACCGAAGAGGACCAGGCTTGAGACAGCAGAGATGCAGCTGCCATTTCCATCACTGCCCAGAGCCACATCCCTGCAGCAGATGTGAGTCTCTGATTTAAGCCTCCAGTTCAGGGGGTTCTCAGAACACTCCTCCCCTTCAACACTTTGCTGTAGCATAGTATGTGCACATACACACTATACACTTCTATCTCCAACCAATTATGCTGTCACAAGAATAGCATTCATAGTCTTTCCACCACCACTTGCAGCAGGCAGAACTTCCCAGATTCAAATAAGCTAGGAACTCTTCTAACTTCTGTTCAAAACACCTTTGCCACCACTCAGTGCCTCCAGAATGAAAAGCTTTTTAAGTAAGATGTGCTCCCTCCATATTTTCAATCCCAAACCATCAGAAATGCCCAATGGAGGTTTCACTTCCTATTTAAACTTAGAAAACTACTGTAATAGAACCTAATTTTTAGGGCTGTCAGTAAGAATAAAACATATGATTTTCTAATAAACATATTTATAGTTGGGTAATTTTAAAATCTATGCAAAGCTTTCAGGAGACACTGAACTTGCTTTGGTAATTCTACACTTCAGTCTTCCAAATAACTACAAGCACTTCCCTGTGAATTTCTGGTTTACTTTTCAAACAGTTATGTTCAACACTCAAAACAAAAATAATAACAATAGAAAGTGCCTGCAGGTGGCAATTCTAGAAAACAAAATCAGAAGAATGTAACTCCCTTTCTACTCTGCTCTTGTGAGACCCCACCTGGACTTCTGTGTCCAGTTCTGGAATCTCCAACATAAGAAGGATATGGAACTATTGGAACAATTCCAGATGAAGCCACAGAGATGATCCAAGGGCTGGAGCATCTCTGCTATGAGGACATGCTGAGAGAGTTGGCGTTGTTCAGCCTGGAGAAGAGAAGGCTCCAGAGAGACCTTAAGAGCAGCCTTCCAGTACCCAAAGGAGCTCCAGGAAAGCTGGGGAGGAGCTTTTTACAAGGACACAGAGTGACAGGATGAGGGGGAATGGCTTCAAATTGGAAAGGGGAAGATTGGAATTAGACATAAGGAAGAAATTCTTCACAATGAGGGTGGTGAGGCAGTGGCCCAGGTTGCCCAGGGAAGTGGTGGCTGCCCCATCCCTGGAGGTGGAAGGGACCTTGAGCAGCCTGGTCCAGTGGGAGGTGTCCCTGCCCATGGAGGGGGCTTGGAACTTGATAATCTTAAAGGTCCCTTCCAAACCAACCCATTCCATTCCATATTAGCTCTGTAATTAACATCAAAGATTCCCAACTAGAGAGCAAAGCAGCCAAGAACCAAGCTCAAGCACTGCCAGCTTGGTTCCAGTTTCAATCAGCACAATCAGATCTCTTACCTTGGAGGCATTAATTACAATATTTCTAGCAGACCCGTGCTCATCTCCCGAGAAGGCAGGTTGGTTACTGAATCCTTGTTTTACATTCACTGCAGTAAGTTCATCCTGTAAAGAGTGTTTTAAGTGCAAAAAGTGAAATGACAATTTCAGAAGTCACACCATTGCACGTCTTAAAGAAAATTTATGTATTTGCTAGTAGGTCACACTTTGCATTCACCTGAAGCCTCAAAGCACTTTGCAGATTCACCAGATTTCAGTGGAGGGAAATACGATGCCACCCCTATCCCGCCAGTCCCCGTTGAGTGTTCACCTCACTACAGACTTCAAGGTCGTACTTTGACAAGGATTCCACTTGCTTTGCTAAAAAGATTGCTGCCCATGGGAAGAGTAGCAGGAAACAAGGCCTTGGCTGCCTTCATAGAACCTGGAGTCCTTCCACATGAAAGTGGTGCCAGTCACCAGCCACCCTGAACGCACCTTCAAACTTAAAATTCTTCCATACTTATTCAGAATCAGATGCCTGTCAGACTGAGGTTTACCTCCACCAGATGAAGAGGAAACTTGACTTCTTTGTTTTTCTTCATCTCCCTCTGAAGAGAGGGCACAGATCTCCCCAACAAACCAGCAACTCACCACCAAGGCACTCTACACAGAAGCTTCCATTTGGTTTATTCTCTTAATGCTTTGCAACACATTTTGCTTTTCAGTATTTCTGCAAAGTTTGGGAGTAACACAGAAGACGGCAATGCATTTAGAAGGAATTCAGGCTCTCTGGGGTTTATGAGGTTGGCAAGCCTCATCTGAATTTTAAATGAAATACAGAAGAAGTGCTGGAGCACTCCTCCACCCACACTATCCCCAAGACAGCCATGAAAACACAGATAAAGGCAGAGATGCAAGTGATCAAAGAGATAAAAATCAAATAAATAAAAGGTAAATGGCAAACAGATGGAGATGTATGTTACTATTAGTGCCATTTCCACAGATGACCCCACTTCTGTTATCTTTAAACTTCTCTTCTGAAAAAAATGCTGCCTAGATATCATTATGCTGAATATAACCAAGAACCGTATGTCGTGCTGCTGCATCCACCACCACCATAGGAACAAGCTGTGGATGGGCTGACAACACACACATCAGTGTTTTGGTTTTGTCTGGCTCTGATTATTAGCTTAGATTTCTCCTTGTCTTCAGCACTAGTTCAGAAGATTAAAAACACAGAACATAGCACAGTTGCATAACCAAACACCAGCTAGCAATGAAAAGATGCCATCTGTGAACACAACGCACAGAGATACCTTTACAAACTAACTAACAATGAAATGGATGTTCGTGGGAGCTCTCATTATGTCTCACTTACACCAGCTCCACTAACAGCTCAGGGTCATTTGCTTCCTAGCAAACAGCAGTTTCCTGAACAAACAAGCAGAAACACCAGCACAGCTAACTACGCAACACTGAACACACCAAAGTAAGGCCACTTTCACTGGGCTGGATTGCAATCCCTCTCCTAATGAAAGGCACAGGAGCACCACACTGCATCCCTGGGGCTCCCGCAGGGATGTCAAGTTTCCTTTCAAAATGTCAAGCAGGACCCCAAGCAAGCCCAATCAAGATTTAAAATCCTCCTGCAATTTCAAATAGGCAAAAGAACATTCAGGCCCAACTGGCATTAATTTGTTTCAGAAAGAACTTAAACTGTTTCATGGGGGATATTCAAGACCCACCAATGTATCCCGCAGCACTTGGAAAGCAGCACATGCAGGTGGATATCTTCACAGAAAGAAAGCCTGACAAGTTCTGGCTGATGTTCACAAGAGCTGAGCAGCATCAGCTCTGCAAGAACTCAGACCCCAACTTATATCTGTGCCTGCTACTTCACATCACAGCAGCTGTGACACTGCAAAGCACGCTCTGAGGAAGCCACCTCTAGCACTTATCCAGCCGGCTGCAGCCAGCACACTCACGCTAGACTGAGAACAAACGAACCGACTGATCGGATCAAGCACTGAGGTGTAACGGTTGGGTGTTCTAGACTGTATAATTCCATATTCATTTCCTTTTGATAAGCAGAAGCGCTTTCAACTTAAGCGTTCTCCTGCTTCCTCATTACTGCAGCACCAAACCAGTAAGAGAGAAGCAGGTGATGATGTAGAAAGGTTTTCAAAAACTAGGAACTGGCCAGTTTATTCTGACCTCTAAGCTGAGCACTACTGCAGTGCTATTTGACAGTCAAGACAAGGATTTTTAAGAGGCATTCTTTTTCTCCCTAACCTCGTAATTTCAGTAGATTTAGATTAGATATATTAAATATATTTCTTCTTTACCCCCATAATAGGGTAGATTTAGATTAGATATTAGGAAGGAATTTTTCACTGTAAGGGTGGTAAAGCACTGGAAAATGTTGCCCAGAGACATCACAGCTGCCCCATCCCTGGGTTGTTCAAGCCCAGGCTGGATGAGGCTTTGAGCAACCTGAATGAAGGTGTCCGGGGGTGGAACTGGATGGGTTTTAAGGTCCCTTCCAATCCAAACCATTCTATGATTCTATAATGATTCCACAGATTTTCCATCAGAAGAGAAATTTAAAAGAAGTTCAAATTAAACTCATTAACACAACAAACCGGATCTTCTTAACTAATTACCTTTAGATCCTCTCACATGCTCCATCTTTTGTTTCATGTCTCTTCATTACAACAAGGTACCTACTTTCAGCAGCTTGAAGCTACCACAGCCTAAGCCTGAGAAATCCAAGCCCTCAGCAGGAAGGGCTTTAGGATTTCAGCCTGGGGTGTAGCTGCTGCAGCACAAACCTTCCACTCATGTTCAGCTTCCACTATGTCAAGCTTGGTTTGAATAACAAGACCAAAAAAAGAACTCCCTAAAAGAGACAGTACGAAATACTGTGCCAGTTACAGGTTACTAAACAAGCCACATTTCATGGTGAAGAGAGTAATAATGATATTTAGAGGAGTACTATTCACTCTGAATCAGCAGCTTAGAAGTCACGAACGAGAATTAGCCATACCTCACAGCCAGCAGCAACTCCTGTGGGAAACTAGGAAGATGACATAGTGGCCTTGTTATAGACAGATACCGAGTACAAGAAGGAAGATTGGTCTCTTATAACACTGAGGAGCCTAGAAAGATACGTCTATTCCGAACTGGCCTAAGGGGAACAATACTGGAGAGGCTCCTCTGAACAAAATTTCAACTGCTACACCCATCCTGCCCATGAAAAGGTGGTCTGGGCTACTGGCGATTGCAGACGTTGGAGAATTGCACCTTGGAAGGGTCAAACGCTGTGCACCATGTGCATCATGAAATTCCTTATGTCCGAAGGCTATTTCTCAGCAGCAAATGATGCAGGTTGTGCTTTTTTGTGCTTTGAAACTGAGTTCAACTGAAGTTAAAAGCATTACTCATTAGTAAAATCATCAGGATCTGGCCCCAATGATAGGGTATATTCAGTGGTTATATCTTTGGCTTGTAATAAGCACTATTTGCATGACATTTTATCCATCTTAGGAAAGATCGTAACAACTTAGAGCACGGGAAGAGTTAGAAAAGAAGTCGATTCTAACACTTGCCTGTGGCTGCTCCTGCCAGGGTGCGATTTCATAGAATCACTAGGTTGGAAAGGACCCACTGGATTATTGAGTCCAACCATTCCTTTTAATTTCTTGGTTAATTTCCAAGCCTTCCTTTTGCTCAGCAATCAGCAGCAGGGATTGCTGATTATAAAGAGCAACTACATGCAAAGCACTGTCCAGGGTTCAAGGAAGCTGCATTACAGAATGACAAGGAAAGCTAAATCCTCCTCATCTTTCTCTTAGAGCAGCATCAGGTGTTAAAAACAGCCTCAGCATGTTCATGCAGAAGCTCTGTGCTATGCAGTTTGTAGACTTCCCTTCCACCACCCCCTTATTCCCACAGAGAACATCCTCCCCATGGGGCACTTGCCAACGCTCGGGGCTAAGCTTTACCCCAAGCTTTCCACAAGGCGACCCTGCAAACGACCCTGGAGGGCAGGTAAACCAACTTCAGAGCATGAGAGCTCAGGGGTCTCTGGAGGAGCTGGCTCCTCACATGGAGGGAATTCAGATAGGCACCAGGCGACACTCAGCAACACCAGCGTCAGCAGAGAGCCCATTCCCACCTCCACTAGGATCTTTAACCCCATATTCATCTCCTTTTTCCAATGACAAAGACTTCTCCAGCCCCATGGCTGGAATGACACAGGACTGTGTCCTGTAAATGCAACACAAACTAACGCTGCACGTACACACGTGGAATGAAGACTTTCCCCAAGCCACATTTCAATCAATTACATTATGGCAAATAACAATGAGCCTGCCGCAGTTATTTTCTACTTAGTAATGCACCCATGAAACATATTTTAAATATTAACCATCTGGGCGCTTGCCACTTCCATTTTTATTGTAACTGGCTGCATATTAATAAATGTGTCTGCAAGAATCAATCCACCACCTTGACTAAAAATATTTAGCAGTCTAGAGCTAAAAATTCATCTCCATACATTGTCATAGCTGAGTTCAGATGCAGTTCTGTGAGCCTGGTCACGATCAAACAGAAATACACGTTAGAGAAATATTTCTAGTTAACGTAATCACCAAGTTTGTAAACATGATGAGAAGCAACATAATGGTGAAGAGACAGAAGGATGCTGGAGTTAAAAAAATTGATATGCATCTCACAGGGTTGGTAATGGCCTTGAATACGCATCTTCCATTGCACGTTGTCCAAGCTCCACTCAACAACACTGACCAAGGATCACTCTCCAGCCTACATGAACCTGGTGATAATGCTCACAAACAACTAACAAATTACCCTTAATGAGCCTCCTGTCTAGAAGTCTCAACAAGAGGACAGCAGATCAGGATGAGAGCACAGCACAATGCATGTCTGCCCTGCTGCACTTGCTGCATTTAACTGGAGCTCACGCGCGTTATCAGCCTGATGACTTCTACAAGCTCCAAAGCACTGAGACAGAAGACAGCCAGGAACACCAGAAGGACAGGACATCCCAGACCAACTACCCAAGAGGCAGGAGTATCCAGCACACAGGTCTCTGTGTGAGCCACAACACAGCACGCGAGGCAAATCTCAGAGACCCACTGACCTTGTGGGGGGACACTCCCATTCACAGAACCCTAACAGAGGCTTCTTCCACCCACGTCTGGAGGGCTAGCAGCCCAGAAGCAAGACAAGGGAGAGCCTACAATCAACCCCACAGCTTTGCTGGATGTGCCAGCCATATCACAGCACCCACTTGGATGGCACGCTCACCCCCAGCACCAACTGATGAGGCAGGTCTCCTGGCTTCAGCTGTGGCACCCAGGAGTAGCAGAGCCACAGCCCAGCTCACCTGCACTCTGTGTTTTCAGATACATTTCCCAACATCCAACACACTCCAGCCTTTTCATTCCTCCAACCAGAGGTCCTTGCTGTCAGCTCAGAAATAAGGGCGGGCAGCTCAGCAGTCCCACACTTTCCTCTTTGGGCACCTCACAGGCTAGGGGTGCCCCTCATAGCAGGGGATTGTACCCCTCGTGGGATGGGGGTGCTCCTCACAGCAGGCAGGGCAGGCTGTACACTCATGGGCCCGTGCCCCTCAAAGACTGGGGGGGACCCTCAGGGGTCTGTACCCCTCCTCAAGGACTGGAGATACCCCTTACAGGTCTGCATCCCTCAAAGACCAGGGGTGCCTCTTACAGATCTGTATCCCTCATAGGCAGAAGGTATCTGTTTACAGGTCTGGTCTGTGCCCCTCAGAGACCAGGGGTGCTCCTTACAGATCTGTGCCTCTCAAAGACTGGAGATGCCCCTCACAGCCCTGCACCCCTCAAAGACCAAGGATGCCCCTTACAAGTCTGCAGCCCTCATTGGCAGGGGGTGACCCTCATAGGTCTGTACCCCTCAAAGACCAAGGGTCCTCTCATTGGCAGGGGGTGACTCTCACACCTCTGTGCCCTTCAAAGACCAGAGGTGCCCCCCAAAGACCAGAGGGTGCCCCTCACAGCCCTGCACCCCTCAAAGACCAGGGGTGCCCCTTGCAGGTTTGTACCCCTCATTGGCAGGAGGTGACCCTCACAGGTTGTGACCCCCAAAGACCAGGGGTGCATCCTACAGGTCTGTGACCCTCAAAGATGAGGGGTGCTCCCCATTTGCAGGGGATGACCCTCACATCCCTGCATCCCTCAAAGACCAGGGATGCCCCTTACAGGTCTGTGACCCCCAAAGACCAGGGTTGCCCCTGCCAGGTCTGTACCCCCAATGGCAGGAGGTGCCCCTCACAGTCCTGTACCCCTCAAAGACCAGAGGTGCCTCTGACAGGTCTGTGACCCCCAAAGACCAGGGGTGCCCCTCATTTGCAGGGGATGATCCTCACATCCCCGCACCCCTCAAAGCCCAGGGGTGCCCCTGCCAGGTCTGTCCCCCCACTGGCAGGGGGTGCCCCCCCCCACTCCCCTCCGCGGAAAATGCCGAGTCAGCGGCGGCGCCTCGGGGGCGCTGCGGGGGCCGCGGGGGCCGCCTCCCTCACCTCCTTCTGGCGCGGGTCCTGCGGGTAGACGTCGGGCGGGCCGAGGCGCGGGCGCTTGAGGGGCCGGTGCTCATAGCTCAGCAGCCCGAAGGCGGCCATGATCGCTCATGTTCGCCGGCGCGGCGGGCGGCGCTGGAGCGGGCTCCGAGCGCCAGGGAGCAGCACTCGGCGGCTTCGCCCCACGCCGCGGGGCGGCTGCGCCACGGGACCGCGGCCCCGGCACTGCCCCCCCGGGCCCCGCTGCGGGGGTGAACATCGACAGCCCCCTGAGCACCCCCCCCACCGCTGCGGGGCTGAGCACCTACACTCATAGAATCACAGAATCACCAGGTTGGAAGAGACCCACCGGATCATCGAGTCCAACCATTCCTAGCAAACACTAACCCATGTCCCTCAGCACCTCGTCCACCCGTCCCTTAAACCCCTCCAGGGAAGGGGACTCTACCCCCTCCCTGGGCAGCCTCTGCCAGGGACCAATCACCCTTTCTGTGAAAAATTTTTTCCTAATGTCCAGCCTGAACCTCCTCTAGTGGAGCTTGAGGCCATTCCCTCTCATCCTGTCCCTTGGGAGAAGAGCCCAGCTCCCTCCTCTCCACAACCTCCTCTCAGGTAGTTGGAGAGAGCAATGAGGTCTCCCCTCAGCTCAGCCTCCTCTTCTCCAGGCTAAACACCCCCAGCTCTCTCAGCCGTTCCTCATCAGGCCTGTTCTCCAGCCCCCTCACCAGCTTCGTTGCTCTTCTCTGGACTCGCTCCAGAGCCTCAACATCCTTCTTGTGGTGAGGGGCCCAGAACTGAACACAGGATTCGAGGAGCGGTCTCACCAGTGCCGAGTCCAGAGGGAGAAGAACCTCCCTGGCCCTGCTGGCCACGCCGTTTCTGATCCAAGCCAAGATGCCATTGGCCTTCTTGGCCACCTGAGCCCCTGCTGGCTCATGTTCAGTCGCTGTCAACCAACACCCCCAGGTCCCTCTCCTCCAGGCAGTTTCCAGCCAGACTTCTCCTAGTCTGTAGCTGCCCAGGGTTGTTGTGCCCCGAGTGCAGGACCCGGCATTTGGCCTTGTTAAACCTCATCCCATTGGTCTCAGCCCAGTGGTCCAGCCTGTTCAGATCCCTTTGCAGAGCCTCCCAACCCTCCCTGAGCTCCTGCTGCGGGGATGAACATCAACACCCCTCAAACCACACCACTGCGGGGATGAGCACCGAGACTTCCCTGAACCACCACCACCCACCCACCCCCCCCGGGGAATGAGCACAGACACAGCCCCCCCAGAACCGCACCGCTGCGGGGCTGAACCCTGAGCCCCCAACTGAACCAGGACCCCCTCCAAATCGCAGCAGTGTGGGGCTGAACCCCGACTCCCCTCTCCCCCCAAACCGCTGTCCCAGACCCCCGAGACACCAGCAGGCTCTCTCCCATCTGCCCAGAAGGGGTTTTCAGTCCCAGGTCCAAACTTTCAGTGAAGAAGTTTTTTCTAATGTCCAATCTGAACCTTGCCTTGCTCAGCTTGAGGCCATTCCCTCTCGTCCTGTCCCCTGTCCCTTGGGAGAAGAGCCCAGCTCCCTCCTCTCCACAACCTCCTTTCAGGGAGTTGGAGAGAGCAATGAGGTCTCCCCTCAGCCTCCTCTTCTCCAGGCTAAACAATCTGAAATTCCCTCAGCTGCTCCTTGTAAGATTTGTTCTCCAGCCCCTTCACCAGCTTCATTGCTCTTCTCTGGACTCGCTCCAGGACTTCAAAATATACCAGGACCAGAACATATTCCCCACCCACTCAGTACAGGTGCCATCTCCTTAGGAACTGGAGCTGTAGCTGCATGCCTGCATTAGCATTATAGTAAGCAAGCATGAAAACTTATTTTCCCCTTGTCTACCCATTATTTGTGCCAGATCCCCTCCTTGTGCTATATCTCCAGGACTGTACAAACACAAGGCACTTTGGAAATACAAGATTAGATAGCTGGTTGACAATAAGTCCAAATAAAATTAGCAGCAGCACTCTACAAAGGAGCTTATGTTCTAGTTCGGTACGGACAAGAAAAGGGAACAGGCAAACCACATTTCTGTTGTCTCTAAACAATTCTCTAATCAAACCACAGGTAACTAAAAGCTGAGCCTAAACAAGGCGATAGCAATAAATTAGGACAGTAATGCCCTACACTGTCTCATATTTGTTAATACAGCTTCTAGTTAAATCTTTGTTATTTTTGGTTAGTTGAATTATAATGCTTTTCATGCATCCACCTCTGTGATTCACCAAAGCCAAGCATCAACAAGTCTGAGATCTTTAAACTTTAAAACCTAGCTCTGAGACGCCTTCCTCAACAGGTTTGTCAGACTTCACATATGACCCAAGCGCATCCTCAAGGGACCAGCAGCGTTTGTCAGCTCTGCTCTGGTGGTTCTTCTCTCCTCACTTTGCTCTCATAAAAAATATCTAATAATTCAGGGCATTTTTCACAGTGGTTGTTCACCTCCTGCACTGTAGACCTGCACCAGCTGCTAAATGCAGGGGAATAGTACAGTATATGATGCTGCACTCCAGGGTCCAGCTGCAGGAGAAACTGAGCATCTGGAGTTGGATGTCAGCATTTTATATGTCACCACTAGCATTCACACAATATGTTTTATACTTACAGTGAAAAGTGGAATCAATTAATCATCGTACAACACGCCAGTGGTGCGGGTGGAGAAGTATTATAGTCTTTCTTTAAATTTAGGTGTTTTTTTAAAAAAAATAAAGCCTTTAACATAATTTGGGAGAAATTTCAATAAGTTCTTATAAACTATAGGTTCTACTTCAGTTGTTGCCATTGTAAACATCTTTCATTTGTAAGTCAAAAGGAAAACATTGTTATTAGCAGCGCAGTTCAGGCTAGGATCAGAAAAATGCATCTGTTCTGCCTACTAAATCAGTGCAGATGAGGACCTTGAAACACAGACGTCCCTGATGGTGTTGTGGGTCACACGCTGCACAGTTATCTCCAGCCCAATCACATCTCTGCTACCATCATGCCACCAGCTCACTGCAAGGGACAGCTGGACAATCACCACCTCCGTTTTCCTGAGGGATTCTGAAACACCTTGACTCATTCAGAAAACTACACGGTTTCCTATGGCATAAACTATTGCTCTGTATGAAAAGACTGTCAGAAAGCTGACTCTTGAAAAAAAAGCATCATCAAAATAGATAAATGCAATCAACTTCTTCCTGGGAGATAGTTACTTATACACGCAGAAGTCCAAGCCTGTTGCTTTCACCGCTATCGTACGGGTGACAGTGGCACTAAAATATTACAGTGCCTCTTCAGGGAACAATAAACGCATTCTGCTCGAGTGAAGTGCTCAAAACCATCTTTTAAAAAGAGCCTTTTCCTATACCTGTATGTCCTCAGCACGGTGCGCAGCGTGAGCTCAGTGGTGAAGGACCCCAGCAACACAGCAGTGTGCCATCTCTTAGTTATGTGCAATGAGCACAGCGTGAATCGCAGCTTTATTTAAGCATTAGCTTAAAAAAATAAATCTGTCTGTACACAGCCCTGCTTCATTTTAGTTCTAAGGTTTTCTTAAAAACTGTGTAGTTAAACCAGACTTAGTCTTTAAGCCTAACTGATACAATATTTTTAAACCCCCTAAGAACAAGCCTGCCATAGATGTACATCTAGTTAACAAACCACTTTCTAAATTGATATGGTTAGGAAATGACCTGGATGAAGGCATGAGTGCAGATGACACTAAGCTGGGTGGAAGCGTGCATCTGCTGCAGGGTCGGGAGGCTCCAAAGAGATCTGAACAGGCTGGACCACTGGGCCAAGACCAATGGGATGAGGTTTAACAAGGCCAAATGCCAGGTCCTGCACTTGGGGCACAACAACCCTGTGCAGCCACAGACTAGGAGAAGTCTGGCTGGAAACTGCCTGGAGGAGAAGGACCTGGGAGTGTTGGTTGACAGCAACTGAATATGAGCCAGCAGGGGCTCAGGTGGCCAAGAAGGCCAATGGCATCTTGGCTTGGATCAGACACGGCGTGACCAGCAGGTCCAGGGAGGTTCTTCTCCCTCTGGACTCGGCACTGGGGAGACCGCTCCTCGAATCCTGTGTTCAGTTCTGGGCCCCTCACCACAAGAAGGATGTTGAGGCTCTGGAGCGAGTCCAGAGAAGAGCAACAAAGCTGGTGAGGGGGCTAGAGAACAGGCCTTATGAGGAGCGGCTGAGAGAGCTGGGGGTGTTTAGCCTGGAGAAGAGGAGGCTGAGGGGAGACCTCATTGCTCTCTGCAACTCCCTGAAAGGAGGTTGTGGAGAGGAGGGAGCTGGGCTCTTCTCCCAAGGGACAGGGGACAGGACGAGAGGGAATGGCCTCAAGCTCCACCAGGGGAGATTCAGGCTGGACATTAGGAAAAAATTTTTCCCAGAAAGGGTCATTGGTCCCTGGCAGAGGCTGCCCAGGGAGGGGGTTGAGTCCTCATCCCTGGAGGGGTTTAAGGGACAGGTGGACGAGGTGCTGAGGGACATGGTTTAGTGATTGATGGGAATGGTTGGACTCAATGATCCGGTGGGTCTCTTCCAACCTGGTTATTCTATGATTCTATGAAAAACCCCTAATGTTGTGTTTGCTGAGGTCACTAACAATACACAGATGGATGCAGGTGGCCGTGCCTCTGGTTCTACAAAAGTCCCCAAGTATGTCAGCACTCCAGGGGCTGGGTTATTTTGTGCCCCTGGCTTTGGCTTGCATGAGGAACAAGGCACATCCCTGGTAGCAGCCAGAGCCCAGCAAGAGCCAGAGCATCTCCTACACAAACTGCAGGGAGCAGGCATGTCGCAAGCCTCGAGGTGGACTGGGTCTTCTGTAATGTGCATGAAAGCACATTTGCGTGCATCTGAAATCTGAGCAGAAATGTTTGCCTGAGCATCTTGCACACTGTAGCCAGGACAATAAAATACTTAACAGACACGCTGCCCTTTCCAGGGAATGCCTCGACAGGGAAAAGCAGTGCCTATATGCAGCCAAATATCACAAAGGGTCTCCCCTGGCTTAGCAGGGGTACTGCGTGTTACCTGTCATCAAATTAGGAACAACAGAACAGAGCAGCTCAGCATCACTAGCTTTACAGAAAACTAGGAAAAACACTCTGAAAACTTCATCTGCTCTCTAAAAAGGATCAGACACAGCAGCCAAACCCCTGTGTACCCAGTCAGCCAAGGGGGCTGGGAAGAGCAGAGCCCTCATCAAATTACAGAGGTTCTTCTGTCATCTTAAACCCATGTTATCAAGTGGCACGGAGGATGCACTGAAGCACTCGACAAACTGCTCCTTTTTTTCCAGCTCACTTAAATGCAAGCTGGAGTTCTACAGAAGGGGATGGGGAAGAAATAAACCTTTACAGCATCTTTAAGGAAAGTCGTGCCTCGTGGGGGTTCATCACTGCTGAAAGCCCTCCAAGGAGAAGGCTCCTGCCATGGTCACAGCTGGCTGGGTGCCTGGGGCTCCGTCCGGGGAGCTCGGCTGCTTGCCCTGCTGGTGAAGACCTTGCCTTGCCCAAAGCCACATCTCTTAGACGGCTTCGCACGCCACCATGCCAGCTCAGCAGAAGAAAATTATCTTTTGCATCGCTGGGGTGCTGAGCTTCGCCTGCGCGCTAGGGACAGCAGCAGCCATCGGCACGCAGCTGTGGGTCAAGGGGACGATCCTCTGCAAGACTGGAGCCCTGCTCGTCAATGCCACCGGCCAGGAGCTAGAGAAGTTCATTGGCAAAATCCAGTATGGGCTTTTCTACGGGGAGCGCGTGAGACAGTGCGGGCTCGGGGGGAGACCTTTCCAGTTTTCATGTGAGTAACAATGGCATTTGAATTATTTAACACCGCGCTGCTGACGGCAAAGGGAGCCAGGCGATCGCTGCCCCAGCATCTCCTTGCTCGTGCACAGAACCTAACAAGCACAAAATATTCTAAAGCAAATTCTGCTGCTACAGTGTCCTCATCTCCAGGTTCATATGACTTCTTTTCTGGCACTAGTACAGCCAGGCTAACATTTACATCAGTCTATTTCAATTACACAGATATCTAGATTTCAAAAAAATTACACTATCACTTAAAAAAATAAAAATATGTTTGTTTTTCAGTTATTCCGTCACCTTCCTGTGTGTGTCAATCTTATGTCCTCTGTTCCATTGTGAAAACAGTGACCTGAATTAGCAGAAATCTCACAAAAGAGCTGGGGCATAGGCACACATGGCTGCTGGTGAGAAAAGAAGCAGCCAAAAGGTTAGCAATCTACTGCATTAATCAGAAAAACAGCTGGTTGGTGCTTGCTGATGTGCACTTGGCTGATTTGCAGCTTGAACTTGGTATCTGACATGCAGAATTTTATCAAAGGCTCTTAGCGGTGGTTTGGCTTTACATGTAATATTCATAACCTATTTATCTACAGGGATAAGAAGATCAATAAAATGATCAAGTGAACACACAGCCTGTAGACAGCAGCACATTAAACAGGTTAACAAACAGCTGTATGGTGTAGGTACAGTGTGCTACCTGAAGTTATTGCAGAGCACTGCTTAGAAGCATTTTGCTAAAACAGCACTGGTAAATGGCTTACACAAGTCATTTAAGGCAAGGTTACCTGATTACGTATCAGAAATCATTTACTATGTAATATTTTTCCAAAGTAATAGGCCAAAATCATCTAATAGAATACTAAGATTTGCCATCTCTATTTAAATTCCATCACTAAACTGTTTATGCAGCTGAAGCTCTCCCCAGTTGCTTTGTTTGCCATCACAGCAGGCAGATATTCCACCCTGCCAGTTAAAGGCTGGGGTGAATTTTCAGAGGGATCCACTGAATCCCAAGGAATGAGTTTTCTGCTGGAGGTGAAATTGTTACGATCCACAGCTGACAATGCCGGCAGCAACCAGCAGCTGTGGTGGATGCTGGTCCAGGTGACCCAGCTAACCTGCCCTGCAGAGGAACAGAGACCAGAGGCAGCTGCAGCCTGAGGTCACAGCCATCCCCACAAGCAGCCTGGGGCACCTGGCCAGGTGTATTCTCCAACTCCTGCATCTCCAGGTAGGAACCAAGCCCAGCTGAGCAGCCCTATGGCTCACCCCAGCCTCCAATTAGAGCTCCATGTGTAGGGAGAGCAGCAGTGGAGGAAATCAGTGGCCCAATTGGTGCAATTGAAGTCATGGAAGGTCACCTGCAGATACCTGGGCTGCAGCAAAAGGCAGGGCATCCCTCTCTGATCCACAACAGCTTCATGCACAAGGCAGGAGCAAACCCCAGCCACACTAGACAACCCCACAGCAGAGGAGACCCAGTCAAGATATCCCATTGGCTTCCATTCCAAATTATTTTCTTTCCACCTCTTTGTTACTTAAATGCTTTGAAACCATTTCATGGACACACCCCGCATTCAGGCTCCCATCTGTACACCTCATCTCACTACAGCTGAAACATTTTAACATGCTGCTGGTGTGATTGTAGCAACAGTTTCAAAAGAATTTTAGTTTTGCAGGCAGTGTGAATTAATTTTACAGATACAAGAGAGAATACAAGTGTACAGGTCGTTTGTGATGATTCAATAACAATCGTCACATTTTTAAGTATCTCACAATGCTACATCCAGGAAAGGACGGATGATCTTTAAGGTTCCTTCCAACCCAAACTGTTCTATGCTTCTACTTCAATAGGTCTCACTGACAATATTACAAGTCCATCTTGTCGGTCTTATTTGCCTGTGCTAGCATCCTCGATATAGCACTCAGAAGATAACACTATGAAATGATGCTCAGCACTGCCTGTACCCAGAATGTAGCTCAGTTACAGCCTAAATAATTTCACAAACCCTGTTGTACCCTTGGTTGGGGTCCTCAGGGCAGGCTTTGCCCCATGAGCTGAGGTGGGAGCATTGCTGTCCTCTCAAATTGTTCTGCAATCCTCTTATTTAGATTAAAAAACAAACACGACACTTACTTTAATAGGATTTACATTCAGAAACAATGATTGGGCCCCTTAGCAATATGTGGCTGTACTAAAAGAATCCACTTCAGAGACTGCTTAATGAAGGAGGCTGGTTCCCATTCTCTGGGGCAGCAGCAAAGCGATTCCAGCAGTCGAGCATCCCAGAAAGCAGGGCAGTCGTATACAACATACACATCTATAGTTTAATGCACTGAAGTGCACTTCATGTCTGAGAAGAAAAGGCACAGAAAATAAGCTAAATGATTTAGTTCTGTGCTTGTTCCCATTAAATGCTCCCCTCTGACCACTATATCTCTTTTAATTGTAAAATGAATTTGCTCTGCCAGCAAACACAGCTCGGCTGGGGAAAGCCTTCTGCTTCATTTGCTCTTGCTGATTCTCATCAGTTTCTGGGTCAGCAGTTCATTTTCTAAAGGTCACTGGCGTGCATACCTAACAGACAATTTCATTCATTACAGTGAAGGAATGCTTTTCTCTCAAGACAACATCGCCGCTGGAATTGATTTTTCCCTATATGTCGCAGATAAAATTTTAATGACATAAACAGCTATAAATGCAGGTGCCAAGGGAAAGGTTCCATACAACGCAGTAATGTGTTTTCTTAAAATAAACAATACAAAATTGTCTTATTAAATACAGTTTTGGATGTTCTCCCAAAAGACCAGGCAGTACTGCAAGAGCCAATGCGATTCCTTGTAGATGTTCTGCACGAGCAGGGACACTTTGGCTCTTTCCTTGTGCAACAGTAAAATTGTCCTTTAGGGCACACACATGTACTTTAGAGCACACCAAGGAAAATTGCTTCTTAGGCTTGCAAATTCATGGAGTACATAATAGCCTAATAAACACAAGGTCTAGTTTCTAAAACGTGCTTTGTGTTTCACTACGATGCTAAAGTAATTTGAAGACCAGTGGCATAACTGGACAATAAGTAGCTGTTAGCAGAATTCCCCTGTTACACAGACAAATTCTTCTTTTAGGTAAGTAAGTAAATTTAGCCATCAAGCATCAAGTCCCTCATGCCTGTTGAGGGTCCCAGACCATGGTTCCCCATGGGCACCGGGTGCCCGCTCTGCTCCCAGCCAGCAATTAGCAACGCAAAACATGTTTATTTAATGCAGCTTCAAGAAGGATTTGCAAACATTTGCTTCATTTATTTCCCTTTCATTTAGCCAGGGAGATAAATGGACTTGACACCACATCACCTGCTTCTCTGTGCTTCCTGCAGAATCATTTGCTGGTAAACACATCACAAAGTGGAGTAATTTATGTGATGCCTTTTTACTCTCCGCACGTTACAGCTGCAGCAAGGCTGCTCCAAGGCATTATTACCCCTGCTTTAATTGTGCCCCTGTGGATCAGGAGCAGTTAAGTGTTTGATGATTCTTTCCAAAAACCTCGTTGATGCCAAACAAACATGAATGATTAAAAATTATTCTCTCACCCCATGTCTGACTGACTGTCCCCTGGTCTGCAGCTAAGCAGGATCGCTATTTGAAGCAGTACCTAAAAAACTGTATAAAAATATTTAAGATAAAGTATTACTAAATGTTTGCACGTGTGGCCACAGTGGCCATTCCTGGCTGGAGCTCAGCACAGCCTGCAGCCAGCCGGGCATGTGAAAACGAACCTCAAGGTTGGAGCCCCTGATCCAGCGGGAGGTGTCCCTGCCCATGGCAGGGGTGGAACCAGATGGGCTTTGAGGTCCCTTCCAACCCAAACCATTCTATGATTCTTTCCAGGGATCCAAGCTCTGCTGCTGAGCCCCAGTGTCTCCCCACCAGTGAGACGGAGAGCAGGCAGGGCACGGGGCAGTACCAGCCTCCTCAGCACGCTCCTGGCATTCCATCTGTCTTATTTTAGCTTGGTCCCCACTTTTTCTATTGCAACATTTCTCGGTTTCCTCTCATTGTTGTATCATCTTGCCTTTTCATCCTTTGGCTTCCAGGCAAAACTTTTCACAAGTGTTTTGCTTGGGAGAACACACAGCAAGATTTTTTTATCATAAAAAATTGACTTCTTTCAAAATTTCATTGAGAGAGTTTGTTGCAAATAAGTTTAGAATCAGAATCGTAGAATCACCAGGTTGGAAAGGACCCACTGGATCATCGAGTCCAACCATTCCTACCAACCACTAAACCACGTCCCTCAGTACCTCATCCACCTGTCTTTTAAACCCCTCCAGGGAAGGGGACTCAACCCCCTCCCTAGGCAGCCTGTTCCAGTGCCCAAATACTACCTGATGTCCAGCCTGAACCTCCCCTGGTGGAGCTTGAGGCCATTCCCTCTTGTCCTGTCCCCTGACACTTGAGGATGCAACTTTAATGCAGCCTTTATGAACACCTCCCTTTCCAGTGTCATATTTCACTCAATTCAAGAATATTGCATGCACAGAAATAGATATAGTTTCTATTTTTAAGACTTTATCAGAATACCAATTTTTCTATTTTCTAGAAATAGAAATTTTTCTATTTTCTAGAAATAGAAAAATGCCAAAAGATAGAAGGTAAGAAACCTGCAATTCCTTTAGGTGTTTACATGTCTCTTTGGCAATAACTGTTGGCAGATCTGCACAGGGACTCTCTGTACTATAAACAAACACACATTACCTTCCCCTGATATCCTGAAGCCCTGGATGTCTCCTGGCAACATGCAGTGCACAACACGTTTAACCTGCCAGTGTGTCAGCATCGCAGCTTCGCTAATGATTTCCTGCTTCTTCATAATTGATGTGGACCTTTTAACTTACGCGTTTTCAGAAAAAAACATACTTATTTTAAGCCAAAATTCTTTGGTTATAAACTCAGCGAAGCAACACTGTGTATTTCATATTAATCAGAGTGGTGGAATTGCTGCTTTGAAATAGAACGGCAACCAGCACCCCCACCAGGAGCAGCACTTTTTTCCTAGCAGATGAAGTGGCCAAACCCCAACATTTGCGCTCTTCAGATTGACATAAATAAACAGCACATACTCCTCCAAACTGAAGGAAGAGGTTCCCAATGCTGACCAGAGTCTCCCACCTCATTGCCCTGTGACCTCCTCACTTACCCACAAAGCAAGGACTTGAATATCCCTGAGAACTTTACCACACATTGTCCATGTGTAATAACAGAGTTGGGGTTGTTCAGCCTGGAGAAGAGAAGGCTCCAAAGAGACCATATAGCTACCTTCCAGTACCTGAAGAAGACCTGCAAGGCAGGTGGGGAGGGACTGTTCACAAAGGCTTGTGGCAATAGGAGAGTCAGGAACTTCTCATCCTCACCTAACCCTCTCTGCACCTGTATTTTATTTTCCAAAACACAAGACTAATAACCAGGACAATCTAGTCAAAAAAACACATTACCTGTGAGTTCCTGACTTCTTCAGGTACCATGAGTCAGGGGTAAAAGACACTCATTAATGGCAACCAAGCCCAGAAGCTGAAAAAGAGCCAAGCAAGCAAATAAATATCAATTTTCCCCCCAATTCAGCAAATGAGCCAAGCAAGACCATTTCATTTCCAATCTCACATCCCCCAGTGAGAGCTCATGAGCATAAATGCAGAGCATCTGTTTCTAGATTTACTATCCCCCTCTCCAAAAGAGGGGAGTAGATGGCCAAGCCCCTGGTTGAAGGATGCAAGAACAGATCCCTCAGAGGTGCTGTGAGCAGCTCTTCATTACACCATGCAGACAGCTGCAAGGTGGACCTGCTTCTCAAATACAACTTCTGGGGTTTTTTCCACAGGAATATGCTGTTCATATTGACCCAAATACCATCCCACAAACAGCAGGCACATAACAGTTTAAAGCAATTATCACAAACCAGCAAGAAATCCCTGGCCTCACTTTTAGAACAACTTTGCCTAACACATGTAATAACGCTTTGTCTGTTTTGTTTTTAGTTTTTCCAGATTTGCTCAAAATTATCCCTGCGAGTATCCACGTTAGTGTCATTCTCTTCTGTACGGTGCTGATCGTCTTTGCTCTGGTGGGAGCAGGTTTCTTCATGTTCAACGCTTTCGGCAGCCCTTACGAAACCCTGCACGGTCCTGTCGGGTTGTACCTCTGGAGCTTCATCACCTGTAAGTCCCCACGCTAGAGCCCTGCCAGGCTAAAGGCTGTCCCAGTTTGCTACTTGTGGTGACCAGTTTATCAGCTTAGGAAGTCATCTTAAGCACTGCATTGATTCTCATCTGGCAAAATAAAGCTGGGCAGAAGGACCCACAATTTCACTGTATCAAAACATGTTCAGCTTCAGAGATAAAATGCCCAAGTCTTCCTTAAGGGCAGGTGGTGGGATGGGCACAGGGGCAGCAGTTGTGGCACCCCAGCCCTTCTGCAGATCTGGTAGAAAAAGGGGATGGTGCCTGCAACCCCTGGGGCCACATCACAGATGCAGTGCAGGGCTAGGACCAGGAATCACACTGGGAAAACAAAGTCATAGAAACACAGAATAACCAGGTTGGAAGAGACCCACCGGATCATCGAGTCCAACCATTCCCATCAAACACTAACCCATGTCCCTCAGCACCTCGTCCACCCGTCCCTTAAACCCCTCCAGGGAAGGTGACTCAACCCCCTCCCTGGGCAGCCTCTGCCAGGGACCAATGACCCTTTCCGTGAAGAAATTTTTCCTGATGTCCAGCCTGAACCTCCCCTGGTGGAGCTTGAGGCCATTCCCTCTCGTCCTGTCCCCTGTCCCTTGGGAGAAGAGCCCAGCTCCCTCCTCTCCACAACCTCCTTTCAGGGAGTTGGAGAGAGCAGTGAGGTCTCCCCTCAGCCTCCTCTTCTCCAGGCTAAACACCCCCAGCTCTCTCAGCCGTTCCTCATAAGTAAGTGATGCAACTCCTCTTGTTCACCGAGATGAGAGTTCTCCAGCCATGTAAGCAAGATCAGCACCTACACCAGCAAGGCTTTCTCAAGGAAGGAAAGAATTGGGAAGGAGAGAGAGAGAGAATGGCAGCAACTTGCTGTAACAGCAGCCTCTGAGAGAGAAAAAAAAACACTGCCTAGAGGAATAACAGACCATCCCTGTCTCTTTGCCACCGGCAAAGCAGGTAAAGCACTCTGCCACTGGCACAGCTGAATAGATTTGCCATTACTTTACACAGTATTATGCATTACAATCATAATTGAATTAAGTATATATTTTTCTTTAAATGTGCAGATAGCACAGTTCTGTTCAATGAGACAATGAGCAACTTAAAGCCAAAATGAGCTACCTAAAGCCTTTGCTGGAGCAGGGCACTAAAGCTATGTTAAATATTATAGGTCTGAAGCCAAATTCAATATTAAAAGCTTTCCAATTTCAATAGCTGTTGGCTTGGATGCTAAAAATAATCCCTGTTAAAGCTAAGTTACGGTGGCCATAATGACGCTATCACCATGGCATTTGGTTGTGATGAACGTTGCACAGATTTGCTGCAGTGATTGCTGAGATGACGAGCATCTCTCCCTCTGCTTCAGGTTGCTGCGGCTGCCTCATCCTGATCCTCTTCTCTTCAGAGGTGAAGATCCATCACCTTTCAGAGAAAATCGCGAATTTCAAAGAGGGAAATTTTACCTTCAAGACTCACAGTGAACAGTTTGCAAGTTCATTCTGGATTGTCCTGGTTTGCTCCCTGGTGCAATTCCTGAATGCCTTGTTGATACGATTTGCTGGATTTGAATTTCCCTTTTCAAAGCCAAAAGATTCAGAGACAACCACTGGAGCAGTTGACCTGATGTATTAAAATTACACAATTTAAGAACATTTCAAGCAAAGAGGTTTGTCACTCCCTTCATTCAACAACCACCAGATGTACTAACTGGTATGTGACTCTCTCTAAAAGAGTTTAAAAAAAGCAAAATTTCAAATAAATGTCAACACGGCACATGCAGTAAAGAAAAGAAGTCATGCTATTTAGTAAAGTCTTGATCGGAATTCCCTCTCTTTCTTGGGGTAAGGACTTATGAATGCACTCGGGTCTCTTCCAGCAAGTTATTTGAAAAGTATAAAGAACACCAGGAACATCAGTGGCATTGAGCCATATCCAGAAAGTAAAATAAACAGGTTGCAATATAGACACATAATATCACCAGCAGCAGTTTTGCCCTCTAGCTCTTCTGAAGGGAGGATGCAGTTATTACCACATCAGGGTGGTGGGGAACAAGGAAGCTCAGTCAATCTACAGACATCAGAGAAGAGAGAAGACAGCGTACGGGTTTTGCTCATAACATCAGGTTCCATCTCAAAAGCACAATGCTCAGAAGGACACAATGCAAGTGCTTGCAGGACAAAACCCAAACACCTGAACCCATCAGTAACTCTTCAACCTAACCCCAACGTCATCATTTATGCCCATAAAGTTCTCTTTCGGGTTTGTTAGTTTTAACAAACCTAACCCTTAGACCCTGAAGCCCTGGAAACCCTCCCTCCCGGTGTGATCACTGTAGCTGGGGACTTCATAATCATGGTTAAGAAGTTGCACACAGCAAAGCAAAACATAGAGGAGATGCAGGTGCTCCCTCCTGCTTGGCAGCCTACCTCGGTACTGCTGAACCACCCTCTGCAAGGCACCAAGGCAAAGAGCATTTCCCAAAGACAACTGATGGTTTCATGTTTGATAGGAACGGTTGGACTCAATGATCCAGTGGGTCTTTTTCAGGCTGGTGAGTCTATGATTCTATGACAGGAACGAGACCAAGCACCCTTCACAGTGCACTGTGTCTTTCCAGAGCCTCACAGTCAGGAGCATGAAGAACCCTGCTCAGAAAACAGCCCTGCAAACTCTTTCACTAACAAAGTCAAAATCTTTGGCAAAGGGCAGCAATGCAGTAATATGACAGACAGGCTTGCTGCAGCTCAGCAGAGACTGAGGAAGAAAGACGTGATGTTCTCTACCTCAACGTGCAGAGGAAGCCAGAACAGACAAATGCAGCAGCCCTCACACCCTGCAACTCCCACAAGATGGTTCAAGCCAGCAGATCACTCACCCCAGAAACAGCTTTGCCAGCGCAAGGATGTCCAGGCAGATCAAAAGAGCATTATGACTCCAACCGCTGCCTCTGGGATATTCCATGGGTGCCTTGGAGAGGAGCAGCTCCTTGCAGGACACTGAAACAGCACTCAGAGCAAAGACAAGAGGAGGTGCCCAGGGGCTATTTATCTGCTGAGGCTGCAGCCTGATCCCACCCAGCTGCAGGTGAGGAGTGAGCCCACCCAGCATCCCAGGTGGTCATCAGGCCCAGGCACCTGCTTGGATTTGCCTCAGAAAACTGTATACTTTAAGCTTCAGCAACTTGAGATGACCTTACTGACTTTCATGCCATTTTTTTACACTTTTACTGTGAATAGCAAAACATTTCTGGGCTTTTTTGTAAAAGGATTGTCTCCTTGGACCCTACGCCACGAACACTTTGACAAAGCATCTCTGCCTCCCCCGATCCTGACCACATCTAAGGGCTACTGCGAGTTGCCACAACCCCCAACTTTTTTCCCCACATTTTCTTCTTAATTAACATGCATATTCTTCTTAAGGTTAATGGATCTACTTAATGCATAATTTGTATGACATCTCATGGTGTTGTTTACAGTAAATAATGAAAAGTAACATTTCGTTCTTCTTGGTCCTGATGTTTTGGGAAGCTGCTCTGCCCTGCAGCTTCATGGAAGCTTTGGGAAGGGGCAGGGTACAGGATCCAAGATCAGCTGTAGCAGCTCCTCCTGTATGTGAACCTTTCTCAGAGTGGTCCTTGCCAGCCCTCACCTGTATGTGTAAAATACAGAGTTGCTCAGACCTGCCTCATCACAGAAGATAAACCCCTTCCCATCCTTTTCGTTGTGCAGGAGCGAGCAGACCTTGACTCCAGGTCCAGAGACCTTCACGGTGGGTCACATCACAAAAAGTCCAGCTCCAGTGCTTCCTCTGTATCCCACCCCACTCAGGAGCATCAGGCCAGCTGTTACCATCATTCCTAGCCAGTTCCTAAGGCAAAGAGAACACCCTCTTACTGGCAAAATAAAACTAAGCCAGTATTTTTGTGTTTGACCAGCTGAAAAAAACAGGTGATGTCAAGTATGACCTGCTCAGCTTGCAGGGACACCTCCCACTGGACCAGGCTGCTCAAAGCCCCATCCAACCTGGCCTTGAACATCTCCCCAGCTTTCCTGCAGCCCCTTCAGGTACTGGAAGGCCACCCTAAGGTCTCCCCAGAGCCTTCTGTTCTCCAGGCTGAACAACCACAACTCTCTCAGCCTTAGACCACTGGCCCATGATGGTGATGTTGGGGTGAACAGAGGAGCACCTTGTTGCAAACATGCTCACCATGCGCTCTGGACCCATTTTACACCTGTAACTGCCCTGAGCAGGGTTCCTGGAGGTCACACTGACAGCTCCCATAGAGGACCCTCCTGAAAGAGATCCACTTTAAAGCATTTTTCTTGTCAAATTAACTACCCCAGGCAGAGATTCTTCATCATTTGGAAACAGCATGAACAACAGACTTAGTCAACTTCCCGCAACGGCATGAGCAATACGCCCACACTGAAATCTGTGGATGGGGTTCCACAAAGAGCAGGCAAGAAATGGCAGAGCTCAGCAAGACACCTCAGTATGAAGCAGTTTAGGCATCTGTGCAGCAGGAACAACGCTGACACTGACTCTTGCAGCCTGGGCCAGGGAGCCCAGGGGTCAGGGGATGCTCCCCTGCTGCCTGACACAGGAGGGATGCTAAGCACCGGCTGTGGCTGCAGAAGCACCAGCACCGCTGCCCCAGTGAGGAGCCTTTGCTCTCTGAGTGATTGCAGAGCTGCGATTGTGCTGGGGAAGAAGTTAATTAAGCTTCACAGCTTCCCCTCTGACATCTCAAAGCATTTGACAAATCCAGGTTGGATGGGGCCTTGGGCAGCCTGATCCAGTGGGATGTCCCTGCCCATGGCAGGGGAGTTGGAACTAGATGAGCTTTCAGGTGCCTTCCAACCCAAACTATTCTATGATTCTATGATGGAGAAGTTAGGAGAGGTCTGCACCAAAGCCCCGTTGACATGAGTGGGGGTTTCTCCCCATGGGGCAATATTCACTTGTCTCTCTCCCAAGAAGAAGTGCCTTAGGGTAGGTTTGTGGGGAACTTAGCAGATACTCTGCCCTTTCTGTAAGGAAGAGCTTCTCCAATAGAGGTACGTGGGATGAGGGACTTCATGCCAGTTTTTAGGAAGCAGAAAAAACAGTGCCTGTGTAGCACTAAAAGAAGAGAATATTCTTTTTTTAATATGTGAAGATACAGCTCCTTCAGCTGGAAGCAACAACTGGGCATTTGATGTCCCATGTGCAGGATAGTCTCTGTTTTCACAAACCAAAATTTGAGCCAGGCTGTTCCAAATGACCCTGTGCAGAGGATGCAAAGCCATCAGAGCTAGACTGTACGGCTGCCCCGGCTGGACTGAGCTCAGACACACCTGGGAAAACCCAGAGCATCTCTGATGCACGATGAGAAGGCAGATTCAGCTCATTACCATCAGCTCAACCTCACATTTTTTTCCATCGAAACTCAGGCAGACACCCCCGGTCGGTGCGTTCCCACAGACTGAAAAAGGAAAAAACAAGCGGTAAGACTTCTATGACCCAGAAGCACGAAACCAGTGGGTTTCCCCCACTCAGCAGTGCAGAGCCTGAGCCCTGCCCCTGCGTGCCAGCCTTGCTGCAGCAAGCACCAGAAGTCAAGGGAACATCGCTCTGCGTGGATGTTGCCTTTTCCCAGCTCGTCTTCCCGGTGAATTTGTTCGATTTTACAGCCAGCTGCTAAGTCTGCACTTTTTTCCCTTGACCTACGCGCTTCCCACCCCACCCTCACAGCCCAGTCCCAGCCCCACTTGCTGTCAGCCCTGCAGCTGGAAAATATCCCCTGCTCCTGCACCAAATATCCCCTGCCTGGAGCCCGTCCTGCAGAGCAGACATGGAGCTGCAGTCCGCGTCACACAGCTCTGTGCCTGGCATTAAGAATTCATGCTCCTCCTAGAGCCAACAGAGAAACTCAGACCCTGATGGGCTCTCATGCAACTTTAATCATGGTGTGAAGGTGGGAGCTGACAGACAGCCTGGGAGGTGACAAGAAGAGGTGGTTCAGGTGTCCTGCAGAGGTTCAGGTCTAGGGGAGCTGCTTCCCAAGCAGTCCCTGTGCTCACATCCCTCAGCATCACCTGGAGCAGGGGTGGCTGCCGATGGGTGACCGGGAGGCTCAGCCCGCGGTGCCACAGACGCACCTCGAGGAGATCACCAGCAAAATTTCAGATCTAAACAAATGGAGAGAAATTTTTGGTTTTCGTGGGTAAGACTTCTATTCTGCTTCATTATCACACATTTTTAATTCCAGGCATGTTTAAGATAACATTTTTTAGTTATGTTTTATTATAATACTCATGTAACCATAGAAAAGGTCTTCACATAGAGTCATGGAATAGTTTGGGTTGGAAGGGACCTTAAAGATCATCCAGTTCCACTCCCCCTGCCATGGGCAGGGACACCTCCCACTGGATCAGGGGCTCCAAGCCCCATCCAGCCTGGCCTTGAACCCCTCCAGGGATGTAATACTTGCATAATGATGCGAGTAGTATTTGTGTACTGAGTAATGCAAGTACGAAAGCTTTTACTCTTCTCTTGAAGCTCTTTCCTAGCTGACCTCCTATTTGTTCGCGTTAGGAATGCCTCTCTTTTTTTTTTAATTCGTATTTTACTTTTACATTTCAGTTTGGAAATCAGCAATACAACTCATCAGGTAACTGCTTCTCTAAAAGGTAACATTTTGCATGTCTCTGGTATGTTTTGTGGCTGCTGCCCCAGGTTGGCATATTGAGGAACTCACAACTCTATACACGCAGCATAGCCAGACTATCTTTCTGGAGACTGAGCTCTCACGCTCCTTCTTTAAGATGCATGCATTTTCATTCATTATTGTAAAGGACTAAATCTAAGTGGCAGAGTAGTCCAGCATAAATTAACCTCTTTGTCTAGAAGTCATGGTTTTCATAGTCAGTTTTAGAACACAAGGTAAAAAAAAGATAGTAAATTAAAATCTCTTAAATATAAGTATTTGAAAAATCAGCTGTGCCCTTAGGTTGAAAAGCACAGAAGTTCATTCCCCGGGATCCCGATAAAACCAACATTGCTTTTACTCTAGTCTTGCTGGATCTGTAATTTCTGAAAAGAGCTGGAAGCCAAACGCACCCGTGCTCCCTGCCTCCTGCTCCCTGCCCCTCCAAGCTCATCGTCGCAGGACGTGCCCAACACCAGGAATAGCGCACGGGGCAACCATCAGCACTGGGGAGGTGGCAGCCAGGGATGATGCTTCGTATCCTCCTCTCTCCATCCAGCACGGTGTGGGCAATGGACCCTCGGGAGCTGGAGAGCCCGCGGGGCCACAGCCGGTGCCCCCCTCCGCCGTCCCCAGAGCCCTCCTGCTTTCTCCAGCCACAGGTGGCCAGCCTATCTCCTTGGAAATGGCAATGGTGAGCAGGCCTGCTGAATTAAGCATGAGCTGGAACTAATTCTCCTTAAAAGACTGAGCCTCGGGAGCCTTCTTTGGCGTTACAGGAGGCTCGGTGTGATGCTAGGCTGAGGGCTGCAGCCTGTGGCCATCTGTAACACAGGATATCATCGTAATGATTTATTTATGAGACTTTTAAAGAACACGGTTACAAGACAACCTTAAAACTGATATAATTCTCATTAGATAATAGGTCAAATGACAAAGGGTAGCGTTTCCCTGCTCTTTGGAGCTTCCCTAGCGAACAGCCTCTCAACAGGAGGCAGAAGGTCAGGAGATCAGTAAGATATGTCTGTTCTCACCCAAACACTCAACTCTAAGAGCACCACTGAGCAGTCCCTGGTGCTCCTGCCACACTCGCAGCTTGGGGGGTTCTGCCCATGACAAAGAATGGGCTCCAGGGTTGGACCTACTGCCTGTCACCTCCCTCAAAGCAATCCCTGTCACTTGAGCTCAAACCTCAATACCAGAGGGCTCAATACCAGCGGTGGCAGCCTGGCCAGGGCTGTGTTACTGAACGCACACCTGAAAAACACCCAGGCTTGCAGAGGTTTAGGTACATAACCGTGCTTTCCATCGGCTTCACACAAATCCACCTTCTCCAGCTCATAACTTGCTTGCACAAATCACCCAAATCAGCAACCGGCAACTTTTAATGGGAAGAGCCATGAGGAACGTTTGGTTTCTTTGCTCAGCAAATACATCACTCACCAAAATTACAATTAGTTAGGAAAGACACTCCAGGGGGCTCAGCCCCCTGTGCCCTGGCAGGACCCTCGCAGGACCCGAGGTGGGAGAGGGAAGGGGGCAGCCAGGGCAACCTCCCCACTGTGCCTCTGGCAATGCCCCTGGGTAAAACTAACCCCAAAGGAAACTCACTCACACGTTTAGGGATTGCAAGGGCCCCCCTGCTAGCTTTCCTGGAGCCCCTTTCAGCACTGGAAGCTGCTGTAAGGTGTCCCTGCAGCCTTCTCCTTTCCAGGCTGAGCAACCCCAACTCTCTCAGCTGTTTAACGCTGAGTGACGTAAATCACGGCATTAACCGCAAACATCACCTTTGCTTTGAAATTATGGGGCCTGATTCTTGGTAGAGGATTTTACGCTGGCTCTGCAGTGAGTTACATGCACTGAACCTGTATCCTGAGACCCCTCTGACGTTAAAGATCTTTCACAACACAAGGATGTGAAGGGAGTGCACCCAGCCCATCTCTCTGCTGCTCCACAGGAGCTGCGAAAGCTGCTGTTTGGAAACGTGTCCCACCTCTTCAGCTGCGAGTGGGCAAGAGCTTACTTCAAGTTTCGTGAGCCGTACTCTGACCTGGCTTATGCTTTGGAGGCAGAAAAGGTAAATGTTTCGGTGCAGCCAGGGACACCCCAGAGGCTTTTCTTGTGCGAAGGCTTCTTGGCTGTAGGCAGATAAGATTTTTTCCAATACAGTTTTCCATTTATGTCAGGAGTTAGCAGCAGTGCTCCTGAATTCCCAGGGGGGAAAGAAATATCACCCCCTGATACAGCAGCAGGATGGCTTAGACTGGCCAGGGACTGGTGTGTTTTGCAGAAGAGGGACACAGCTCATGCTATTCAGGTTCCTTAGCACTGGGGAGTGTTGTCTTTCTATTTCTAGGGAGGAACAAGAGCCATTCTGATGGCTGTACAAGCACATATCATTAAATACCTGCTCTTCATAAGAAACACAGAATACTCTCATCTGGAAAGGTAAGAAGCTGAGCCTTCCCACGGGGGACACAGGCTATATCCTTGCATTATTTGGGCTAAAACAGACTAGCACCAGCCTCTAGGTTTAACCACACTAGACCCAAGTTCAGGTTTGCAGCTACGGGTAAGGATTCGCACCCAGGAGAAAAGCCTGGTCTGACCCCCACACAAGGCATTATGCCACCAAAAGCTGTGGGTTTGTAACAGTGGAGCTTGTTCCCTCACCTCACTCCCTGGCACAGCTGAGGGAGACAGAATAGAACCCAGAACTGCATTCAAACATTTAGTTTATTACCTTATACTACAATTCTAAGTCAAGACTATAAGCTTAAGTCTAGACCAACACACGGGTCTGAGATCACAGAATCACAGAATCACCCACTGGATCATGGAAAAGACCCACTGGATCATCGAGTCAACATAACATTATGGATCCAATCCCTCCAAGCGCCCGTAAAAACTTTACCTGCAGCAGCCTCATGGAAACATCTAAAAATACTTTATCACTGAGCTCCAGACAGGTTGCATAGTCTGTCACAAACCCTTAGAGGATGCTAATATTAGTCCAGACTCACACTTGTATTCAGCCTGAGGGTTGAGGGGCTCAGCATCCCCCAGGACCGACCCTGGACACAGACCCTTCCCCTCGCAGGCTGAGCAGGATCAGCCGTCGGGAGCAAGCGGAGGCGCTGGCAGCAGCCCTGGCAGACACCCTGTGGGCAGCAGGAGGAGGCAGGAGAGCCGTCATCTGCCTCGTCACCACTGCCCTCCACCTTCTGCCTAGCGGAGACTACAAAGCTGACAACTTCACAGAAAGAGTGAGTATGAAAACGCCTTCTGCAAAGAGGATTTTCTTTAAAGGCATGTTTGGCTTGGAATTTTTAAAGACAAGAAATGTAAAATCTCATAAGCCTTAACTTATTCTCTAACTTACGTTGCGCCATGAATTGTGAGCACATCAGATGGTGTCCAAGCTGCAGCCTGCGACCTTTCTTCTCCCACAAAAAGGAGAGACCAGCAAACACAAAGCTGTTCCACTAACTCTGTATGGAGCTGGACTCCTCGGTCTGGGAAGGGACAGAGTAGATTCTTAATTATTCTTTCACGTGTCTATGGGAAACGCTGGATTAAAAAGCTTGGCTTTTTGGTGTCATTAAAGTTCCCTTTACAACATCTTCCCCTGCGCTCGTGCCCGACAGATCCAGCTGCTCGAGTTCTGTGAGAAAGGAGCAGCGCAGGAGTTCATCTCTGACCACATAAACTGTGTAAGTATGGGGTATTTCCTTTATTTGGAGTTATTTTGCTGCTTTCTTACATCTTATTTCCCATTCAAAAGTGAACCTTGCGGAGATCAACAGTATTTATTGCCTTCAGCAGGACGCTCAGACTGTTAACATACATGGACCATTCGTGGACCGTTTCTAACCTTTCCTATGGGAAATGATCCTGCTCCCACCAAAATCCCCAGGAACTTCACTCGTGGGTGTCAGACCCTCAGTCTACAAACCTGAGTAAACAGGGGCAGCATTTTGTAACTACCCGAATATAAAAATACCATTCCCTGCAACTCAGCAAAAATCTGGAAAAGCAGTGTACAAAACCAGATTAGTCAACAAGAGGAAATTTCTTCCTTTTTTTTTTCACCTAAACCTATTCAACAAAACGAGTAAAAAAATCTTCCCAGAATAACATTTCAGTCACTTGGCTCAAAGTACTCACCCAAGGTTGTATTAAAGCAGCGGAATGGTTTAAATTTAACATCATATACATGCTTTATTCCCTCCCTGAGATTACCTATATTTCTTTTTCCAGTTCAGAGGTGAAGGGAGTCATGGAGTGATCTTATTTTTATACAGCTTACTTTTCTCAAGGACGCTGGAAAGGTATATTTCATTTTTTATATATTTATCAGTAGTTTAGTCACCTCTTCAGAACTTTAAATTTCCATTTTTAATGGAATGTGAAGAAGCAGCTGTCCAAGAGGCAGGGCTGTGTTGTATGAAGATGATGCTTACCTGCTCAGCATCTGCCTGCAGACCCAGGAAAGTCAGCGGAGAGGAGAAGCCCTGCTGCACGCACAAGGAAAATAATGCACTGTGTAAAAACCAGAGGTTATCCCACTGACAGCCACAATCACAGCCAATTAAACTGAAACAGGACAATCACAAGAAGTTCATTTGAACGCGGAGGAATTCCACTGGCAGAGGTAACCGTAGGGTCTTTCTAAACCCAACTCAATTGGATTTGGGTAAAGATGCTTTAGAAAGGTACAGAGGCTTAGTTACACCAATTATGAAACAAGATTTGTATTGATGGGACACTATGATAGCTATACAGCAAAAAATTGCCCTGCCACTTCAAATCATTGTGTTTAGGCTGTGCCTGGGGTAACCGAGGCTTTTCAGCAGGAATTACATGGATGGAAATCCCGGCTCTGTTTGCAGAGGGGCGACTCCAATTCTAAAATTGAATTTTAAGAGGGACAAGGGCATAAAACTGCTGTGTGAGGAGAGCACTGCTGTGCCGACAGCAAAGGGAAACGAACGAGTCTGTGGAATCCCTCCCTGTTCACCCGACAGTGACACACAGACAGCACCCCAGACACCACCGTAACGCTTTGTGCTTGGTCATACAGGGTCCAAGAAGATCTCCACGGCACAGCAACTCCTCTGTTACAATCCAGTTGTGGAAACATCACGTGTACACAGGTACGACTGGCCTCATTTCTCAAGTTTTCTTTTTTTTACTGCATTTGATTTAGGAAAAAAATCCTCAGTTATTAATCCAATGAAAAAAAGAACCCATAAGGTCATAGAAGAATGCTTTGCAAGTTTTAGTCCTGATTGTCAATTTAAAAAATAAATGATCGTAGAGTCATAGAACCACTAGGTTGGAAAAGACCTCTTAGATCATTGAGTCCAACCATTTCCATCTGCCACTAAACCATGTCCATGAGCACCAATGATGATGATGCCAATAATGATAAAGCCACAGGTCTGGTGCTTCTCCGCTAAGGACAGAGCTGGGAGCGGGACATCGGCTGCTGTTTCACAAGCCCGTTGCTCGCTGCTTGCAGCCTGACCATGGTCCTTTCCCCGCAGGCGGTGCTCAGCCTCCTCCTCACCGGCCGAGCCAACCCACGCGACACCGATGGTGACCAGGGGCCAGGGTGCGGCACCGGGGCCACCCGGGTGCAGCGGTGCCCAGTGGGCTACCTGCGGGGGGACCGGGCGCAGGTGGAGCAGCAGGTGAGTGCAGGCACGGCCACGCCGCCAGCAGGCTCGCAGCCAGCGGCCACATGGCCAGTGCAAAGGCATCGAGGGAGGGTCAGGAGGCTCTGCAAAGAGATCTGAACAGGCTGGACCACTGGGCCGAGACCAATGGCATGAGGTTTAACAAGGCCAAATGGCGGGTCCTGCACTCGGGGCACAACAACCCTGTGCAGCTACAGACTAGGAGAAGTCTGGCTGGAAACTGCCTGGAGGAGAAGGACCTGGGAGTGTTGGTTGACAGCGACTGAATATGAGCCAGCAGGGGCTCAGGTGGCCAAGAAGGCCAATGGCATCTTGGCTTGGATCAGAAACGGCGTGACCAGCAGGTCCAGGGAGGTTCTTCTCCCTCTGGACTCGGCACTGGTGAGACTGCTCCTCGAATCCTGGGGTCAGCTCTGGGCCCCTCACCACAAGAAGGATGTTGAGGCTCTGGAGTGAGTCCAGAGAAGAGCAACAAAGCTGGTGAGGGGGCTGGAGAACAGGCCTTATGAGGAGCGGCTGAGAGAGCTGGGGGTGTTTAGCCTGGAGAAGAGGAGGCTGAGGGGAGACCTCATTGCTCTCTGCAACTTCCTGAAAGGAGGTTGTGGAGAGGAGGGAGCTGGGCTCTTCTCCCAAGGGTCAGGGGACAGGACAAGAGGGAATGGCCTCAAGCTCCACCAGGGGAGGTTCAGGCTGGACATCAGGAAAAACGTTTTTCACGGAAAGGGTCACTGGGCAGTGGCAGAGGCTGCCCAGGGAGGGGGTTGAGTCACTTTCCCTGGAGAGGTTTAAGGGACGGGTGGACGAGGTGCTGAGGGACATGGGTTAGTGTTTGATAGGAATGGTTGGACTCGATGATCCAGTGGGTCTTTTCCAACCTGGTGATTCTATGATTCTATGAGTGGCAGCCTCACCCCTCTCCCAGGTGTGCCGCGGGCTGGGGACGCCCCTGCTGCCCGTCTGGCTCTGCAGCCTCGGCGGGAGGCACAGCGTGCTCTTCAGCACCGACAGCCTGCTCCTCTCCGACTGGAAAAGAGAGAGAGTCTTCTGCTTGTACTTCTACAGCGGGCAGCGGGAGCAGATGAAAACAGCCCTGCTAACGATAGGTAAGGGCTCAGTGGGGAGGAGGTTCGTTAGGGGGGCACACACTGCAACTGCACTTCATAGAATCGTAGAATTAAATACAGTCACAGAATGGTTTGGATTGGAAAGGACCTCAAAGCCCATCCAGTCCCACTCCCTGCCATGGGCAGGGAAACCTCCCCCTGGACCAGGCTGCTCCAAGCCCCATCCAACCTGGCCCTGAACACCTCCAGGGAATCACTTTCTGAATGCCCAGCCCCTTTTCCTCACTCTCCTTTCACTACGGCATTGAAAGCAAAGTAAGAAACTTGAAATCACCACCCTAAAGGCTGCAGGAAGGAAGGGTGAACTGAGAGTCACAGCCATGACACGGTGTGAACACAGACAAGGGTGTGCACATCTGCTCAGAAAAACAATATGCAAATGTACCCCACAGGGAGCCAAGCGCTCTGTTTATAGCACCCCAATTTCCCAAAGTGGGGGCCGTGCATTGCGGGCAGCCCCCACCACCCAGGGGGACCAAGTCTGCATCTCTCCGAGCTCCCTCTTGGGACAGGGTGGGCAGCAACCCAACCATCTCTGCTTCTCACCTTTTCTAATACTTTTTTTTTTTTAGCCGGGGGGAGGGTGGTTAGGTGTTTTTTTCTAACTACATTACCTTTTCAGACACTCATTCGCATCACTGGGAGGAGAACCGGCGTGAAGACCCAAGCAGCACAAGGAAGAGGCGACCACCCATAGAGAAGGCAATCAGGACCAAGTGGGCAGGCGCGACTGTCAGCTGGAATGGGACAGATCCCTTCTTCTGAGGAGTCCCAGCATCTCCCACTCTGCAGACTCCACCACACACTGCGGTCTAGAAGAGAAAAAATGCTTTCACTGATATTTAAGCCTTTGGCACCCTGAGTGGCTGCCCTATTACACCCACTTCAAAAGCCTGCGCTGGTGAGGAACAGTCCCTAGCAACGCTGCCTTCCTGCAAGCATTTTCCAGGTGGCAGGAGGCAGGTTCCTCTGCTTCCCACAGCAGCTGGGAGCAAAAGGAATGAGGGTGGCAACTGCTTTCCTCCTGTGCTAGGTAGTAATGTTAAAGAAATCAAGATGTCTCTTAAGAGCACAGTGGAAGTGAAATCAATATTAAGCATTGGCAATACTGTGTGCATCTGAACTCTTTAATCCGGTGTGCCCAACTAATTTAGCTCCTCATTACAAGAAAGCTTTCCTCCCAGCTCTCTGCAGCTGTGGCTTCTGCAGCCGGGTCTCTCTCCTGCTTCAGCAGCAGCTCAAGCGTGGACCACGGCCAGGTTGGCTGAGGAGCTGCTCCTGCATCCACGCACCAGCTGAGAAGCACAGCTGCTCCATGGGAACCGAGGCAAAAGAAAGTCTCATGAGGAGATTCTTGCCATGAATTCAGCAATTTTACTGACTCTGAGTGTGGCCAAGTCCTGGCACCCTAGCAGCTTGGCGAGGGCGGGCAGGGCACGTGGTTCCTCACCCGCGTTCACCGCTTTCCACTTCATTTTTTTAATAGACATCACCCAAAAAAGTCCTACTAGTCATGCTAAAATGTGTGTTGCTAATGACAACTGTACTGGGAACAATAAACTGTTGTGCAAATGATCCAGAAGTTTGATTTAAATTATTTGAATGAAAAAAAAAAACCCAAAGAAGCGGTCACAACCAGCCTGAGATTCAGCCTGTCCAGGGCGAGGAGCCTGCTGGTCAGCAAGCTCACGTGGGACCTGCCCTGCTCCCTTTCCTCTATCTCTGCTAAATTCCGAGCTCCCCTGAACACGCAGCGTCGTCACTGCAGAGCTGTGTGTCAGCTGGCCTGGAACACCTCCAGGGATGGGGCAGCAACCACTGCTCTGGGCAACCTGTTCCAGCCCCTCATCACTCTCATGGTGAAGAAATTCTTCCTTATGTCTGGTCTAAATCTCCGCTCTCTGGTTTATCCCCATTGTCCCTCATCCTACCAAACAGTCCCTCCCCAGCTTTCTTGTAGCCCCTTTCAGCACTGGAAGCTGCTCTAAGGTCTTCTTGGCACCTTCTCTTCTCCAGGCTGAACCACCCCAACTCTCAGCCTGTCCCTGTAAGGCTGGAGAAGAGCCCACGATAAGGCAGATGAGACTTGCAACAAGACTCAACAGTGAGTTAACTGGGGAATACCAGCATGCACTGATGCAAATAATGAATCGATAATGAGTGAATGAAACTGTGCAGTAAACGCTAACGAAGCTCAGCGACCCAGCACCACGCAGGATGTTGCAAGGCGATGGACGCTGCCTATTTAAAAGGGTTGCTACAGAGATAAAGGGTGCAAAAAATTGGCCTTCCAGAGGGGTTTTCCACAGCGAGACGGCACAGACCCTTCCTCTCGCTCCCAAAAACCCTGTGGGCAGTCAGCCCTGGCTTGCACTGGTCCTGGCCCAGGGCTGTGGGTCTGTGCTGCCCACACCAGCAACACCAGCGCATGGAAACAGGCCATCAAGAGCAGAGTCCCACGTTCCTCTGGCCCTGCCACCACCCCCAGGCCCCTCTGCCTTGGATCAGACACGGCGTGACCAGCAGGGCCAGGGAGGTTCTTCTCCCTCTGTACTCGGCCCTGGTGAGACCGCTCCTCGAATCCTGTGTTCAGTTCTGGGCCCCTCACCACAAGAAGGATGTTGAGGCTCTGGAGCGAGTCCAGAGAAGAGCAACGAAGCTGGTGAGGGGGCTGGAGAACAGGCCTTATGAGGAACGGCTGAGAGAGCTGGGGGTGTTTAGCCTGGAGAAGAGGAGGCTGAGGGGAGACCTCATTGCTCTCTCCAACTCCCTGAGAGGAGGTTGTGGAGAGGAGGGAGCTGGGCTCTTCTCCCAAGGGACAGGGGACAGGACAAGGGGGAATGGCCTCAAGCTCCACCAGGGGAGGTTCAGGCTGGACATTAGGAAAAAAATTTTTCACAGAAAGGGTCACTGGGCACTGGCAGAGGCTGCCCAGGGAGGGGGTTGAGTCCCCTTCCCTGGAGGGGTTTAAGGGATGGGTGGACGAGGTGCTGAGGGACATGGGTTAGTGATTGATGGGAATGGTTGGACTCGATGATCCAGTGGGTCTCTTCCAACCTGGTGATTCTATGATCTCCCCCCTGGCTCACCCACACCCACGCGGCTGCTAAAGGCAGAAGAAGGAAGAGGAACCCCGCTGCAGGCACACACGCCCTCATCGCCTCCCTTGGGCCTTCACCCTTCTGCCCCCACGTCTTCAAGTCTTTTTATAACCTTCTTGCTGCGTGGGGCTAAATTTAAGCTGCCGATTTCCTTCAATGAGAGAGAACTCGGCCCTCACTCCTTTCTGTGAGGGACCATCGCATTTGTGGGGCCTTAAAAACCAGAAGCACTAATGACACGGTCCCATCAGTCAAACTTGTCTGAAAACCCAGGGGGAACCGAGCAGCTCGTACACCCCCCGAGCTCTCGTGCTGGTGACAGGGACGGCAGCGACAGATTTTCACTTCTAGGCTGGAAATTTCTTTGCGAAAGAAGCACAAACCTTGTGAAATCCACACCCCAATCCCCCAAATACCCACGTCCCCTTCTCCACTGGGTCCCACCCCGGTTCCATCGCCCCCACGCTGCCTCCCGGCCGGCTCCGGTGTCCCCGCTCCCCCCTCCCCGTCGGGTCTCGGGGTCACCTCCCCACCGAGCCCAGCTCCTCGGTGTCCCCGGTCCCCCCCCTCCCCGCCCCGGTCCATCCCCCCCAGCCCGGTTCCCGCACCCCCTCCCGGTCCCGCTCCCCCCCAAGCCGGGTCCCCAGCTCCATCTCAGTCCTGCTCCCCCCGCATCCTCTGTCGGTGCCCCCCCCCTCCCCCTCCCGGTCCCGCTCCCCCCGCGCTCCTTCCCCTCCGGGTCCTGATCTCCATCTCGGCCCCGCTCCCCCCGCCGCTCCCTCCTCTCCCTCTCCCGGTCCCTCCCCCCCTCCAGCCCGTTCCCGGTCCCCCCTTCTCCCTCCCGGTCCCGCTCCCCCCTCCTCCCCCGGGTCCTGATCTCCATCTCGGCCCCGCTCCCCCCGCATCCCCTCCCGGTGCCCCCACCCGGTCCCACTCCCGGTCCAGGTCCGGCTGCCCCCGCACCCCCTCCCGCTCCCCCCGCGCTCCATCCCCGCCGGGTGCTGATCTCCATCTCGGTCCCTTTCCCCCCGCAGCCCCTCCCGGTCCCTCCGCCTGGTCCCAATCCCGGTCCCGCTCCCCCCCAAGCCGGGTCCCGAGCTCCCTCTCAGTCCCGCTCCCCCCGCATCCTCTGCCGGTGCCCCCGCCCGGTCCCGTTCTGCCCCCCGTGTCCCCCTCCCGGTCCCTCCGCCCCGGTCCCGCTCCCCCCGCCGCTCCTTCCCCTCCATCTCAGCCCCCCGCCCGCTCCCAGCCCCGTTCCCGGTCCCGCTCCCCCCGCCCCCCCCGCGCGGGGCACGCCGGGACGGTGGCGGGAGGCGCGCAGCCGCCCGCCGGGCACCGCCTCCCCCCCCCCCCCCGCCCCCGCCGGTCCCGGTGCCCGCGGCGCCGCCGCCGCCGGTGCCCGCCATGAGCCGCCCGTCCTCGGCGGGCTCCGCCAAGCCCTGCGCCGCCGCCAAGCAGCCGCCGCCGCCGCCGCCCGGGGGACCCTCCCCGCCGCCCCCGCCGCCGCTGCCCCCCCCCCCGCCGCAGCAGCCGCCGCCGCCGCCCCAGGAGCTGACCGCGGTGTTCGAGTGCCCCGTGTGCTTCGACTACGTGCTGCCCCCGATCCTGCAGTGCCAGGCGGGGCACCTGCTCTGCAACCCATGCCGGCAGAAGCTCAGCCTCTGCCCCACCTGCCGGGGCGCCCTCACGCCCAGCATCAGGAACCTCGCCATGGAGAAGGTGGCCTCGGCAGTGCTCTTCCCCTGCAAGGTGAGCGCCGGGGGGGACGGAGAGGGGGATGGAGGGGGGGGGGAGGATGGAGATGGGGGTGAGGATGGAGACGGAAAAGAGTTTGGGTATGGGGATGAGGATGGAGAAGGGTTTGGAGATGGGATTGAGGATGGAGATGGAGAAGAGTCTGTGAATGGGGGTGAGGATGGAGATGGAGAAGAGTTTAGGGATGATAGTGAGGATGGAGAAGAGTTTGGAGATGAGGGTGAGGATGGAGAAGAGTTTGGGGACGAGGATGGAGAAGAGTTTGGAGATGGGGGTGAGGATGGAGATGGGGATGGAGAAGAGTTTGGGGACAGGGATGAGGATGGAGATGGAGAAGAGTTTGGGGACGGGGATGAGGATGGAGATGGAGAAGAGTTTGGGGATGGGGGTGAGGATGGAGATGGAAAAGAGTTTGGGGATGAGGGTGAGGGTGGAGAAGAGTTTGGAGATGAGGGTGAGGATGGAGAAGAGTTTGGGGACAAGGATGGAGAAGGGGATGGAGAAGAGTTTGGGGACAGGGATGAGGATGGAGATGGAAAAGAGTTAGGGGATGGGGATGAGGGTGGAGATGGAGAAGAGTTTGGGGATGAGAGTGAGGATGGAGATGGGGATGGAGAAGAGTTTGGGGATGAGAGTGAGGATGGAGAAGAGTTTGGAGATGGGGGTGAGGATGGAGATGGAAAAGAGTTTGGGGATGAAGGTGAGGATGGAGAAGAGTTTGGAATTGGGGGTGAGGATGGAGATGGGGATGGAGAAGAGTTTAGGGATGACAGTGAGGATGGAGAAGAGTTTGGGGATGAAGGTGGGGATGGAGATGGAGAAGAATTTGTGAATGAGGGTGAGGATGGAGAGGGGTTTGGAGATGGGGGTGAGGATGGAGAGGGGTTTGGGGATGGGGGTGACGATGGAGACAGAAAAGAGTTTGGAGATGGGGGTGAGGATGGAGACAGAAAAGAGTTTGGGGATGAGGGTGAGGATGGAGATGGGGATGGAGAAGAGTTTGGGGACAGGGACGAGGATGGAGAAGAGTTTGGGGACAGGGATGAGGATGGAGATGGAGAAGAGTTTGGGGACGGGGATGAGGATGGAGATGGAGAAGAGTTTATGAAAGAGGGTGAGGATGGAGAAGAGTTTGGAGATGGGGGTGAGGATGGAGATGGGGATGGAGAAGAGTTTGGGGATGAGAGTGAGGATGGAGAAGAGTTTGAGGATGAAGGTGGTGATGGACATGGAGAAGAGTTTGGAATTGGGGGTGAGGATGGAGATGGGGATGGAGAAGAGTTTGGGGACAGGGATGAGGATGGAGAAGAGTTTGGGGACAAGAATGGGGATGGAGAAGAGTTTGGGGACGAGGACATGGATGGACAAGTGTTTGGGTACCGGGAGAGGGGTGAGGATAGGGATGGAGAAGAGTTTGAGTATGAGGGTATGGATAGGGATGGAGAAGAGTTTGGGGATGAGGACGGGGATGGAGACGAGTTTAAGCATGGGGACAGGAGTGGAGAAGAGTTTGAGGATGGGGATGAGAATGAGGAGGGGGTGAGGATGGAGATAGTGATAGGACAAGGGGGAATGGATTTAAATTGGAAAGGGGAAGATTTAGATGAGACATTAGGAGGAAATTCTTTACGATGAAGGGGGGAGGCCCTGGCCCAGGTTGCCCAGGGAAGCTGTGGCTGCCCCATCCCTGGAGGGGTTCAAGGCCAGGCTGGATGGGGCTTGGAGCCCCTGATCCAGTGGGAGGTGTCCCTGCCCATGGCAGGGGTGGGACTCGATGGGCTTTGAGGTCCCTTCCAACCCAAACCATTCTATGATTCTATAGCCCAGCAGCACCATGCAGGCTCCCCTGCCATCATCCCCATCCCCCTGTCTTAAAAAGTTTTCTGCTCATCCCTATCCCCTTCCTTCCTTTATTTCTTCCCCATCATAAACACGGAACAGAAAGCAAGGCTCTGCTGGCCTCCGTGAGCCTGTTTCATGCTTCCATATGTTTCTAAAGTAAAATAAAGTGATGAGAGCGCTAAAACCTCTTATGATTCTTTCTACTTCCCTGAAAATTCTGCTCTAAATGTTGACCTAGTGTTTGGCAAAAACAGTAGATCGGAAGATTAGCCTTTTTCTTCCCCCCTATTCTTTTAACCTATGCTGATCAGGACAAATTTCTTCATCAAAAGTGTTCTGAGGCCCTGGCAGAGGCTGCACAGGGAGGTGGTGGAGTCTCCGTCCCTGGAGGGGTTTAACAGGTGGGTGAGGTGCTCAGGGATCTGGTTTAGTCATGGACAGGCAGGTTGGACCTGATGATCTCAAAGGTCTTTTCCAACCAAGCAATTCTATGACTCTATGATGCTCAGTCTTAGAAAACGTGCTTTAATTTGATAGCTGAAATTCTGATCATGTCTCGTTAGTTCTCGGCAGTCGGATGGGCTGGGGAGCTGTCAGGTCTGAGTTCCTCGATGCTTGTACCTCCATAATATTGCAAGCACTTTAAAACCACAGGCTGAAGTGGTAGAGGGACAGATCTGCGAGCTGCTGGGTCTGTCACTGATACGGAATATGAGACAAGATGCATCCTGAGGGAATTGGCTGCTGTAGTTGCCAAGCTACTCTCCATCATATTTGCAAAGTCACGGCAGTCAGGTGAAGTCCCCGGTGTCACAGATGGAGTGATGCACTTCACTCCTACGAGAGAAGCAGCAGTCTGTGTATTGATATAGAAATGTCGATTTAACCCGGTTTGATAGTAAATGTGACCGTGGTTCGTCAAGGTTTGATGGGAAAGTGCACTGGATTATTTACTGCACAGGGAGCAGGGCCAGACAGGACTGTCGGGGAGACCCTCCCATTGAGTCATGAGGTGCAGACAGAATCCTTCTGCTTTCTAAACTCCTACTCAGGGAGGAGTCTGGTTGCAGCTGGATCCAGACTTGGTCAATGGTTTACATCTAAAGGATTATTTATGTGCAATCAATCCTTTGTATCGCTTAGCTCAGATTGTGAAATTTCAGTGCACTTATCCCCAATTCAATTACTGAATAAGGATTCTCTCAACCTTGAGAGGTGTCCCTGCCCAAGGGGAGAGGTGTGCAGCCCACTGCCGTGCAGGAAAGCTTAAAGGGCTCTTGGGCTGCTCCTTATTTAGGGAGAAGGATGTTTGAGTCACAGTCACATTTATGTACCGGGCTTGAGCTGGACGTTGCGCAGCGCTGTGGTTAGGTGGGTGCAGTCCTTGGCTGTTGCGTTGTTATCTGTGTCCCCTGAATCCACTTTAATGCCGATGGTTGTCGCTTAAGCAGGCTCTCGGGAAAAGGTCATGAAGATGATCCGAGGGCTGGAGCACCTCTCCTGTGAGGACACGCTGAGAGATGTTCAACCTAGAGAAGAGAAGGCTCCGGGTTCAGCTTACTGCAGCCTTTCAGCACTGAAAGAGGGCCTGCAAGAATGAGTGGGACAGACTTTTTAGTGGGTGCTGCTGGGCTCCAGCGGTGCATGCCAAGCTTTTCCGGTGAGACCTGCAGGAGGGTCGTTAGGGACACGCAGCGGGTGACGGCGTCTCCAGTGGAATCATCGGTGTCATTCCTGCAGCACAGCACAGGTTGTGAGACAGGACAGGGTGGCTTTTGGGTTTTTGTAGAGCTTTTAGTACTACGAGGCTGTTTCAGTGCTCTCAATGGGAGTTAACGTCTCAGTGGCAATAACAGGTGGAGCGCAGTGGTGGGCACAGGCTCTGCTGAACACAGCAACAAGTGCCACGAGACACACATCCAGACTGAGCCCTAGGGAATAGAAACAGACAGTGCTGGCTTTTCACTGAAATGCTGGCCTAGTTCTCATTTTCTCAAGTGTCTCGTCAGTCTTATCTGTGACAGCTGGTGTTCCCCACTTGTCCTAAACGGAACTGATGCTCCCAGGCTGGAGCAGCTCCCCACACCAGTCACTCATAGAATCATAGAATAACCAGGTTGGAAGAGACCCACTGGATCATTGAGTCCAACCATTCCTATCAAACACTAACCCATGTCCCTCAGCACCTCATCCACCCGTCCCTTAAACCCCTCCAGGGAAGGGGACTCAACCCCCTCCCTGGGCAGCCTCTGCCAGTGCCCAGTGACCCTTTCTGTGAAGAATTTTTTTCCTAATGTCCAGCCTGAACCTCCCCTGGTGGAGCTTGAGGCCATTCCCTCTCGTCCTGTCCCCTGTCCCTTGGGAGAAGAGCCCAGCTCCCTCCTCTCCACAACCTCCTTTCAAGGAGTTGGAGAGAGCAATGAGGTCTCCCCTCAGCCTCCTCTTCTCCAGGCTAAACACCCCCAGCTCTCTCAGCCGTTCCTCATAAGGCCTGTTCTCCAGCCCCCTCACCAGCTTCGTTGCTCTTCTCTGGACTCTCTCCAGAGCCTCAACATCCTTCTTGTGGTGAGGGGCCCAGAACTGAACTCAGGATTTGAGGAGCGGTCTCACCAGTGTCGAGTCCAGAGGGAGAACAACCTCCCTGGCCCTGCTGGCCATGCCGTTTCTGATCCAAGCCAAGATGCCATTGGCCTTCTTGGCCACCTGGGCCACTGCTGGCTCATGTTCAGTCACTGTCAACCAACACCCCCAGGTCCCTCTCCTCCAGGCAGCTTTCTAGCCAGACTTCTCCTAGTCTGTAGCTGCTCAGGGTTGTTGTGCCCCAAGGGCAGGACCCGGCATTTGGCCTTGTTAAACCTCATCCCATTGGTCTCAGCCCAGCGGTCCAGCCTGTTCAGATCCCTTTGCAGCGAGGTGCAGCTCTGCTGCCCGCTGGGTGCCAGGTGAAAAAAAAAGGAATAAAAAGCACACAGACTTCTCTGTAAAGAGAAGGTAAGACATTCCTAACTTTACCTGTGAGATGTTACTTTACTCACTTGCCAATAGAAAGGTTTCTTAGCCCTTAATAGGTAGGATTGCCTTCTTCACCCCTTCAGGTTTGCTTTCTTTTTGGGTACAGGAGTAAGCACCAACAAGTAGAATGTCCAAGAACAGCTCCCACCCTGCGTGTCCCAGAAGAACCAAACAGCAGTCCCTGCGTTGTCTGGCAAGTCCTAGTTCAAGTGTATTGGCTGCATGCACTTCTCCAGCTGGTCATTCTCTAGATAAAAATTACAGTAAAGTTACTGAAAACACAAAATGCCTTTTAGCGCTCTGAGCAATCTGTGAAAGATAAAATGCCCATTGAAACCATGCTCAAACTCCTAATTAATGAGTGCCAAAAGGAATTAGTTGCTTTCTTTCATCTTGTAAGTGCAAGTAGGAAATAATACAAAGGTGCTCTCTAGTTATGAAGCTGACTTAATTTGCACAGAGGTTCTTCCGTAACTTTGGGGTTTCTGTCCAATACTGGCTATGAAAGAAAATAAATCTTACAAATTGAAAGCTTCCTGAAAAGACTAGAATGGAGTTTCCCAGCAGCTGGGTGAGGCAAACTGTGCTCGGTAGCTGCTCGCTGACTGAGCCATGCAGGGTGGGACAGGCGTTTCCCAGCTTAACCACTTCATCCGAAGGCTACGAGGAAACAAGTTGGGTTGTGAACGTTGCCTGTGGTCATCGGCAGAACCACAGTCCTCACGTAGCCTCTAGTACTCGCCCAGATCTGCGCCCTGTTGCTGTTCGGTGGCCTTTTGTGGTGGGACTTGAGGAAGGTTTTCATGCTCAGGTGATCCTGGCGTGGCCGTGGCGATGACACAGGACCAGGATGCCTCATCTGCCCGGTGTAAAACCGCAGGCGCTTCCTTCTTGCGTTCCAGTTCACGGTGGGACTTGTCTCCAACATGCACGAACTAGCCCGGCAGTAAAGGAAGAATATCCGATAGCAAATCAGTCTTTGATTACACGCCGAGAGCAGCCCGGCTGGGCAGTGGTATGAGGGGAGTTTAGCAGTGGATGATAGGGAAAAGAAAAAAACAAACCCAAAAAAAAGCCTCCCTGTCAAAGAGAAGTTCAGAGCAGCACATGCAGAGTGATATCAGTGTCACTACAGGGTGCTAAGTCATGTAGATGGCGATGAGCTCCAAGCTGACCGTGGCAGCCGGATCCAGTGGGATGTGGCCCTGTCCATGCCAGGGGGTTGGAACTGGATGATCTTTAGGGTCCTTTCCAACCCAAACTGTTCTATGATTCTATGATTAAGCAGCAGGGACAGACACAGTAGTAAGGGAAGGCTCACACTAACTCTTCATGGCCTACAAAACAAGCTCCTCCAGAAGCACAAGGTCGAGTTTCTGTCCCGGTATTCCTAGCACCGAGTTTGCAACATGGGTGATTTGCATCTTGGGCATTTGACCCTTGAGCTGCAGTTTCTTGCACTCACACCAGCCCCAAACTAATCATTTACACCCTGACTCTATCTGCCCTCAAGGGCTGGTGAAGGGTTTAGAGCACAAGCCTTGTGAGGAGCAGCTGAGGGACGTGGGGTTGTTTAGTCTGGGGTAAAGGAGACTAACACAGAGACTTTATCAACCTCTACAACTACTTAAAAGGAGGTTGTACGGTTGGTCTCTTCTCCCTGGTGACAGGACAAGGGGACATGACCTCAAGATGCACCAATGTAGATTTAGGTTGGTTATTAGGAGGAATTTCTTTACTGAAAGGGTTGCCAAGCACTGGCAGAGGCTGCTCAGGGAGGTGGCTGAGTCACCATCCCTGGAGGTGTTTAAGAGGTGAGTAGATGTCATACCAGGGGACATGGTCCGGTGGCAGACTTAGCAGGGCTGGATCCATGCTTGAACTTGTTTGTTTCCTAGCTTTATGCTAGGACCTTGTCCTCTCCCTTTCCACTTCTCGCAATCACAGTTTTGAAACTTTTCACTGTTTAAGTTTTTAAAAAAAGCTGTGGGGAACCTGCATTTTAATGTAATGGAGGTGCTGTGATGGTAATAAGGTACATCTGTTAAAAATAGCTGTTTGCTGAAACTAGAATCCTTTGTTCTTTTTAAAGAGAAGAAAAGCTCAAACCAGGACCACTTCAGCTGATCTGGACGGATCAGATCTAACTGCAAGAGCAAAGCTAACTACAACTCAGCCTTTTGTATCTCAGTCCATTGTATCTAAGGGCTTGCATTAGAAACTAAACAACCACAAAAGACAAGAGGAACCCATTTTTAAATGGAAACAAAAATAAGTAAAGCTCAGCTCTGAATCCAGGGCTAAGTAGAAATGTCTAACATAAAGTTTGCGATGAGAGCAAGAGTTCTGGTCACTCACCAGTGTTTCCAGTTGCCAGGCGGGAGCAGCGAACGCCCGTGCTGGTGCCTTTCCTGATGGCTTCTATTTGGTCTTTTTCCAGTACGCCACGACAGGCTGCTCGCTGACCCTCCATCACACAGAAAAGCCAGAGCATGAAGACGTCTGCCAGTATCGCCCCTACTCCTGCCCGTGCCCCGGTGCCTCCTGCAAGTGGCAGGGATCCTTGGAAGCCGTCATGTCCCACCTCATGCACGCCCACAAGAGCATCACCACCCTGCAGGGAGAAGACATCGTTTTCCTGGCCACAGACATTAACCTTCCCGGGGCGGTTGACTGGGTGATGATGCAGTCGTGCTTCGGTCACCACTTCATGCTGGTGCTGGAGAAACAGGAGAAGTACGAGGGTCACCAGCAGTTTTTCGCCATCGTGCTGCTCATCGGCACCCGTAAGCAAGCGGAGAACTTTGCGTACAGACTGGAGCTGAACGGCAACCGCCGCCGGCTGACCTGGGAGGCGACGCCTCGCTCCATCCACGATGGGGTGGGCGCAGCCATTCGGAACAGCGACTGCCTCATTTTTGATACGGCTGTAGCACATCTTTTCGCGGACAACGGAAACCTCGGCATCAACGTGACGATTTCGACATGTTGTCCGTGATGTCTCTGTGGAGCTGGTGAAGCCCAGGCTGTCGTGTTCACCGAGGGTCTTCTTTTGTTCTGGTTTATTTAATGATATTAACTACGTCACCGTGTACGCTAAGGTTCCTAACTATCCAACATTTTTAACTTTGGAGAGGAACAAGAGTGTCCTGTAAGGAATACGAACTGAAAAAAAGGGTTTTTTAAATTCTTGGGTGCCTTAGGAAGATTCCACACGCACACAGAGTCACCTTTTTTAATTTAATTCTATTTTATTTAAAGAGTGCTTCCATGAGACATGTGGCTTAAGGGACTTGAAGGACTGCATTCCTGTTTGGAGCACAGACTTGCTTTCTCTCACTGGTGAACTTTAATAACAGTTTTGCAGGGAAAGAGAAACCCAAGCAACCTCTCACAAGAGAGGTTGTGGCTCAAAGGGGAACGATAGGTACTTCAGCCTTGCTACTCCATTTCTTGCTCCCTTATTAAAAAGGGATGGACATTGGGTTGTTTGCTTTTCAGAAGAGAAAAGGGGAGGAGGAGCTGGGGTAAAGCAGGGCAGGTTTGGCACTGCCCGTTGTAGGGGGATCGGCGAGCCCAGCACGGCCCATCCGCTCGCAGCCGGTACAGCTGAAAGCAAGAGGTGCCCATCTCATGCATCCCAAACAGCAGAGCCAAAAATACACAAATATATTCAAGCTGTCCACATGTCGCTTCCCTTGGAGACATACTTGATTATTGATTATTGTAAAAGAATAATAATATAGCAAGAGCTTTATGGCCAGCGTTGCGTCATTTGCTATTTAAGTTCTGTTGCCATATTTACTTTTATTTTGTAATAAATACTTTACAAAAATTGCCTTGCATTGCGTGCTGTGCTGACATGGTTGGACTCGATGATCTGGTGGGTCTCTTCCAACCTGGTTATTCTATGATTCTATGACATCCCTGTGCGTGGCAGCAGCTCCTGCTCACAATTCCCGAGGGTGCTCGCCACAGCTCCAGCCCGGCCACCCAAGAGGGACACTTTGCAGCACGAGCAGGAGAACCAGGTAGGGATTTGAGTTCCACCAGCAGCAAAGACAGACAGACTTGTGCAAACTGAAATCGCAGTCTGACCCTCAAGACACAAACGTGAGCTCTGCAGGTGGCTTTGCTGAGTATGAAGATGTTTGCCACTTGGAAGAAGCAATGAGTTGTGAGGTGACACAATCTGCTGAGTTACTCAGCAGTAGGAAACCTCATGACAGCGGAAAACTACACATAAAATGACAGATGAAGGTTGGTGTGAATAAATATAATACATAGTGAGGAATAAGAGACCTAACTGCATTCCTCCAGGGAAGAGCTCTTGGAGCCATCAAAGTCCTGTGCATATGTCACCCAATACCTGGCAGCAGTCCCCAGGAAAGCAAACAGGAATGACAAGGACTGTCTCAGCGAAAGGAATCTTGTTCCAGCCTTGAGAATTTGGAAACGACCATGGAAAAACACCTCACAAGGAATTACTGTGATCTTTTTGTGTCCAATTCCTATAAGCAATGCAGGCTCCATCGCTCTCAGTCAGGACCACTGCTCAGAACTGGGACCACTGTTTGTAGCTCCCCGGAGCTCCCTGGGGAGCACGGTGGGTGCAGCCCCACACCTGGGACAGCCCTAGCTCCAGTCTCAGCCCCAGCTCCAACCCCAAACCTAGGACAGGCCCACTCAGCTCCAGCTCCAACCCTAACCCCAGCTCCAGTCTCAGCTCCAGCTTTAGCCCCTGCCCCAGGCTCAGCCCCAGCTCCATCCCCATCCCATCTCAGCCCCAGACCCTGTCTCAGCCCCATCCCATTCCCATCTTAGCCTCATCCCCATCCTTGTCCCCAACTCGGCCCCATCCCCATACCAGCCCTATTCCCATCCCCTACCCATCCCAATCGTCTTCCCCTTCCCCATCCCTATCCTCTTCCTCATCCCCTTCTCCATCCCTATCACCCTTCCCATCCCTATCCCCCTCCCCTTCCCCGTCCCCATCCCTTCTGTCCCATTGCCTGGACGCGGCTGCCCCCGGGGTTCCCATTGCCCAGCGGGGCTGCGGGTCTTAGTTTGGCTCCCGTGGGGCTCTGAGGGGGTTCGGTCCGTGTCCAAACCTGGGGATGGATCAGGCGGGCGGCAGAGGAGCCATCGCGGTGCAGGGAGGGGATGGCAGCGGCTCCCCTCCACAAAGAGGTTTCTCACACCTGTTTTCCTAGGGGACCCGGCCTCCACCACCCCCTCACTTGCCTCTCTGCTGAGTGGCTTTGTAGGATAGAATCACAGGACGGGTTGGGTTGGAAAAGACCTTTGAGGTCATCGAGTCCAACCATCCATCCAGCCCTGCCAAGTCCAGCACCAGCCCGTGTCCCCACGTCCCCATCTACCCACCTTCTAAGCCCCTCCAGGGACGGGGACTCCACCATCTCTCCGGGAGCCTCTGCCAGGGCTTGATAGCTCTTTCAGAAAAGAAATTACTCCTGACATCCAACCTAAATCTCCCCGGTGCCTCTTGAGGCCATTTCCACTACCAGGGAGAAGAGACCAACTCCCACCTCACTACAACCTCCTTTCCTTTCAGGGAGTGATGAGGTCTCCCTGTTAGGTATAAACAAAGCACCTGGTCCCCATTAGGTGTAAATGAAGCACCAGGTCCCCATTAGGTGTAAATGAAGCACCAGGTCCCCATGAGGTGTAAAGGAAGCATCAGGTCCCCATTAGGCACGTGGGGATGCTCTGCCAGCCAGCAGGCGTAGGAGTGCTCGGCAGATGGCAGAAATAGTGCATTGTATTCCTATGAAAGGTGCAGGGAACGCCTCTAAGGAGCTGAAAATACATCCACCTCTTTTTCTCCTCCTGCTCAGCTGAGTCATCCAACACGTGACTGAGTAACCCACTCCTTGGCTTGCCCACTCAAGTGCAGCACCTTAGCGCACAGCGGATCTGGGGGAGCTGCTGCCTCATCCCATCCCTTTTGGGCACCATATCAAACAGCATTTCATAGAATCATAGAATCATTTGTGTTTCATGTTGAGTGCCAGGCTGCCCTCCTCTCTCGGAGAGCATCACCTGCATCTCACGTGCCTCTGGGAGCAGGAGTGACCTGGGACACAAACACAGCGCACCAGCTGGAATTCCTGGGGAACGCTGCTGCGCACAGATCCATCCTGATACACAGCACACTCTTTGTGCATTTGGAAATACACTGTGAATGTGTTTGCAGGAGAAAAACATTCGTACCTTAGGTGGAGCTTCACAAGTCCTCGGAACAGCAGTCCCTGTAAAAATCAAAGTGCAGAATAGGCAAGCTTGTGCTAGTGGGAAATCATCTACGTGGGCTGGGATGGAGCAGGGGTTGATAGAGATGATACGGAAGCTGCAAAGCCCGTTAGAGAGGGCAGAGTAAGAACGAGGCGTGTCCACCTGCACAGCTCCCTGGGGCGCTCTGCACGCCGCGTCCCTTCTTCTCACGAGGGGTTTATGGTCCATCACTCTCCGTGACGCAGCTTGATTGCAGAGAGTGATAACTACACTTCTTTGAGCTGCAGTTTAAAAAACAAAGCTCAAGCAAACCAGCAGCCACATCGTTCAGCCTGCTAAAAGAATAAGTGAATGCCATAGCCTTGCTTTCTGCTTTTCTTCATGTCTCAGTACGTTCACTTGCAGGTTCACTTTCCTGAGCTGTGCTTCCCGCTGCAGGCCTAGGAGCTGGGCACTGACCTGGGGCTGTCATGATTTTTACCCCATCCCTTTTAAACACGTGTTATTTCCACACTTTCCAAGGAGAAGGACTTCAAATGGATTTGGTATTCCCGCCTGCCCAGAGTTTCACGTGGCTGAGCATTTTCCGCAGGACAAGCTCACTTAGGAGGGCAAAGCAAAACATGTGGCAGGAAAGGGAACTGAAATTCAGGGTTAGAAGAACTGGGCGTGCTTTTTGTTTGCCTGAAGGGGAGGCCGTGTCCATAGTCAGACAGGAGGTGATGTGTGTGGGACAGCACAGTTGTGCTCCCGGGGCAGCTGGATGCCGGTAGCGCTGCAGGATGAGAGGGACCTGGGCACTGTGGAGGGCAGAAACCTGCTCATCTGAGAGATTTCTGTCACCCCAAAGGCCAAAAAACCTTTCATTGCACTCATGCAGCACGGGCTGCATTAAGAAATGAGAATAAACTTCAGTCGTCTCTGCGGCTCTTTCTTCTTAGGACAAGAGGGGCTGGAAATGCTTCAGAGGATCATAGAATCATAGAATCACCAGGTTGGAAAAGACCCACCGGATCATCAAATAACACACAAGTCACTGACCTTAAGCAATAAGCTGTCTCCGTGACTTCCTTGGGATGATTTTGTAAAGCCCTGCTCAGTCGGTGCCTGGTTCGGGTCCCTGAGGTCCGTGGGAAGGGCTACGCGCAGCCCCAGCGCCGCCCCGCTGAAAGCCGCGGGCCAAGCCTGGCAAGAAGGTCTCGAGCAGCCCGTGGTGGCTGCTGAGAAAAGGCTGGCAGGCTGACAAAGGAACAAAACAACCGTGTCTAGGAGCTAAGTTTCCTGCAAACACAGCACTGCTGCTCAGTAATCCTCGCTCTCGCTGTCATTGCAGCTCTGTCGGAAGAGTTCAGCAGCTTAGAGGTGGTGTGTGACATGGAGGTAAGGACTCCCACGGGCTACGTGTATACGTTTTATGCTTGATGGTTTCACCCCTGAGCACAGATATGACTCCACTTTGCTTTTGGTGTTTTCCACTTTGAGTTCAAAGAAGATTTTGTGAAGCTGTTCAAGAATTCTCTGCGCACGCTCCCCTCCGTTGGGCTGCCTACCCTTCTGGCCTACAGAACCGAGTCGTCACAGAGGAAAGTACAGATTGAGGTGAGTCGGTGGTGGGTGTTCCCCCAGCATGTGCCTTTTTTAATGGCTGATTTTAATTGCTACGATTCCCGTGTAAAAAATATAAAAATAACACCCTTTGACAAGCCAGTGCAGGAGTTCCTTTATGAAAGAGGTTTTTCAAATGATGGTTGTTGTGCACACCTGAAAAGCAAGAGGCTGCGCAGCTCCTCTCCCTGCCACTGCATCATAGAATCATAGAATAGTTTGGGGTCTTAAAGTGACCTTAAAGATCATCCAGTTCCACCCCTGCCATGGGCAGGGACACCTCCCACTGGATCAGGGGCTCCAAGCCCCATCCAACCTGGCCTTGAACCCCTCCAGGGATGGGGCAGCCACCACTACGCTGGCCAACCCGTTCCAAAGCCTCCCCACTCTCATGGTGAAGAAATTCTTCCTTACGCCTAGTCTAAATCTGCCCCTCTCCAGTTTATACCCATCCTGTGTTGAGTTTTTCAGCAAAAGATTTTATGCTTTGGCTAAGACAGAGATCCAAAATGTATAGAAATACTAGGCGTACAGTCAAGAAATACAAACAGGGCATAGAGTTCCCCATGACCCTTAGGAGAATGAAATAATCAAAGACAGTTAATCCTAGGCATGAAGTGGGGAGCAAGGGAATTTCCAAAAGCAAGCCAAGTATTTTGAATTAATATGCTCAGAAAAGGATTTGAGTGGAAGTGCTAAACACACAGTGCAGCCTGCTCTCAGCAGCTGCATCTTCTATAACTCTGTTTCAAAATGTGCTTTCAAAAAAACCGGTTATTTCTTTCTAAATGTCTAATACCCACGCTCAGAATACATCCTGCCGCAGCCCTGGTTTGCATCTGGTCTAACACGCTCAGATCTTTTGTCCATAAATCTGCTGGGGTTTCCTTGTGAAATTCCTCACAGATTTTTCTATGATCATGAGTTAAGCAATTGGAGAGAATTTTCTCTGCAAAGCCCCAAGCGATGTATTTGAAAGGGTTAATGTGTCAGAGGACTCAGCTTTCCCTTGGAAGGAAAGGCCCTCATAATCACTGTAGTGATTCCACTTCTTCTAAGTTTTTTAGTTAGTTATTTACTGCAGATCAGCTTTTCTTTTTGCTGGTGTCCTGAACTTAATGTTTTGAGTTAAATCCTTCCAAGATAGCACAGACACAGATCACAGTCCTGACAGCTCTTGCACGCCTTATAACATTGCATTTTGAGCAGAGCCCTCTTTCCCCAAGATCAAATGAAGATTTGCATGCAGATACCCTATTTCTGTCCTCCTCCTCTTCTCTCTCCCCACCTCCACTCCAGACAGAGGAGGACTGTGCTCCGAGGTGCGAGTACTGTAACAGCCTGCTGAAGCCATTCCCTTCCTTTGAAGGCGCTCGCCCATCGGCAGAGGATTATGCATCGGTAAGCTGGTGGGAAGGACTGGCAGAGGTTTGCTGGGAAAGGCTGGCTCTTCTGGCACCGCTCTTCTGCCTTTCAGCAATTCTGCTGCGAGCGCAACCGAGACCTCTACGAGTTCATCGTCAGTGAGAGCAAGAACCACGAGGGCACCTGGAGCATTCCCACCGCTGTCAGCCCCGATGAATCCCACCTCCCCGAAGCCGACACGCTGCTGTCAAAGGAGACGGCGTATCAGAGGTACCGGGAAACGCCGACAGGGAGAACTAGGGATCAGATCTGTATATGGAACAACAGGCGTCTCTGGACGGCAAAAAAAAAGGTGTTAAGAAAATGAAACTGCAGCAAGAGGGAATGAAAGAAGACAAAATTGCTTTAGGCAACTCAAGTTCATAGTCTATAATGTCTGGACCCGCTTGGCTTTTCATGTATCAGGCTGTATCAGAAGGTGGTGAGGTATGTGCTAAGGTATTAATTCTGCTGCTGCCAGACCTCATACCTAGAGACAGGGAGAGCCAAAACCCTGCGGGAGGGATAATATTTGGGTCTAGCTTTTACCACAAGGCTTGAATTTATAGTTGTCTGTTTCTTCGCATCAACTGTGACATGCGTTTGGGTTCAAATTTCCAGAGTCAGGAGAACTCTGCAACCTTGACTTCTGCTGGGCTGTTTAGCAGGAGGCCCGAAGTTTATACAAATAGTTAAGCCTAGGGCACAGGATAAAGAAAAGTAAATCAGCACACCTGGAAGGAAACTGCTAGTTTCCTTGAAGATCCTTTGCAGCCTGATGGTGCGAGTACCTTAGATCACGTACAGAGCATAAACCAAAGCCACTGTCAGACACTGTCAAATTTATAGGAAGCCAGATAAGAACAGTGAAATATTCTTGGAGATGACCTGTTTTCTTGCTCTTGTGGGCAGCTCTCCTTCTCTTTTACATAAAAACTGGATGCAAAATCCCTATGACATTTAGCTCTGCTGTCAGTAGCGCTGATAACATTGCATTTAGAGTCTGTTCCCTGAAATCTCTCTATGGAAGCAATTCCTTTTCCTTAGCTATTTATTATTATTATTATTTTGGTGATATTCCATTACCTCTGTTACTTGCAACTATGCAAATGCAGAGAAAAACAGGTTCAGAAACTTGTGCTCCTAAGGCAAGGGACACATGAAATGTCTGTCAGGAATACTTTTGTTTTGCAGGCAGCTGGAGAGACAAATGGCCAGACAGTCAGCTCTCCTGGCAGCAGAGCGGACGAGCAGAGCTGAACGTGAGCTTGCATTTCCTTATGTATTTATCTGTCAGTTTATTACAACAATGAATTCAAGGGAATTGCTTGTCTCTAATGCTCACTAATTGAGAGGAGGATTTAAACAGCGCCGTGTTGGTTCATTGTCAAGTGTGCAATCCCATTAGATACTGCCATGTTAAATAACCCCCCACGTGAAAAAACAAAAGCAGTTGCACTCCCATCGCACAGAGAGGATCTCCTTGCTGTGACTTTCAGTATTTATAGCTGAATGTTTCAGCTGAGATGCACACAAATTGATCTTAGAGAATAATAAGTTGGCAAATCCAAGCCTGTGGAAGGCAGGAACTGCCAGAATTAGCGTGATCAACATTTTGCCTCGTCGGGTGAATACTCCACTAATTCCTAGCCCAGGCTGTGGATTCCTGAGCAGCCTTTTGGATCCAGCTATAAAATCAAAGGCATTTTGACTAATTGCAGATGAACTAGATGTATGAGATGGGCGTATTTTCACAGAGTGCAGTGGGGCACTCAGGTTTTTGCGGCACCAAGGATTTCAGATTGCCAGTCCTGCCACTCCAGGGAGTGTGAGTGCCATCCAAAACAAGTCATTCTTCACTCACACTGGTGTGTATATGTACACAACTGAAAGAATACATCTTTTTTCACAATCCCGTTCTCTGAAATGGCTGAACACTTTGGACTGTCCTTGTTAGGTAGAAAATACCCTGAGACAAACTCCCAGGATGGAGCATTTCAGCCAGGAATTCCCACTCCCCCACATCACAGCCTCCCTGCAGAGGCATCACGCAGCCCTGGCATCGGTGCTGCCAGCCTCCCCCACGCACACAAACCTTTGCTCTCTAGGTTCAAGTCAAGCTGGCACAATTTCCTACCAGCTTTCCCAGGAGCCCCCATCGCCAGAGGGCCGGACGCTGGTGCCTGATGAGAAAGGAGAAGCACCTGAGGTGAAGCCCATCTCCTACAGCACCAGCTGCTGTGATTTTACCCTCGTGGGTGGAAAGGCAAGTCGCTGTGTCAGATGGTGACGGGATGGGCTGCACCTGGGACGCATCCACACTCCAGAACCACTGGCACCTGCCTGCATTTAAAGGGCAGCTGGTGGAGGACTGCTCCCATCTATCATGTCCTTTCTTTTCCACTCCTAGGCAGTGAAGAATGTGTTGCTGGAAAAATACTACAAACATGGAGTGAAATTCCTTACCATGCTTCCAGATGGAACAGCGCAGTTGTTGTATCCTTTCCAGGGTTCTTTTGCCTGCATTGGTCTAGGGTTGTAATTGTAATTTTAAGTGCATCCCAGCCTGTTTTATCACTGAATAACGCGGTTCATCATTCACACTCACTTTCAGTGTGAAAAAAAAGGAGTCATGAAAGCACTTATTCAGGCACTTGCATGTTTAGCACCCGGTTTAAACATGTTAACCCAGTGCTCAGACCCACTCTGGAGCTCTGGCTGCCCATGGAAGGTCACTGCTGTCCAAGCAGGCTCCGAGAGCACTCAGCCCCATCCCTCCCCTAGGGACAAACCAGCACAACATTTCCTACCCGTACCAACACAGCGCTGTTGCCTCTGACCTGTGGGCAGGAGTATTTTCCTTACTGTGGCTGACTTCTTGCTGACTCGAGGTGTAGGAAGTGCACCTGAGCTCTGCCACCAAAGCAAACAGGCTCAAGACAACTTCTCTGTTCTGGCCTCCAGGCTGCCTTTGTCCCAAGGACGCTGCCAGTTGCAGCGGTGGCAAATGGCAAAGTGCCATAAACGCATGCGCTCACAGTAGCACGTCTTGCTGGAGAGAAACCGCAGTGAGACACAAATATTTGATCTTTGGATACATTCAAGTCAGGTTGCTGGGGCAAGCGCATTTTTCCCCCCAGTGGATTGGATTTTTCCTCTGGGAGAATAAAACCTCTCCCTGTTTTCTCTGCTGTCATCCAAGCTGAGTACTTTGATCACTTCGCTTTGCTAGGCTCATACTTTCAATCCTAAGCATTTCTGCCTGGGTTATTGGTTAGAAAACAGCAAGAATCTATCCTGTATCTCTAACAGCTCTCCTGTCAGCGCATACAGAATACATCAGTGTAGGAGAGACGCCCTGGCAGCAACCCAGGTAGCACCAACAGCACAGCTCCGGTGTGCCTTTAACAGGGATCTGAGTCATACACCGATCTTCATGCTCCAGAGCCATGCTCTGAAATATTTAGTATGTAATAACAAACGAACCACATCAAGAAAGAGGTTATGAGCACCTTATCTCAAGACAGTTATCCATCCGGACATCTGGCAATCCTTGTTGTACGAGAGAAAAAACAGCTGATCTGCATAGTACAGGAAGACAAGCCGACCAACGCCAAAATACAAGCAGTATTTAAGTCCAATGGCAGAAGTACTTGCTATCATCCGAACGGAGCTGTGTGGTATGTTCGAGTGGGTCACAGCAGTTTTGCTCTCCACTGCGGATCTTAAATCTCAAAGGTCATAAATGGTAAACCTAATAGCATTCAAAAATTAAAAGACAAATACAGCAGCTCACAGCCCTGCATCGGGTACTCCTAGAGGAGCAAGGCTACCCCAGCTGTGTCTTGAGAGGTTGGGGTTAGTCCCATCCCTTTGGGGAATGAGGGACATCAGCCATTGGAGCTGCAGGGTTCAAAGCTTTCATTTTCCTCTCTTTTAGGATAAATATGAATATTCAGGGAGGGCAGTATTTGGACCAAGGAGGCAACAGGGTGAGAAGGTGGACGTGGTCAAACAGCATCATGTCACCAGAACCCCACGTCCCGCTGAAACCCATCTTCATCTCCTTGAACCGGCACGTGGGGGTCAGGATCCTGCGCCAGGACAAGATCATCGTTTCCTTCCTCGCCAGGGGGCAACAAGCAAAATTCAACATGGGAACCAAAGTGGAGGTATTTCTCAAGCACACAGGCAGCTCCCACAGAGGGAGTGGAGCAGCCAAGGAAGCTCCCTGTGTTGCCCCAGGTCCTGCCCCAGCGGAGGGGCACCCGTACTCAGTGCCGTGCACACAAGGGGCTCCGTGGCCCCAGCAGCCCTGGCTCTTTGCAAGGAGCTGCAGAGTGCAGGAAGCACTCTCGAGCAGGTCCCCACTGTCCCTGGCTGCATCCCCAAGAGTCGCTCTGGCTGTGCTGTAGGGAAAGCCATGATCCATACAAGGTGCACCGCAGCTCCCTTCCTCCATGGGCTCCTGTCGCAGGGGCAGATTTGTCTGCTGGGGAGAGAACAAAGCCCCGTCTGGTGCTGCTGTGACTCAGCTGACACCATTCCCCTCTGCTCCCCAGGTCAGCGATGTCAGCCGGCTGCCTCCCCAGCCCCAACTGAGTGAAGATGAGCTCCTGCATCTTGCCTTCAGGGTGAGCATTCTGCGGCTCTTTGACAAACTACATGGATGCTTAAACTTCCCTTCTAATGAGCAGCGGGACAAAATTAAGCCTCCAGCGTACCTCGTCACACAAACGCTAAAGATCTTGCAGCTTTGCACAACTTCTGACATAAGTGATGAGCTACGCAGCTCAATCCGTGCGATACTAAATGTTCAAGTCTGACCAGCACGTGTGTGGTGTGAAAGCAAAATAAGCCAATGAGGCTCCTTGGCACTGCAGCGCTTGCACACCCTCAACAAGGTTTAACTGCAACCCTGCCACGCTGTGGGACAGAGTAAGGGCAGCCCGTGGGTGTTCCGCATGGCCCTCTCTGGGGTCTCAGTGTGAGAGGAGCTGTAGGGCAGGGACCATCACACCACATCTTCTTATCAGCCCACAATGAAGTGCATCTTGGCCACGGAGGCAAGAAGGGAGGCTTTGCTCAAGGCAGAGGAAATCCCTCCTCACTGTCAGTGCTCCTGAGCAAACCTCTCTTCTGTCTGCCGGCAGAAACCAGCTCAGGCTGACCAGTCACATTTCAGCCCGTGGATGTGGCACAAAGATAAAAGCAAACAGAGCATATCGAAGTGACAGGGATACGGGGAGGTGCTTGCTCAGAAGTCACCCGCCCTGGCACTGCTCTGCACAGCCGGGGCTTCTGCCAAGGACACAGCACCAGCAGAATAGCCCCCCACAGCTCAGTCTACTGCAGATATGAGACACAGCGGTTCCCCACGCAGAGAGAGGGACAAAAGCCCATAGTTTGTCCAAAGCAGCCAAAGGTCACAGTCTCGATGACCGTTTGTGCAGATGCGAGGAATAGAAGGCTGCCAATGCAGACAGCAGAGATCATGGATGAGCTGCAGCCTCTTGGCAGCAGCTCACAGACGGCTGACGCACTGGGAAGGCTCTGCTGCACTGGGCACTGTGCTTCCCTCCTGCCCTGGGTCCAGTGGCTGTGGGAGCAGCACGGGCAGAGGTAGCGGGGCACGGACCCCTCATGAACTGGGTGATTCAGGATGTCCCCCACGCCAGCTCCCAACGGTTTGAATGTTTGAGGCCAGGGGCTTCACTCGGCCCTTCCTCCTGCATCGGAGCAGCTTTGCAAGGTGGCTCCGGATGTCTTTGCTGTGCAGGGTGTAGATGAGGGGATTTATGAGGGAGTTGGTCTCACCCAGCAGGAACAAGGCATCCTTGAGCGGGCTGGCCAGGTTGCAGGAGCTGCAGGCGGCCTGCACGGTGCCCCCCACCAGGTAGGGGCCCCAGGAGAGGCTGAAGCCGACGAGGACGATGATCACAGTCCGCAGCGCCTTGAAGTGGCGCAGGTGGGCACGGAGGGGCCCCGTCTGGGCACGGGCGTGTCGGAGCCGCTTGTGCTGCATGTAGGCGACGCTGCCCACCGAGACGTGCAGGCAAACCAGCACCAGCAGTGAGGGAGCGAAGATGCCAAAGCAGATCACGTAGAGGTACTCGCTCTTGGCCACGTACAGGAGCCCACAGTAACCCGTGTAGTTGCCTTGCTGGAGGGAGGGCAAGATCAAAGGCAAGTGTCCGACAAAGAAGGAAAGCATCCAGAGGACAACAAGGGAGAGGACTATGGGGGTTTTCTTCAGGAGGGTGGGGTAGGAGAGCGGCAGCGTCACCACCAGGTACCTGTCCAGGGAGATCAGGAGCAGGGTGAGGATGGAGCCGATGCAAGGCGTCATGCTCAGGGCGACGCGCACGAGGCAGAAAGATTTGCTGCGGTCAAAACGCCCGTCGAGGATGTCGTCCAGCGCCTCGGTGATGCACATCACGCCCACCAGCAGGTCAGCGGTGGCCAGGTTGAGGATGTAGACATAGCTGGTGCCTGGCTGCTTCTTCATCAGCTGGTAAACGGCCACGATCACCAGCAGGTTGGCCGGGGGAATGAGGCAGCTCAGGAGGGAGCGCAGCACTGCGTACAGTATGTTGACCATCTTCCCTGGCAAGGAGGGTTGAAAGAGATGCCCAGGACAATTTTGCCCCAATGTGGAAAAACTGCCCCACGAAGAATCACAGAATCACAGAATAGCCAGGTTGGAAGAGACCCACCGGATCATCGAGTCCAACCAAGAGACCGTGGCTGAGCTGAAAACACAGAAGTGCCTCAGACCCTCCAACTGCAGCCCGAGGCCAGGAACACCCAAGTCAGTCCTTTAAGTGGCACTTTTTGTCCATCCCAGGAGATCTCCAGGACCTTTCCAGCTGCTACAAATCACGGCTGGTTCTTCCAGGGCTTTTGGCATCCCTTCTACCCATCTGATTTGCTCCACACCTGCAGAGGTGCTCCGAGATGCAGAAGAACCAAAGTCCTTGCCTGTTCTCAGCACGAACTCTGAATGCACCCAGGGCAGGAGCTCGCTGCCTGGGCGCTGGCTGGGCCGGCCGGCTGCCGAGCACACCTGTGACGCACAGCGATAAGGAGCAGCCTGGCCAAACAAAGCAGGCAGCAAGGATGGTGACCCGGGAGGTCCATGCTCCTCCCAGTGAGCCACAACTGTCCCCTCCCAGCACAGCACCTGTGGCTGGGCAGCCTTGTCCATACAGCCAGAGCACAGCCAGGCAGCGCTGCCCTGGCTGGGTCAGAAAATCTGGAGGTGGCTCTGCTAAGGCCACGGGAAACGTGGGCATATTGGAGACACTCTAGGTGTGGGGTAATGCTTGGGGTCTCCTCCCTGTCCCACCCTTTGTCAGGTTCTTGGCTGCAGGTCTGCAAACATATGAAATGAACTCTTACTCCACACAGTGCAACCACAACACTAATAGGAAGCTGCACAGTAAACGAATAAAAAAAAATTAAATCCAACTGATGTCAAATCAGGCTCTGGATAAACATCCCGTATTCATGAAGTTCACATTTAGTACAGATTTAAGTCTACCAGTCCAAGACAGACACTGCTTGCAAGTTCTTGTTAATGAGCTCTGCTACAGCATCACTAAAACCACCCAGAAGGGGCTTGTGCTGTACAGTCCCGCACAAGCCTGCCAGCCTCCAGCACCCCGGGGACACCCCATCCCCGTTCCCGGGAGACGGGTGCTGGAGGGGCTGATCCTGCATGCTCACCCTGGCTCCGTCCGGTCTTGACAGAGGCGTCAACCAGGCATGGGGCCCTTGGGAAAGAGCAGAAACTGGACACTCAGCAGAACGGCTGGTGTTTAGATCCACGCCAAAGCCCGCAACACAGCCCACTGAGCAAAATTGCACACTAAAATTGCTAGCGGTGGTGGGGCAGCAGTGTAGTCCACCACCAACCCCCCTTCGCCCCTCCATGCCCAAGCAATTCCAGAGCTTTGCCAAGAAGTGGGAAAAAGGACAGTCCTTGCTCCCACACCAGATCCCAAGGCAGAGCAGCGTGCCCAGCTCCTGTGAAACCCAGACCTGTGCAGCCTCAGGCACCTTGGTTTGAGTGAAAGCTCTGATTAGACTCGAAATCTTCTAGAGTCAAAATCATCAGTTTAGAAAGATGAAGATCGAACCTGGAGTTTCCTTTTGACCTGTTATGCCATTGTCATTCCAGTTTTTAGCTGGGTTATGATAGATTTATGCTACCATAAAACGAGAACTGGGGACAGATCCCTGCTGCAAGTGGCTTACGCCCTTTTTCTGCACTCACAGTGGGAAACGCGAGTTCCATCCTTCATCCTTCCCCAGCCTGCAGCCAGTTCACAGCAGTTCCACCACATACACCTCATTTACCCTTGTGCTTAACAAGCCAAGATCAACAAGCCTGTGCTTGCCCTGGGCTCTTCCCAGACCAAACCACCTGGACTTGTTTCAGACCAGAATGAGCCCTCCTGGTTAATGCACCACAAATGGTAATAAGCTGGTGTTTGGCAACTCGTTTACGAGAAGGCTGGCAGGTATCGCTGCCTTTAATGACCATCAGGGTTCTTTGTTTCCATTTTATTGTTCAGTTTTTCCGTTTGGAAGTGCTCTATGAAAAGCAACATCGGGGCTCAGCCCAGCCCATAAAATCGAGCCTGCTCTGTGCACCTACAACCCAGAGAAATCACAGACGCAGCCAAAACGCTGCCCAGCCTGGGCCTCCTGGGGCAAAAAGAGATTCACAAAGGTTCCCAGGTAGCTACCTCCAACACATCCATAAGCCACTTTGCTCAGATGGAAGGAATACTGGGGGCAGCTGGCAGGTCATGAGCAAACATCCCTGGGGGAAGACTGCACAGCTCATGGAATATCTCGGTACAGCAACACACCTGGACACTTGTTGTCTGTCTGTCTGAAGTGAAAAGGATTGACAAGCCAGACCTGTCCACCCTAGGAAGTTTGGGTTCATCTGTTTCAGAAGGCAAGGCAGGAATTACCCAAGGAGGCTACCTCAGAGCCAAAGCAGCCCTGAGGACATTGTTTGATGCCTGTGACGAGCACCACCCCTGTAACAAAAGGCATCGATTCCGCTCTGCTCAGGACTCCCCTCCGCTCAGAACAGAGCTCCAGTTACCTTAGGCACCTCTGACCTTGCACCACTGAGCTGTGGGGAGGGTCTAAGACAACTCTTACACACCTGCACCATGGCTCCACAATTCCCCTCCCACCTGATCTACCGTCCCGATGGAGAAAATCCCCCTCCTCATCCCTAGGCAGTGTTTGAGGATCCAGGAAGTACAGGGGCTGCAAAACTCTGCAGCTCAGAACAAGGACAAAAATGGAGTGGGAGGCAGGTGCTGCCAGGCCTGAGCCTCCCCACAGAGGGGCCAGCAGAGAAGCTGCTCAGCGCAGGCAGGAGATGCAACAGTGAAGGGAAGGCTGCAGCCTGCAGCTTGCACCGACTCAGGAAGCCAACTCAGGAGAATTCCCAGCCCCTGTGAGAGAACCTCACCCCATGACGGCAGTACTTGAATTCAAACCACAGCCGACGTCCGTCAGACACACAAAGGAACGACCAAAGCTCTGTGTGTCCCCTGTCAAGGGGCCAGGCAAGACAAACACGAGATTAAGTGGCTTTGGAAAGTAGGCTTTTTATGCATTGTTTCAATTGCAATTCCAAAGAATATCCATCAGTGACTTGGACAAGTTACTTCACACAGTACATGAGAACTCTCTATTTAAATTAGCTTTCCTGGTTTCATTAGGACAGTAGTAAGGCTCAGTGTTTCACCTCAGCAGGTGAAGAGAGAACCCCTGGAGCCGGCCAACACCATTTCAAAAGAAGTCGATCTTAATTTTACTGAATTCACAAAATGATGTCACTACTCTGCATATAACTTTGTTTATATAATTTAGTATATAATGCACCCTTCAACTCTGCCATAGATTTTGAAAAATATACAAACCTGCTTTAACCACATTAGAGAGATTTGAGACAGCTGTTAATTACTGAACAGTTTAGGACAGTATCAGACACTCCTATAACTTCATTTTAAGCTACAAAAAGAACATAAATTCATATAAAATACAACAGATTAAACAAACTTTTTTCCAAGGAAGAATCGGGTATCAACTCAACCTGCCATTGTGTGACACACGAATACAAAATAAGTTACCGTTAGTAATGCCTGCATTGTTGGGCTGAAAACTGGTCGAATGGAATCTTAAAAAAACTATACAGTATTATTGCACTCCATGACTGTGCAGGATCCAGAAACAGGCCAGCACTGAAAGGTCTTCCATCAAATGTTTTCCGGGAGGCACGACCCAGCTGCAAGAAGCATCCAGCCTGCACTAACAGCGTGCTGTCTTCAGTACAGGCCTTCATGGGGCTGAGCCGCGCGGCCGTGGGAAACTACCACTCAATGCCTGCAAACGGAGACACAAGAGTTACAGTCGGAGACAGCTCCGGCGTTTAACCAGCAAGCTGTCCCCAGCACTGTTGCAGCAGGGAGCAAGGCAGCACATGTGACCTAGGGAGAGCAGTGGGCCACGTACGTGCCAGATTACAAACCCAAAGGGAAGCAGCACTCATGGCAGGAGCGCTGCCACTGCTTCCTCTGGGCGGCTGCCTGCACAGGGACCACTGGAACGACACTACCATGGCAGGAATTTAGACAGGGAGACGTCAGAAGAGAATGTCACAAAGCCTGTCAGACCCTCCTAACGTGCACTGCTGCTTCCCACACGGATGAAAGCAGAGCCAAATGGGGTTTCTTTTTCTCAACTCGAACCCCAGTAAATAGAATTCTACATGAGACCAGTCTCAGCATGTTTTGTAAGCTCAGAAGTGATGTCAATCTACTTTGCGACAAAGAACACTGTTTGAGACCCTTCAGATCTATCTGTACAGGATGCTGGGCTTCAGCAAGCCCAGCTGAATAGTACGGGGAACACCAATGGCACACAGCATTCTACAAATACAAAACTACTTATTCCATGATTACCATGACTTTTGCTAACTTACTAGGACAAACCAGACTTAACAAACAGGAAATGCCAGCAAGAATCAAACATTAGCTGCTCCTCGTCCTCCCTACACAAGGACTTGGATGAAGCAGCCTCTCTGCATGGCTCTCCCACCTCAGGAAGCTGTAGGTGTGTCCGTGGAGAAAGAAATAATCAGGGGAAAAAAAGTGGGCCTTAGAGTCTGAGCTCTGACACAGTGGGAAACACCAGAGCAAGGCCTGGACATGGAGCATGGTTTCCTGTGAGGAGCAAGATGCCTGCAGGGCTCTGTCAGTGTTTTGATTTCTCTGAGCATACACTTCCACTTGCTGCCTTCCTGCTCATGTGAATAGGGATATGTAGGAGCCAAATCACATTAAGCAGAGCTCCCCAGGACACGTGTGCTGGTGTCTGAGCAGAGCTGGGCCATTATTACCTCAAAAGCTGGGACCAACTGACCCGTTCAAGGTGGTGAGACCATTGCAAGGAGTCAGCCGACAGAAACGGGAGAAGGGGTTGTAACTGGAAACAGGGTCATGCCAAGAAACCCGGCTCTCAAACTAAAGCATTCTTGGGCCAGAAACTGCACCACGGCTCATCAAGTTGTCTCCTAAGCACCAATGGCCAATTTGTGCCCTGGGACGGTCCTTTTGTAGCACAGCCTTGATCCTACGAAGAACCGTGAGCTGGATGTTTTGAAAACCAGAAGTGACGTAGGCATATAGAACTGGTTTGCCACAATACACAAAAGCATGGATGGAAGTCCTCTGCTCCTAACAGCCAGGGAGTATTTGCAGAAGGGTAGAACAGTACAGAACATGGGCAGGAGCAAGGAAGTGTTCTGCTTTTCAGGGTCATGCTTACAAGTCAGAGAGAAACCTTTTACACACAGACTATTCCAAGACATGCAATACCATGTGCCTTCTGACCTCTGCACAACACAGCTCTCTAACTTAAGACCCTCTGCACACAGCAACATTTTTTTCCTGAACAAACCAGTGCCAGCTTCCAGTTCTGAAACAGGCAGAACATCTCCCAGACCAAAGCCCGTCTCACCAGCCCCTGTGAGCATGGTGTCAATTCACTGAACGTTGCAGGAGCTGGTTCTCCAGCAAAACACTTGTACATGCACAAATACAGGATTGTAACATGCAATCTGCCACACTCAGCCCTTCCCACCCACCCCAACAGACAGCGGTGCCAGGAAGGAGACTTACAAGCAGTTTCAGTGCTGATAGATGGGGCTATGACCGATGATGAGGCATTGACTCCATGTGCACATTGAGCTTCATCTCGTTATCAAGAATTTGTACAAGCTGCTGCATGGAAGGAAGGTGGCCGGACTCAAGCTTGGACCACACTGGAACATCTACCACAAAACACAGGGAGGGGAGAAAAGCACTGTTACACTGACAAAGTCAAACAGCTTCTTGGGCTACTTTAAACAGCATTTAAAAGACCCAAGCAGCTATGCAAGTTGGTACTATTTTACACTGAGAGAAATATCTGGACCAACAATGCTCTAAACCTCTGGCTGTACTAAAACTCAAGCCAACTAACAGAACAAAGAGCCTAATGCTTCCATTTCGAAATGTATCGTGCAGATTTGGAGGTTCAAAATATCCGTGAACAGATGTCTAAGAACAGACTGGCACACCAAGTGTTGAAACCATCACTAGATCTTTGACACTTGTGGGTACCACTACATCCTCAGCTCACTGTTGCCTAACATCCACAGCTGATCCTCGAGTTCTGCTTACTAAGATCTGGCTTGGAAGGTCACACTCAAAGTGGCTGCAATCATTATTCTACCCTGTCCCAAACACAAATCAGAAACTCCCAGACGTCCAAGGCGACTGTCTGTCCCTATGAAGGCTCTGCTGCCAAACCTTCATCTGAGATTTCAGACTGGAAGGGCATCAAGTTCAACTACTCTGATGCACTGCAGTCCTTTAAAGGGTCCTGCGGTGTGTGATTTGCCTTGGAAACCACGATACTGAAACCCATCCCACACAACCATAACCTGAGATTACAAAGCACAGAGCTGTATCATGCACTTGTACCTAGAGCCAGAGAAATTCTGTAGTCCATCAGGCTTAAATGATCTTTAAAACCATTAAATGATTTGAAGGCAGAAGGTCCACAGACTCTTCAACCGGAAAAATCAGTATCGCTGTCCACTGCTACTGAAAGTCTGGGAATAACAGTGGTTTCAATAGGATTCTAAGGCTAAACCACACTAGATAAGAGGACAGCGAATGCATCTAATTAACTGGAGAGTACACTTCCCTAGTTCACATCTTACTTACTGGACAACACAGGCAATGAAAGAACAGAACATGGTTACCCCAAGTGACTCTGAGTGAGTTTTTATGTAGCTGCTTTAAAATTCACACAATGGACACCTGCATAAATGGCTTTACAAGGCACCTATGATTTTCATTTTTCTTGTGATACAGAACACCTGAAGATTCAGACTGGTTGGCAGTCACCACATACCACCACACTCCAAAACACGTGTTTCTTAACATCATTCCTCTTCCTCCCAGCACACAGCTCTCTCAGAACTGTGCAGACACGCACAACACAATTCCCCGTCCCCTGAAGAGAAAGTTATCGGCTCACCATTCAGAGTTATCTCAAATGCGCCTGTCGACATGCACTGGTTCTCAATCATGTTGCTCAGGAAGAAGACCATCATACAGGCATAAACCTGGAACGGAATAGAGAGAACCCCTGATGCTCAGCCCCATAAGCCACAGCTCATTTTATTCCCTCTCAGTCAGCACTGGAAGTTCACAGGTGTTTTTTAGTCTTTCCATCACACAGACATCTTTCCATCACCTTTCTAAAATGACTGTGCACACTGCCTTCCCAACATAGGTACCAAAATGATTCTGAAACCGCCCTCAGCTCTCAATCCTTATCCATACCCCCTTACATCTTCTTGCATTACAACATCAGATCACTGATGTACGGCAGCCCGCCACACTTGGAGAGCATGTGGCCCATTTAATTAAACAGGATACATGAAAGCCTCTGCCTGTTCAAACTGACTGCTGACAGAAACCACTGCATGGGGCAGTGCAGTGTGAGGATGCAGAGGTTAATGAACTTATAAATTGTAGAATAAATCACAGAATCACAATGCTTTGGGTTGGAAAGGATCCTACAGCCCATCCAGTTCCAACTCCCACTGGATCAGGGGCTCCAAGCCCCATCCAACCTGGCCTTGAACACTTCCAGGGATGGGGCAGCCACCCCTGCTCTGGGCAACCTGGGCCAGGGCCTCCCCACCCTCACAGGAAAACGTTTCTTCCTGGATCTGGAATAAGGTCATTATACATCTGAGCATAACAACAGTGATCCACCAGCATCCTCAGTGCAGACTGACAGGGATATTCACCCCACAAGGCACAGTCTGTCACGCCTGAGAATGTTCTGCAACAACACCCACAACATTTCAACTTGATTTTCCTAGTCGCCATGTAAATACAGCCCTAAGGTGTTAAAGGTCTGATGAAAGCGACAACTGCAGAATACTCGTGTGACAACAGAAAAGGGAACCTGTCATTTTAGCACCAACAATACCATCCTGAAACTCTACTAGGACCTTAACAACTGAACACCCGGTACCATCTTCGGCAGTGAGGTTAACCCCATTGCCCCTTTGCAGCGTCACCAGCTGAGAAAGGGAGGTGCTGAGAATCCAGTCTGGGTCTGTCACAAACACAAAGCACTGCTATTAAGAATAAATACATAACTCTAAAATTCTCAGGTGTATTTCCTTACAGAAGCCAAAAGGTTCCGTCAAGGCCACAGTGGAGGGAAGTTGCGTTAGTGACAACAGTGAGGCACTCCTCGAGTCCCCTCATGAATTCATTTTAGAACCACCCTTTCAAAATAAAACGAGAAAGTATGCCATTTACCTTATTTTCTTGGCCCCACTGCCAGATGCTCGGAGCTTGCATGCCAAAGAAAGCAAATGGATCCTTGCCGACAATTATTAAGCCTATTAATACTAGTTTGAAGACAGACAGGAAGGATGCTATGTGCCTATCAAAAAACAAGACATTAGAACACCTCAGGAGGTTGACAGTTACCGGTTCACCACCAAACAGCGACAATTCACCTAACTAGAAGGATTCTGATAGTGTATAATCGGCTATTTCAGAGGAAATACAGAACTTTCCAAATACGTTTCTCTCTCCGTGGGAACAAGACAACCCAGCATGTGAATTAACAAACCCCATACCCTCAGGGGATGCCATTCTCCCATACCATGCACAACAGACTGGGTTCTTGCCCTAAGCAGACCTCAAACAGAAATTTGTTTTCAACTTGTACGTGTGTGAACTGGATAATACCCTCAATTTCTTAAAGAAGTGGTTCCACACGATAGAGACAGGTTTAATTGACAGGCACTGCTTCCTCATAATGCATTTTCCCAGCAGATGCAGAAAACCCTAAGGCACTTTGTACATATTAAGGCCACAGCAGAGAGCACATTAACACTGAGGTATTCAACCTTGTAGCCTTCTTACCATTGTAATTATTACAGTAATTAGGTCAAGAAGTGGTTCAAAACCCACCACAGCAGCTACGGCATCCCTCTCCAGCATGTATACAACTGTTTAAGTAACAGCAACAACATTATTTTCTTTTTGCCTTTTTCCAAACGTCTTTGGGCTTCTACCCCCCGAGACTGCAGTTAAGGACATCCTGACAGTCTCTCCAATGGGCTTAGCTCACCCCGAAACTCTTCCCTCCTCTGCAACCTTAACCTGTTACAGGACCTTCTCACTGAGTGCATAAGCTAAGATACAAATGTGAATTTATGTCCAGATACTACAAAAAGGAAAGCTAGAAATATGCACTGTGGAAAAAAGTGAATTACATAATTTACTTCATATCGGAACACACCAAACCGCACCACAGATACCTACATGGCAATATCTGCATGAAAACTACGGCAGCTGCTGGAGGAGAGATGATAACAAAGGCTATACATAACTATAATGGGAATCATAGAATCATGTTTCCATTTTCAGTATTATTTAAGTGTAAATGCACATGTCCACCACACACTAGAACAAAGACAATCTGTCCTCGTTGTTTGCTTACCTATAGATGGGTTGAGGAAGGTAGTTTTCTCCTTCGATCCGGATGTCTGGGTACCGCTGGCTGATAACCCGCATGTACTCCTCAAACACCCGCCTGTAGCCTCAGGAGACACTGAACACAGAGAGGGATGGTCAGCACGGGCTCTGTCACGTGCGCTGCTTTGCCAGCAACACCAGCACTTGCACTGCTCTCAGGCCACTCAGTTTAATATAAAACTAAAATCCACATCAGAGAAGAGCGCTGGTTTGCAGCTCACTTGCACCCAAAAGCCCTGGCAGCTGGGCTCTTACACAGGCCTGTGCCCACGCACTAGCGCAGACGCTGCACTCCAGGGATGCCGGCTGAGCAGGGAATCTCTTGGCTCCCCGCAAAAAACTGAGAGAGGACAGTCAGGGGAACAGCGGATAGTCAGGGAAACAACACCTCCCTCTGTGTCAAAATCAAAGAGGGTTTCACCACTGCTGCTTCATCTCCACACTGCTTGAACGGAGCACTCCCTTCAACTGCTCACAGGCAACTTAACCGCTCCAGCAGTTCCTGCCTCAGGATGACCAGGTTAACTATTCCAGAGCTGCACTTTGGCTCACAATTCTACCAGCTGTCTCCGTATTAACTGAAACTGAAGTTATCACCCTCACCTCATGGAAGAAGGAATCACAGACTGGTTTCAGTTGGAAGGGACCTTAAAAAACACCCAGTTCCACCCCTTGCCATGGGCAGCGACACTTCCCACTGGACCAGGCTGCTCCAAGCCCCATCCAACCCAGCCTTGAACACCTCCAGGGATGGGGCAGCCACAGCTTCCCTGAGCAACCTGGGCCAGGGCCTGCCCACCCTCACTATGAAGAATTTCTTCTAATGTCTATTCTAAATCTTCTTTCTTCTAATTTGAAGCCATTCCCTCATGTTCCATCACTCTCTTCACCGCCCTGCACAGCACTGCCCACAGCACCAGGAACCACAGCAGTGACAGAAGGCCCCGATTCCCTCCTGCAACACAGCTCTGTGTGCCGGAGCAAACTCCCGCGTCCTCCCACAAGGTGTGCCCCATGCAGCCACCAGCATTTCCAAGATGACATGGAGGAACAGGCCTGCAATACTGCATATAAACACACAACCTACTGCCTCGTCACCCTAGGCCAGGCACGCTACCCTAGTGCCCCGGACCCTGCTCCTCCAGCGCTGCCCACCTGGTCCCCAAGCCCACAGCGTGGGGTTGGGGTGCTGTGGCACAGGAGGCACCTGTGCCCACCAGCCCCAACACTGAGGGGAGAATCACAGAACCCCTAGGTTGGAAAAGGCCTCTGACACCACCGAGTCCAACCATCCCTGACCACCACTAAGCCACCCCTGAGCACCTCATCCACCTGTCTTTTAAACCCGTCTAGGGATGGGGACTGAACTACCTCCCTGCACAGCTTCTGCCTGGGCCTGAAAGCCCCTTCTGTGAAGGCATTTTTCCTGATAGAATCATAGAATCATAGAATAACCAGGTTGGAAGAGACCCACCGGATCATCGAGTCCAACCATTCCCATCAATAACTAACCCATGCCCCTTGGCACCTCGTCCACCCGTGCCTTAAACCCCTCCAGGGAAGGTGAATCAACCACCTCCCTGGGTAGCCTGTTCCAGTGCTCAATGACCCTTTCTGTGAAAAATTTTTTCCTTATGTCCAGCCTAAATCTCGCCTGGCAGAGCTTGAGGCCATGAGGCTTGAGGCAGAGCTTGAGGCATGAGAACCTTCTAATTAAACCTGAACTGCCTGCTCATGGCATTTTGTGCTTCTCTGGATGCCTAAGCACTAAAGGAGAGACCTGAAAACACAGAAACTAAACAATGAAGTAGCCTCTCTTCTTTTAGACACCTCGAGGAAGAGGGTGATAATGCAGGAGTCAGGATCTACAGACTAAAGGGCTTCTGCGTTGGTGTTCCCACTGCTGCAGAAGGACTCCTGCAGGTCCTTTGAAGAAAGCAAGGCTGGGGGAAATGCAAAGAGCTTGCATCCACATTAATGCAGAGAAGGCAAAGAGAGACAAGAGATGGCAGGTTTTCCTCATCAGCCTGGGGAGCTGACAGGAATCCAGAGCTGACTGGTCTAGCCTGAACCTACCCTGGCACAATTTGAAGCCATTTCCTCTTGTCCTACGGCCTGTCACTTGGGAGAACAGAAAGCACCCGCCTCACCATAACCTCCTTTTAGGTAGTTGTGGAGAGCGATGAGGTCTCCCCTCAGGCTCCCTTTCCCCAGGCTAAACAGCCCCAGGTCCCTCAACCGCCTTGAAGAATCCTTGTTCTCCAGCCCCTTCCCCAGCCCCTCAATGTCCTCCTTGGAGCGAGGGGCCCATAACTGAGCCTCACCGAGCCCAGCGGCACAATCCCTTCCCCGCTCCCGCGGTCTCTCACACAAACCGGGGGGGGGTGGGGGGAGGAGGGGGCGCGCGCCGAGGGGAGGGGGAGGAGGGGGAGCGAGGCGCGAGCCCGGCCGGCGCCGCCGCCGCCATCTTGCCGCGCGGCCTCACCAGATCTGGAACTTGAGCAGCGGCCCGGTGGCGTAGGCCATGCGCAGCTTCTTGGCCGGCAGGCCGCCCTGCTCCGCCGCGCCGCCGGGTCCCGCCGCCAGCGCCAGCAGCAGCAGCAGCAGGAGGAGCGGCGGCAGCAGCAGCGCCGGCAGCCGCAGCGACAGCCCCGCCGCCCGCATCGCTCCCCGATCCCGCCGCGGGAGCGCGCGCGCGGCACCAAGGTCACGCGGGCGCCGCCCCGCGCAGGCGCCGCCGGGCACGTGACTCCCGCGGTCGCAGCGTCGCTGCAGGGACCGGGGCCGAAGGGACCCCGAGGGCCATCCAGTGCCACCGCTGCCACGGGCAGGGACACCTCCCCCGGGATCAGGGGCTCCAGGCCCCATCCAACCTGGCCTTGAACCCCTCCAGGGATGGGGCAGCCACCCCTGCTCTGGGCAACCTGGGCCAGGGCCTCCCCGCCCCTTCACAGGAGAACATTTCTCCCTAAAATCTCATCTCAATCTCCCCTCTTTCAGCTCAAAACCATCCCCCCTCATCCTATCCCTGCCCTCCCTGATCCAGAGCCCCTTTCCGGATTTCCTGGAATCATAGAATCATAAAATCTTAGAATCACCAGGTTGGAAGAGACCCACTGGATCATCGAGTCCAACCATTCCCATCAATCACTAACCCATGTCCCTCAGCACCTCGTCCACCCGTCCCTTAAACCCCTCCAGGGAAGGGGACTCAACCCCCTCCCTGGGCAGCCTCTGCCAGTGCCCAGTGACCCTTTCTGTGAAAAATTTTTTCCTAATGTTCAGCCTAAACCTCCCCTGGCGGAGCTTGAGGCCATTCCCTCTTGTCCTGTCCCCTGTCACTTGGGAGAAGAGCCCAGCTCCCTCCTCTCCACAACCTCCTTTCAGGGAGTTGGAGAGAGCAATGAGGTCTCCCCTCAGCCTCCTCTTCTCCAGGCTAAACACCCCCAGCTCTCTCAGCCGTTCCTCATAAGGCCTGTTCTCCAGCCCCTTCACCAGCTTCGTTGCTCTTCTCTGGACTCGCTCCAAAGCCTCAACATCCTTCTTGTGGTGAGGGGCCCAGAACTGAACACAGGATTCGAGAAGCGGTCTCACCAGTGCCGAGTAGGCCCTTTCAGCACTAGAAGGTGCTCTAAGGTCTCTCTGGAGCCCTCTCCAGGCTGAACAACCCCAACTCTCTCAGCCTGTCCTCATAGCAGAGGTGCTCCAGCCCTCACGTCAACCTTGTTGCCTCTGGGCTTGCTCCAATAGCTCCATGTCCTTCCTGTGCTGAGGACTCCAGAACTGCACACAAGGCTCCAGGTGGGGTCTTCACAGAGCAGAGCAGAGGGGCAGAACCCCCTCCCTCACCCTGCTGGTTCTACTTCTTTGGATGCAGCCCAGGACATGGTTGGCTTTTAGGGCTGCAAGCACACCTTACCAGCTCCTGCTGAGCTTTTTCATCCACCAGAACCCCCAAGTCCTTCTCTTCATGGCCACAGGGACAGACAGAGAGCAGGGAAGGGAACAGGAGAACTGGAATAACAACCAGGGTGGAGCACTGCATTGGCCACAGCCTGCACCCTCAACCCTTCCTGACAGTGGTGGCACAGCCTTTCTGTGTACAAGACTCTCCCATTGTAACAGAAGAGCATCAGGGCTGGTTGTTATTAGGTGTTCTTTATTTTTAATTTCATCTTGCTATTGCATAAAGATCATTTGCATAAAGATCTTTTAAGTACAATAAAGCTATCAAATGGGTAAACCATAGCCTTCCTTCCTCACACCCAAGTGAGAAGAAGCTAATCACACCAGCAACTCTGGTTTTACGCAAAGCGCTTTAAGAACTATCGTATCTGGTTCAAACAGCAGCAGGACCGGCAGCTGGTGTGACATTCCTTACTCGTTTACAGCCTCACTGGTCCATGGATCTTTAGGAAAGCTTTTTAAAAGGCAAGTGTGCAGCAAACCTGTGGACTCTTCATCCTCAGTCATTTGCTTAAACATTTTATTATAGTCAATTTAATACAAACTAGATTTTTCATGAACTTTGAGTTAACGCCACGTTGGATTTCCATAAAGTTTTAAAGACCCAGTTCTAGGTCCTCCAGTTCCTGAAGGAGGGCAGTTTCCTTCTGAATCTTCTCCAACTAGAACAAAAAAGCACAGGTTATCACATATGTAGCTTATTATAAAAGGAAACTTGAACAAACCACATGCACCTTAATAGTACCTGGTTCTTCTCCAGCTGTTTGCCAGCAGCTGCTTGTTCTTTCAGCTGCTCGATTGCCTTTAGTTTCTGTAAAAAACCCAAACAAACTCCACGCTAATACAAAAATGTTAATGAATCAATAACACAAAAAAAAAGAGCCTTAGCAGTTCCTGTCTTTGCAAGCGTCTGATTTACTAGGAGGCTGGTATCAATACAGAAGTCACATTTCATTTCAGCACCTCTAGAGCCTCAGTCCAGAACTCCCCACCAATAAAAGACATTTCTTTCAAGAACAAAACCTGAAGAACAGAAGTGCTTCCTAATCTCTGAAGCACAGACAACCATTCGTTATCTCACTGAAAGGCTAGATCCACGCTCCAAAATTACTTCTCTGCTACCACTAGTGCTCTTCACCACCCATTTTCCTCAGAAAGCCTGGAGTATTAATCAAAACAGAGGACTGTGAAAAGCAAGAGGCAGCCAAGAGAAAAGAAAGCCCTAATGGGTTATGCAGAAAGGGGAAGATTCTGTAGCCTGAACCTAACAACTTCCTTTCTGAAATTATTTAATCCAATACTTTCCAAGTTTGGCAGTAAACTTCGCACTCATACCATTTACAAGTTAGGGAAGAACCCAAAACCACAGAGCATGGTTCCCTTCTCATAGCCAAGATCCAATAAATGAAAATCCCACACAGCTGCTTCCTTAGCACAACTACCTTTAAGACCTACCGCTGCCCCTCAGCTGCGAGGACCTCTACTGTTTCACAAGATGGAAAAGCAAAGGGGTCTGGTTTACAAATTCCAGAGATTACCATCTATGTAACAGCAACCTTGCTGAGCTCAAGTCACCCTGCAGTCACAGAAGATCTTACAGAATACCTCTTGGAAAAATCCACTGTTCATCAGAAAAAAAATCCCCTCACCTTTCTTAAATTCTTTATCTTCTTGTCAACTTCAGGGTCTCCTGATGTGATGACAGGCACCGTGTTCCGTGGGGCATTCTGTGATGCAGAGGACTGCGTAGATTCCTGGTTTGCATCAGCTTTGGCCTCCTGTAGGCAAATAAAATAAACACATTATCTAGAAAATACATTCAATCACAAAGGGACTGAAAAATGTCTTTAATAATTTCAAGGAATCCATTTCGTATTTCTTCCTCCGCTAGTTTGGTGGCATTCCCTGAAATCTGGAAGTGACTTGCTTGGATGTATTCCATTACCCATACAAATGCTTTCCACAAAAAAACAACTAACACATGTTTAATTTCTGCCTCCTTGAGACACCAACCATACACAGCACAGGGAAACATCAGCACAGATGACAGGACAAACATACATAAATATTTTATAAAGCAGACGGGTGGGTCATTGTTTCTGAGTAAAAGAAAGGACTAAAACCAGTGTAAGAAACATCTAATTTAAAGAAATGACTACTTTAGAAGTTAGCAGAAAGTGGAAGGCTAATACCAAAAGCTGATTTTTCTCTACCTAGGGAAAGAACTGCAAGCAATGAGGTGACCCAGAGCCAGCTGTCTTCCGTCTGCCCTGACAACACGCCTCACTCAGCCTTGACCCGCTGGGAGGTCACATCGGAGCAGCCACCCCCTTCCTACCTCCCACCTGAGACTGGAACCAGCTGTGCAGGCTGTCTGAAGGTGAAAGGGCACAGTTACTCAGTCTTAACACTTGATTCCAGCTAGTATCCCCAGCAACTAACCAATGCTGTTACTTCTAAGTCACCCTTCTGTATCTGCTTTAACAGTTTAAAAACTGACACCCTCCCCGCAACTCAGCACACGCAACTGCTAACGGCCACTGCTCCGAGACTTGATCAGTGCCATCTGTGAGAATTAATTAAGATAATCCTTGAAAGAACAACCTCTGCAGTACCTGTTTAGCAGCTTTCTTCGCTTCATGTTTCCTTTGATTTTTGAGAGCTGTTTTAGACAGTGGCTTATCGCTGCTTCCCGACTGTGGCCTCATGTTCTGAGGCGGCTCGTCCTCATGCTGCGGGAGACGTAACATTAGCAGTTACAAAATCTGTATTCCATTTTGGCAAGTGTGTGGTATAAAAAAAACAGTGAACCCCAAGCCTGCTTTAAGACAACACCATTCACAAAGATTATCAATAAAGGAAGAAAAAGGAAAACCAAAGAAATAAAGGGGGGAAAAAAGGATGTGCCCTTCCTCTTCCGAGTAGTGGAAGATGCTGGAAAGGGGTTTCAAACTCATTCATTCTCAGGTTTGGATGGGACTATCCTGTATGTCCTAAAGATTCCATGGATTTCTGATAAAAATAACATCATCATGTTTTCTGTCTTGAGAGGGGGAGAATAAAATCAAAGAGGACCAAACCACCATAAAATCACTGAAGCTTGGCATTTCACTTTTGTGGACACTTTTTAACTCAAATGCCTAGTGAAAAGAGAGGAAAAATGGGTTGCTGGGAGGGAGAGGGTTTTAGATGAGAGATGAAAAGTAGAGGTTGTTGAGTCTTTAGTCTTAAGATAACTCCTAGTTGAGGAGCTGGATTGCTTCAATGCATACAGCAAGGTTTCTTGCCTGTATAACAGAATTACTGTGTTTAATTGAACACATCTTTTCTTTACTGCATCTGCTTGCTGATCATTTGCGACATCAATATGAGTAACAGATTCCTACAATCCAAGCAGCTGTCTTTCCTTCAAAAGCACAGGGCTCTAAATCAAAGCTCTCGAAGACATAAACATCAAGGGTGCAATTGTTAGATGTAATTAGTTGCTACTCATCCTACTTTGAAAAGCTGCAGAAGAGAAACTAATTAGACAAGTAGGTCACTCTATTGAAACCTGCCTGAACTGCAGCTGACTTGCAAACAACCAAATCTCTCTAGCACGTAAATTTACCCCCCTGCAAATAAAAAAAATAGTTGGGAGGAGAGACAATTACCCAGACAGCTGGGTTTAGACTGATAAGTCAGCTCATGCAAACTGAAGGCTTCTATCTTAACTCAAGTACCCAGCCTCACTATAAACCCAACGAGCAGTTTATTTTGCAGAGAGCGTTGTAAAGTCAGAGTTGTGGAATCATAGAACGGTTTGGGTTGGAAGGGACCTTAAAGCCCACCCAGTTCCAACCCACTGCCATGGGCAGGGACACTTCCCACTGGATCAGGTTGCCCAAAGCCCCATCCAACCTGGCCTTGAACATCTCCAGGGATGGGGCAGCCACCCCTGCTCTGGGCAACAAGTCTGCAAATGACTTCGTGAAAGGCAAGTATTTGGACCAAATTTCCCATTTTCCAGCACACATTCATGCAAACAACAACCAAAGCATCACAGAGGATTATCAAGAAACTCCACAATCCTGCCATCAGTCTGGTTACTCTTATGCCTCTCATTAAGCGTATACACAAATTTGAGGCCAAGCTTCAAGGACAGGCAAAGCAAGGAAGCAGAACCATTTAGTGCATGTATGAAAGTGTCTACTTACAAGCTTGGAACTTGTTACAGGTTTGTTTCTCAAGGCTGGAGGTCTGTATGCTTGAGCAGGCTTTGGCTCGGTGCTGGGCAATTCGCTTGGAACTGCCTGGTATTTTACTGCTTTTGCTGGGAACACTCCATCCAAGAAGGGCTGCCAGCAAACCTGCCACATTTCTTCATTTGATGGAACTTCATAGCTGTGCAGCAGCGAGCCAGTGTAGTGCCAGATCTTGTAACCATTACTGACTCGCAGCCTGGGAGCACAGGTAGCTGTTACGATATGTTCCCCATCAGGACACCAAGCGAAGTAAGTGGAATCTGAGGCTACTGGTTTGGAAATGAGTTTGTAGTTTTTAACATCCCAGACTTCCATCTGTCCCCTGAGATTTCCAAATCCTGCCAGCACTAGGATGTGTCCGTGGGGGCTATAGTAGGCAGCGTTGCGAGGGCCGGTTCCAAAATCAAACACTGGGTCACATTTCAGATTAAAAACTGTTGCTTTGGCAGGCATAAACCCATACACAGCACAGAACTCGACAGAATTGGGGCTCCAAACAACATCATAAATGGGACCGTTTTTTGCTACAGGAAAAGGAAAATACGCAGACATTGTTAGGAGGTTGTATCTTTCCAGTGCAATCAAAAAGAACATCAACAGCGATTCTTAACTTTGTAATTTGCTGAAATGCTGTGATCTAACTACTGACAGTGAAAATGAGTTCTGCCAGTGAGAGAAGTACAAACACTTTATCTTCCCATTATTTTAGTTAAGGTTTGCAACAGTAACTGCAGCCACTCCAAATTACCTCTGCAGGGTCAGCAGCAGCATTTTACAGTAAGCATGGCTTTTTCATGTAAAAAAATTCCTCTATTTTTTTCCTCGTTATTCAAGTATGATCTCTCAGGACCTCCTCAAACTGTCCCACTGGAAACCTGCAAAAACAGGAGTTTTATACCAGCTGGATACCAGTTCCTCTTATGTTTTTGTTAACCTAAGAAATATTGCATAGTTCAGCGAAATATCAATCTAAGTTATCTTTCAACTGTGCTCACACACAGCATTTTAAAAGACAGATTTGAAATCAGAACACACAAAAAATGGTTTTACACCTAATGATTAACACCTAGTATTATTAGAAGCTATTAGGATGTCAGAGCATCAGAAGATGCCCAAGAGCTACTTACGCAATTGTACGACCGCGCTCTCTCCATTTGTTGCAATGTAGTGCAGAGTTTGCTCTCCATAGTATGAAGCACCGGTTTTATCAACTTCTGTACTTGCTATTACGAGCACAGCAGTGGCTAAGGGAACAGAAATCCCGTTATTCCAATACAATTATTGCAAATTATAGAAAATCTGTTGTAAATTACCATGAAGAAAGAGAAACCAGTTTGATGATGAATTCAAGTTAGTTGCCTGCCTAACAGTGTTGGTACCAGTCTCTCCTGAGTCCGATATCAATCCAAACAGAACAAATATCTTCCTTCCTCAGATGAAAAGTGTAAGCCAAGTCTATTCATTCATCATTGAATTAGGAGAAGCTGAACGTACTCTAGCAGCCATAAAAAAGATCTTCATCTACGGCAAGGATCAAGTATCATAGAACCACAGAATCATCGAATCATAAAATAGTTTGGCTCGGAAGGGACCTCAAAGCCCATCAAGTTCCAACCCTCCTGCCATGGGCAAGGACACCTCCCACTGGATCAGGGGCTCCAAGCCCCATCCAACCTGGCCTTGAACCCCTCCAGGGATGGGGCAGCCACCCCTGCTCTGGGAAACCTGGGCCAGGGCCTCCCCACACTCATTGTGAAGAAATTCCTCCTTATGTCTAGTCTAAATCTGCCCCTCTCCAGTTTATCCCCATTGCCCCTCATCCTACCACTCCATGCCTTTGAGAACAGTCCCTCCCCAGCTTTCTTGTAGCCCCTTCAGGTACTCATAGCAGAGGTGCTCCAGCCCTCAAATCATCAATTATTCACACACGCAAATGAAATACAAAACCCACACAGTAAACAGTAATTAAATCCAGAACAGGTGGAATATAAAATTTTAAATAACAAAGCTGTTATACCTTTCTTGTTCCACAGCATCGTCACCTTGTCAGCTTTAAAGAAACTTTTATTGGCCAGTGCAGACTGGGGGCCACCAAAGTTGGGATACTGGTAGAGTCTAACGAACGATGGAGCGCCTTTACTGCCCGGAACGTAGACAGCAACCTACAATAAAGCCACGAGATTTCATTGCAGGTGATACTCTTGGTAACACAGGATCCATTTATGACTAGTGCTTTGTACTAAAATTACAGGATTTTTTTTGAAGGAAACAGGAAAAAGATCGGAAAACAATTTAAGAAGTACCTTGGTTGGCTGCACTCCTGGGGATAACACGAAGTCATTAACCTTTTGCAAATGCAGTTTATTTGCAATAGTACCTGCAAAAAAACAAGAGGAAAAGGATGTGACAAACTATGTTAGCCTGGATTACTTAACTCTACCTTTTATGGGTCTGTATCATGGATAATAAACAACAGTGTCTAACACTATAAAGGATTTCTTCAGTAAACAAACAACCTTTACCTTCCCATTCCATTACACCTTTATATATATTTACAAAACCAACCTGAACCGAGCCTAGGTCTGAAACCCAGTACGTAGCATTTGGGAGTTCAAACAGCAAGGAAGTGGCCAGCAGGACCAGGGAAATGCTCCTTCCCCTGTACTCAGCGCTGGTGAGGCTGCACCCCGAATCCTGTGTTCAGTTTTGGGCCCCTCACTACGAGAAGGATGGAGATGCTGGAGCGTGTCCAGAGAAGGGGAACAAAGCTGGGGAAGAGTTTAGAGCACAAGCCTTATGAGGAGAGGCTCAGGGAGCTGGGGTTGTTTAGTCTGGAGAAAAGGAGACTGAGGGGAGACCTTATCGCCCTCTACAACAATCTGAAAAGAGGTTTTAGTGAGGCTGAGGTTGGTCTCTTCTCCCTGGTAGCCAGTGACAGCACCAGGAGAAATAGCCTCAGGACGTTCCAGGGAAGATTTAGGTTGGATGTTAGGAGAAATTTCTTTACTGAAAGGCTTGTCAAGCACTGGCAGAAGCTGCCCAGGGAGGTGGTTGAGTCACCATCCCTGGAGGTATTTAAAAGATGAGTAGATGTCAGACTTGGGGATATGGTCTAATGGCAGACTTAGCAGGGCTGAATCGATGGTTGGACTCGATGATTTTAAAGGTCTTTTCCAAACAAAACCATTTTGTGATTTTGTGAAGCTTCTGAACCCCATGTCAACACAGCTTGTTCGAAGCAAGGCACGGTGTTCTTCATCTTGTCTGCACTGACTTCAGAGGAAGCAGAATCAGTCATGTCCAGATAACAGACACTATTATAGGATTCTCCTTTTGCAGCTTTATTGGACTGTTCTTCCTGCTACGAGGTGTTCACAAAGGCCTGTTCTGTGCTGAACATTACTCCTTTACACAAACTACTTATGGTAAATGCATCTTTAAAGAGCAAATGAATGGCAGCCACCCACAACCGCATTCCAGGAAGGAAGTCTGCGCTGAGCAGCAGACCTTGTGCTGGAACAGACATTCCGTGCCACCCTAGTGTAGCTTCATTAATATCAGGAGGGCTAATTCTCAAGATACGGCATCTCTCGCAGGCTGTATTTCTTAGCTCCACGAATAATTCTTGTAGCTGCTTTAAAACAACCACCCACAAATCAAAAAACCACACCCACACACCACTGTTCTGCCCCCAGTGGTTTTCTTATATTCCTTTAAATTTTTGTTCTAATTCATTTTTCTTTTTCTGCTTTTTTTCTTACCCTTTCCTTTTTTCAACCCCACGGCAGAGGGGTTGGAAATGCATGAACTTTAAGGTCCCTCCCAGCCCAAACCACTCTATGACTCAATGATTCAAAGAAATGAGTATAAAGATTGACAGTGACTCCCACACAGCCAAAAGCTGCTGCCCATACAGAATGCAATGAAGCCACTTATAGAAATACTTGCTTACTGAAGTTGTTGCTTTCAAAGAAATGCAATTCATTGTTCACATTCCTGGCACAAATGCTTTCATCGTCTGCCCAGCAAGGACACCTACATTTAAGGAAAAATGTTAAAAACACTGAATGATGCCCATTTTTAGCCTTCCAGGGCTTTTTAACTCCATTTTTCAAGTCAAGCAAGTTCAAACAGAACACACATTTTAAATGGACAAACGACATCTGCAGAGTAAAAAATATAAAATAGACTTAGTTATTGCCTCCCCAGCTTTCTCTGCGGTGCAAAACAATACTGAATTCATACTAAGAAATGAACAATTTAACTACATACACAAACACAAGCACAGACTTTGGTTGCAGCTCATAGCAGGCAGTGTTTGGAAAGCCAACACCATGCTAAGAGCTCTATTTACCTGGACTGGATTTTGGAAACGACATTTGTTTGCAAAAACTTTACTATCTGGGAAAAGTTATTTACCAGTTCTGCATCTTTTTCTGGATGAAAGATTTTAAACACTTCCCTGTTTTCACGTCATGGAGCAGCAGGTTGGGCACCCCCGCTGTGCCGTCTTTAGCCGCTGCAAGAAAAACATGGATTACATTAGTGGTCTCTGGGGATTAAATATGCTTCTCCATGACAACATTCCATCTCTTAATTCTACGAGCAACTAAATGCACATGAACTTCTAAGCAGCAGCCTCCCACCCAGCCTGAGGGACTAAACCCTGAGGATTGCTTTACGTATTAACAAAGGTCTTTCCATCTGCAGAAAGAACCAAGCAATACAAAGTGACGGTTCTGGCTTTAAACTCTCCGTACCCTTCTATTCTGGACACTACAGCCTGTTCATTTCTACTAACAACTCAAAGTTCCATCACTTGAGCGCCCTTGTCTCACCGCACAGCCTGTCCCCAGCCACCTCTCACGCACACAGCTCTTTTTAAGGAAGCATTTTACACACACAACTCAGAGGAGACTGAGGAACAAACACCACAGGGAGGCAGAAGGAAGAATAAAGCCCTCTGGGCAAGGGAGAACACTCAAGGTGACTGCACCCAGTGGAGTGAACAGCTGCTTTGAGAGAGCTTTCTATTTTCGTTGTCCACACATGAATTCAGGCTGCTCGAACAGCATCTTATTCAAACCTCTTGCACTAAAACCAGTTACAGTTTTTAGAAACGTGCGATTTACCTAACAGAGCAATTGTTAGTAAGCGCACTCTGATTTAGAATTTGTAAGAACGCTCAATGCCAGATGCTTTTGGAAGGTGGCATCCCTCCTTCCTCTACTATGTACCCAATCATCCAAATAATCTTCTCTACACCTCCTACACTGCTCAATTAGCCAATAAATGTGCTACAACAACAAATCAGGTAACAGAAAGCCTTCAAACCAGATTAAACAGGCAGTTACCCCGTGCACTTTTACAGCTGGTGAAATACTCACTGGTATAGGCTTGCCACGTTGCCAGAATATTATTCTTTGGCGAGAATTCAAGGCAAACTGCCTTTGGAAGGTCAAAGGAACACAGTAACTCAGCACTGGTGACATTAACAATATTTACTCTGGAATAAAAAGATGCTATTTCAACAAAACATGCTTAGAATAGTTAATTAATGATTAAGATAATTTTTTCACGTATTTGACTCTTCTAGATCTGTTCCAAATCTGGCCAACATAACAGAATTAAAACAGTTTTGTTCCACTCCTGCTTTTACTATATTTTTGGAAGAACGCATTTTCAAACTAGACATGCACTGATCAAAACATGTCACGCATTTCTATCTGCAACATTTGAACTCTGAACCAGCGACAAGAGATACCGTACCTGTAGAGTCCATCCACACTTGGACAGTGCTAAAGCTGAGCAATGCCAAGAGGATGATTCTAACTTAATCAAAACACACACTTCTCCCCCATATTTTTAAAGGTCTTTATCTTTAAACACACAACAGTTAAGATTTGGGAGGTTGAGAGATGCAGGGGGACAGGAACAATGAAAAGCAAGGGTCAGATGGCTGAACAAACAAGGTCAAACAGCACCTCTGAAGCCCATATTGCAAAGATCTGCCACATCAGAATCCAAAGAAACAAAAAAGATCACACCAGCAGGCATCCAGGCCACTGCTGTTCTCAGAAGCCGCATTAGGAGTGGTTCCTCGCCTTCTCACTAACTGTTCCCCCTCAAAAATGAAGGCGGATGCACAGCCCCACAACCACCAGGAGCGGAAGGACTGGAGAGATTTGCCATTTGGAATATTCTCATTTGATGTGCAGGTATCTGGATACACAACCTGGTGGTGTGAAAAACATTTTTACCCACAAACATTTTCGGGAAATGGACCTTGCCAGTTAACAAAAATAAAGTTTTGAATGAAAAATTATGAGCCTGGATACTTCAGAGAACCAAAAACAATAGTGAAAGGAACGAATCCTACATTTACGTTACCTCCTTTAAATAAATGTTTAAATGTGTAACTAAACACTTTCGCAGATTTTTGCTACTGTTGCTAAGGACACCAACACTCCAGAAGAAGCCTGGTCAGCTCCTCACAGCAGCAGATGCGCTCTCTTATGTGAGGGATGATCTGGAGCGAACTCTATAACACAACCAGTCTATAAAACAAGAAACTCGGTGGTTTCTTTACTTTAATTTTCTGTGAATGTCACTAGAACATTAATTCCAGAAAACCAGGCACTATCATACAGGAATGGGTGCATTACAAATATGAGAAAAACAGTAAATATGTTTTCCGATTTCAGGAAACAAAGCCACTCCTGTGAATAATGCATAAATAGACTGCAATTAAAACATGCAGGCAAACACTTCTGTTAATAGCAACTGCTTTCACGCAGGCAGGAGTAAAAGGGGCATAATCGATCCCATTTATTTAATGTAACCTAAGTGATTACTGTCATAAAATGTACCAACTTTTCTCCAGTGCACCAGGCAAAGAGGGAACCGTCTTTGCTAAAAGCAACAGCTTTGCAATTCTTCCCAGAGTCCCTACGGAAATAAGAAAGGCACATTAGTATTCAAACACAGGGCACAAGGTACAGTTTTCCTAACAAGAAGAAAAAGCAGCACAGCAGTTTTCCCACTGTGCTCCCGAGCAGCTCTTCCTAAGTCCTCTGCAGTTCTTCAGGGATTGTTACCCAGGGTAATGAGGACTCAGCCAAGTTTAAAGCCTGGAAATCCATCCATTTTCTGAACTACTGACAGTTAAGGTCTGTTACACTTCTATTTATGCATTTTTCAATTCTAGAATCCACGTTTACATTTCAGAAAATCATTTCTTCTGCGTGAAAGACTGGTGATAATGACAGTACCTCTGAAATGCTGCGCTCTCTGTGAAACTCGGTGGCCCATTCACCATGTAAAGCCCTTCAGATCCTCTCACTGCAACAGTAAACAAACAACCACTCATTTCACAGTCAGAAAATTGACCAAAGCAAAAGCTTTATCTGATTTGCGAACCTTAGGACCTGCAAGCACTTTCCTCCTTTAAAGTAAAGGGAGGATTGTAAGGGAAACCCAGCATCTCACAGGCTCCAATCAGAGCAGGATGGACCCCAGGCAGGCACACAGCAGAGAGGCCGAGGAGGGGGCAGCCCCAGAGCCTCCACCCCTGCTCTGATCCAGCAGGGCCAGCAACACCAGGAGGTGTCTCCCAGGATGGAGACTCAGGGCAGCCTGCACCCGTGCTGCCTCGCAGTAAAACCATTCTCCTTATGTTTAATTACAGTTCTCCAGGTTTCAGTTCAAGCCCCGTGAGCACCTCAGTGGACACCAGAAAACAAGAGCCCGGCCTCATCCCACAGGACGACCTCAGCGACAAAAGAGCCTCGTCAGCGTAAGAAAGGACAGCAGGACAACGTTTCCCAGGGTGGCCAACAGCCCTCGGCTCCCAGCCCGGCTGCAGCTGGCACTTCATGAGCTGCTGAAGCTGAAAGCTTCCACTATCACAGGAGCTGCCCAGGATTCCTGCACAAAGGAGCTGGAAAGGGCTGCCAGATACTCCTGAAAGCGAGGATCAGCTACCTAAATACAGGAAGAGCATTTGCTAAAGAGAAATGGCACTGGACTGATTTTGTTTTGCTGCCATGTGACAGGATTTTCCCTGTTGTTAGTGCGAACAGTGAAGTTCAGCTTGGAAAACAAAAGACATAAAAGGAACATAAACATAGGAGGTCTTTCCAATTCCGTTTTCTTCAGAGACGTTGCCATGCTCACAGCACTAGAAAACTAATAAGAAATACAGACAGATACGTGCAAATTCACTCAGCAGGAGTTGTTGTACAGGGAATAAAATAAGTTTTTGTTCAGGCAGTTGTCACAAGCACATTAGAGGTCAGAGCTAAACCACAAAGCAGGTAATTGCACATGCAGTGGGAAACCAGAGATGCCAACAAAGGTGACAAATGTGACTCAAGACGACCTGTACTGACTCAGGCTGCAGTTCTACAGCTGCTATTGCTTCCAGGAAGCGTCAGGGCCAGTGGCGCAGGGGGTGGCCAGCAGCAGAACAGCAGCACTCACTCCTGCTCAGCCAGGGCACGGACCAACAGCGACACCTGCCACCAGACAACCCCCGCGCTCCTCTCTAGAGCAGCTCATTCAGCTGCTGGTAGCCAAACTTCCACTCGCCTACAGCGCTTCCAAATCATAGAACAATTTGGGCTGGAAGGGACTTTAAAGCCCATCTAGTTCCAACCCCCCTGTCATGGGCAGAGACACCCACTGGTCTTGAACACCTCCAGGGATGGGGCAGCCACAACTTCCCTGGGCAACCTGTTTCAATCCCTCACCACCCTCACCGTGAAAAAATTCTTCTTTATGTCTAGTCTCAGTCTGCCCCTCTCCAGTTTATACCCATTGCCCCTAAACCTATCACTGAAGTCTTTGGGAGCAGTCCCTCCCCAGAAAAGCAAACACGTTAAACAACGGTTTATCGGGGGGAGGAAATCCTGGTTGGGTAGAGGTCAGACCTCTCCCTGCCCTGCAGCCCCGCCCGTCACCAGGGACGGGCCTGAACACTTTCAATGACATCCACGAACTTCTTGCTCTGCCGGGAGCCTGTTTTTCCCATCTCCCACAAAAAAAAAATCAAGATCCAGATTAACAAGACTACAGACAGGCAGTCCAGCCCAACCCCGGCCACATGCAGCCCCTGATACCCCTAAGGGGTCAAATATGCTGAAGTTTAAAGATCAGAAACAAAAGAATGGAGAAATTCTTATCCTTAATGTCACAGAGAACTGCAAAGCAGGAAGAAGGGCTATGAAAAACAGATGCTGCAAAGACATCACCATGAATCCCTGCAAGCCTTTGCAGCCTGCACGGCCCCGCGGGGAGGGTCCCTGTGCCCAGCAAGCTGCCTCACTGACGCCAGCAGCCCCACAGCTGGGCACGGGTCTCTCCTACTTGCCCCCCGGCTCCTCCAGCACGGCCAGGCCAAGCCATCTCCTCGACACATCTCTGGAGAATACATCCCAGCAGGAGAAGCAGCACAGTGCAGCCCTCAAACTTATGGCCAGAGGCGGCACGGAGCAGGGCGTCAGGGGCTGCCGCCGGCTACTCGGGCAGGAAGGAACGAGGCCAAGGAGCCGACATCCCAAGCGACGGACCCGCCCGTGCCTCAGGCTGGATCGGGGAGCAGTTTGGGTCAGAAGGGACCTCAAAGTCCACCCCGTTCCAGCCCCGCTACGGGCAGGGACACCTCCCGCCGGACCTGGGGGCTCCGGGAGAGGAGCGGGGGCCTGGTTCGGCTCGGCTCGGCCCCGGGAGCGGAGCAGAGCGAGGACCCGGCCCGGCGAGGCGCCGACCGGCCCCCGAGCGGAACAGGGCCGCGGGCCGGCGGGCGGAGCAGAGGGCACCGGGACCCAGGGCCGGGCCTGGAGGGGCCTGAAGGGGCCTGGAGGGGCAGGGGCAGAGACAGGGGCCCGGGGCCACTCCCCGCCGCCCGGCCCGCACGCACCTGCGAGCAGCGGCACGGGGGGCGCCATCTTGGCTCGGCGGGGTCCGACTTCCGCTTCCGGGGGAGCGGCGCGCGGCCGCCGCAGAGCCGTCCACGTCGCGCGGCGCGGGAGGAGGGAGGCGGGGGCGGTGTCCCCGGAAGCGCTGGCGGCGCGCGCTCTGATTGGTCGCGATGCTCTGGCCACGCCCCCTCGCGGGGCGGACCACGCCCCCAACTGCGCGCGGCGCGCTTCCGGTGGGCGGGGCCGACGCCGGAGGCGGGCGCTCTGATTGGTTGCGCGGCTCTGGCCACGCCCCCTCCCCCGCGCGAGGCGCCTCCGGTACTTCCGGTGGGCGGGGCGGCGCGGTGCTGACGCTGGCAGCGAGCGGAGCGGCGGCGGCGGCCCGGCCGCACCATGGTGGCCAAGCAGCGCATCCGCATGGCCAACGAGAAGCACAGCAAGAACATCACGCAGCGAGGGAACGTCGCCAAGACCTCGGTGCGTGCCCGGGGGTGGAGGGGGGGGAGAGAGGAGAGGGAACGGGGCGGGGCGGCGGGGAACGGGGCCGTGCTGACGGCGGTGCTGTGCCCGCAGAGGACGGCCCCGGAGGAGAAGGCATCGGTCGGGCCCTGGCTGCTGGCGCTGTTCATCTTCGTGGTGTGTGGATCAGGTGAGTGGGGCGGGAGGGCGCCGCGGGGAGCGGGAGGGGAGGGACCGGGGGAGCCCGGCGGCGGCCCCGTCGCCTCCGCGGGGGAATCTCTGGGTTGGGGGAGACCGGCTTCGGGCCCTACCGCTTCCCTGGGGCCTGCTGGGGGAGCCCGGCTGTTGCTCCTGAGGGTTCTGAAGGGGGGGCCCGGCTGCAGCCCTTACCGCCTCCCCAAGGCCTCGGGGGTCCCGGGAAGGAGCCTGGCTGCAGCCATGAGGATCCCGAATAGGGAGCCCGGCTGCAGCCCACGGCGTCCCGGGAAGGAGCCCGGCTGCAGCTCCTACTGTTTCCCTGTGCTGTGACCCCTGGGGTTCCCAGGAAGGGGAGCCCGGCTGCAGCCTCCACCGTCTCCCTCCGGGGCTCAGCTGTGGCCCTGTTGTTCCTGCCAGCCAGCCCGGCGAGCACACCTCTCCTCCGCTCTCTTGCAGCCATCTTCCAGATCATCCAGAGCATCAGGATGGGCATGTGAGGGGCTGGTGGCCGGGCACGGCCCCGTCCCCCGTCCCAGCCAGCCCCAGGCCCTCGCAGTGGCTGCCTCGCATTCCAGGTCCCCTCACGAGTCATTCCGAGTTTTCTAGCCCGTGCCACAGTGCCTTGAACAGCACCACATGTACAAAGCAATAAAGTTATACTGTTGATCTACAATCGTGGACCTGCTTATTCGGTGAGGCACGCCCCCGTGTCGACACTTGGGAATGGACAGCGCTCTAAGCACCGAGCTGTGGGCCCACCGGAGTCTCTCTGTAGCTGGAAATGGTTTTATTTAATCTGGAAGCCAGGATTTCCATAGTAGCCGGAGTAGGGATGTGAAGCATGTTCATAAGGAAGCGGTCGGGTTGCGCAGCGCTCCGTAGTTCACCCAGGTGCGTCCTCCTCTCTGTACGCGTAGAGCAGCCTTCCCGCAGCATGTGGCAGTGCACTAGCGCTCAAAACGCTTCTCGCGGCGGAAAACCTCTTCCTATACCTCTTCTCCTAATCAGTACGGAATGCTTGTTTGTATAGAGTTAGTGGGCGTTAATTAATTAGCAGGCGGCACGACTGAGCAGCCACAGCCCGATGCTGAAGCTTCACGGGCTGCTGAGCGCACGGGGCGGAGGTGCTGCCCTCCGGAGTCGCTCCTGGCCGCGGGCCCCGACTCTGCTGTAAATAATCCTTGGACGGCTTCCCACAAGCGGTGATGGTTCTAAACTCTGAATGTTCCGGGCAGGTACAGGGGCCCTGCCCCTCCTGCCCCCAGTTCTGCTTTTACGTGCAGCCTCTGCAGCGTGTGGTGTGTCTCGCAATGTGTATTTAATCCTATTTAAGGTAAACCCTGCTTTCAACTCGATTTCCTCTAACGATGGATCCAGTACCTAACTGCTTCCCTATGGATGATGACAGTTTCTTCCTAGCGATGCTGAAGAAAAAAGGAAAAGCGCCCTCCTTGCAGCCAGAGACGCCTGTAACTGAGATTTCTGTGGAAAATGTTGCTGTCGATGGTGTTTTACTGCCGGTGGCCGGGGTTTTGCGTTGGCCTCTTGCTGTCTGTGTTGTAAACAGGGCGATCGGAAAGGGCTCTGCTGTTGGATGCAGTGGATACAGGAAGATTTCTTTTTTTTTTTTAAGCAGAAAGCAAATTTAAAATCTGGTTACATTCAAAGAAAAAAAGGTTTCTGTAGAGATTAATTAAATGCCTGTTAGCTGTGAAGGAGCAAATCTTTTGTATGAGTTGTCGTGTTTCCATATGAAGCCATTGGGACTGGTGTAACGCGGCGCGGCGCGGCTGCGAGCATGACCCAGAACCGAGCCGTACAAGGTAACACATTCCTTGTTCTTGGATGCTCGTGTATTCTGTACGCGGGGGGTCGGGGGGGGTGGGGAAGCGTGTGTAATCTCTGATTTTAAATAAAGTTCTCTTGAAATGCGAGCTGTCTCCGTTTTCAGGGTGGCAGAGTGGAGCCTCGCTGGGGGTTGAAAGCAGATGGCTCAACGCTGAGTGCAGGCTAACCAGCCTCTTCAGAGAGAAGCCCCTTTGCTGCAGGAAACCCCTGGGGTTGGCTCTTGGGGTTCTGGTGCCGCGGTGCCTCTGAGCTGTCAGCCGAAGGGGCTCTTCCCTTGGGAAGCAGCATCTTCCCACAGGGCTTCGGGAGCATCGCTGGAGATGCAGCGTCACGGGAGCATGTTTTTAGTCGGTTGAATCGAAGGGATGTGCAGTAGCTGCTTCTGCTGGAATGACCGCGCGGGCAGGAGGCCCTGTCTGACCACGGGTGGTGCCTCTGCCAGGCCCTCGCGGCTTGGCGTGCCCTGCCGCTCGAACAGCGCTGCTGGCTTGAAACCAAAGTGTTCCCGGTGCTCCACACCGAAAAGCTTGAAAAGAGCAGTTCCAGGCACCAACAGGCCGTTGCCCACGGGATTAGGAGGATCCCACCCACGGCTGCTTTAGTGCTGAGCTGACAAAACAAGAGCGAGGTGGTTCTGCGGGTGATCACAGAATCATAAGAGTCACTAGGTTGGAAAGGACCCACTGGATCATCGAGTCCAGCCACGTGATGTGGCAGCAGGTGCCAGGGAAAGGCAGGAGAGAGACACAGCAGAGCCTGTATGAGCTGCGTGATGGGGAGAGTCTGCTCGCTCTCTGCTTGGTGGCCAAAGCCCAGTGGTGGCTTCACTTCCATGCCGGTTGTTGTCATCCTCACAAGGAGGGACTCGGCTGGGGCAGCAAAGGGTGGCTGAGCCCTGACTGGGACAAGGGGAGCAGCCGCCGCGTTGAGGGATCTGCAGGTGGGTCACTGAGAGCAGACACCTGCACAGTTTCTCCTTAGAACCTGCTGGGAGTGGTGTTTGCTCCAAGGTGACGGCTGGTGCTGGTATCTGAGGTTGTTCCTTCCAGGCAGCGGTTCCTTATTTACCAGCTTCGCATCAGAGTGAAAAAGCAACTTGATTGAAGCACAGCGAGCTATTGCAACGTTTCCTTTGAGCAGGAAACTCTATGTGCTTAGAAAGATCCAACCGTGTGATACGACACAACAGGAAAAGACCAAAAGAGAGAGCAACCCCTGCATCGTTTTTAGGCTCCGGGGAGCAGCTGAGACATTGTGGTAGCCAAGGAGCAGACGAGGCAGCAGTGGGGGAGCCTCAGGCTAGGGAACACTTCAGCTGGGCAAACACGAGTCCATGGGACCAAGCAGGATGCCCTTGTGGAGAGGTTCTTGAGGAACCGAAGGAAGCAAATGCCTTCAAAAAGGGCATAGAGAGGGATGTGGGGAGCTGTGGTCTGATCTGCTTCACCCCAGCACCTGCGGGGTGATGGAGCAACACCTCCTGGAACCAGGGACACGAGTGAGGAGGAGGGGATGGGGAGCAGCCTGGGATTTACAAGTGGGAAAATGCACCCAGTACCCCCGCCAGCCTTCTGCCAGGAGGTGATGGGTTCGGGGGGTTGCAGGACAAGCAGCAGTGGGCGCGCACAGAATTATGAGAAATTCTATCTAAACACAGGTGGGAAAAAAAATTCTTTCACTGTGAGGATGATCAGAGCCAGGAAGAGGTTTGCCAAGGGGAATGGCAGAGCCTCAATCTCTGGAGATGGGACCCACCAGTGGGACAGAGGGCCCGGGGCAGCACGTGGTGCTGGAGCGCAGCGCTGCGGCACTGAAGTAAAGATGCTGCAAAGAGCCAGACTTGTTTCTTCTTACCACCCCCAGAGAGCAATAACCAGGCTCATTTCCCCTCTTGTGAGACTGCAGCTTCCAGGAACTGAGAGAGCTGCTGCTCGGACACCCTGCCCTGCAACGGGACGCGCTCCTGGCAAAGCAACACAGAGCTGCCATTTACAGGAACCGGGTTCTGCAGCAGAGCTGAGCTCGCTGTCCCCTTGAGATGATCTTATTAAACACGTGCAACTCGCTTTTACCCCCAGTCCTTGTCTGTTTTGTCCTGCAAAGCCTTCTCAAGGCTGGCAGCCAGGCTGCACCACAGTTAACACACTAGAGCCGGCCGGTGTCCTGCTCTGCTTGCAAGTGGCTCCTCTTCTCAACAAGAGCCCAGCCAAGGCTCTTCTTGCTGTTGTTGGGAGGTGAGCGGTGGCTGCAATCGGCACAGCTCGTGGCGGAAGCCTCGTCTCCGGAGTTCCGCACTCCTCGCTCCCACATCCTGCAGCACCAGCTGCAGCTGGGACCGCGCTGTGAGGTTCTTTGCACCAACTGGAAAAAAAAAAAAAATCAACACATTGCTGGTGTGAAACATGTCCAGGGGTAAAACTGATCCCGTGAGCCAATGGTGACCGTGTGAGCCCACTCACATCCAGACCTGCGGGGCATGTGGAAGCCCAGAGTGGAGGGGGTTGGAAGGGTCCTCTGGAGCTCATCCAGTCCACCCCCCTGCTAAAAGCAGAGTCGCTTAGAGCAGGCTGCACAGGAACACAGCCAGGTGCGTTTGGATCTCTCCAATGAGAGAAAACAACTCCACACCCTCCCTGGGCAGCTGTTCAGTGTTCTATCACCCTCATAGGAGTTTTTCCTCATATTCAGGTGGAACTTCCCCTCCTCCAGTTTGTGCTCGTTGCTCCTTGTCCTGTCACTGGACAGAGTGGCCCCGTCCTCCTGCCTGTCAGATATTGATGGGCATTGATGAGCTCCCCTCTCAGTATTCTCCTCTCCAGTCCCTCCTCAGCTTTCTTGTAGCCCCTGGTCACTATAAGGGCTCTTCCAGTTAACAGAATTACAACAATAGAATCACAGAATCATCTGGTCAGAAAAGACCTTTGAGATCATCAGCCCCAACCATCCCTGTCCACGACTAAACCAAGATCCCTGAGCACCTCATCCACCTGTTTTTTAAACCCCTCCAGGGACGGGGACTTCATCCTGGGCAGCTGCTCCAGTGCCCGAGAACTCTTTTTGAGAAGAGAATGTTTCTAATACCCAACCTGAGCCCGCCCCGGTGCAGCTTGAGGCCATTCCCTCTCACCCTACTGCCTGTCACTTGGGAGACGAGCCCAACACCCACCTTGCTCCAAGCTGCCCTAGTCCTTATATTGAAGGTATGGAAGGATTCCGAAGACGTGTATTGCAGGGATAAGCACCAGTGCTACTCCCCGCAGAGGACAGCGTTGCCTCTGAACTCTCGCTTCCACTCGCAGGCGTTTCCCTGAAGAGCCCCCAGCAGCATGGAGCGGACACGGAGCAGCAGGAGCACAGGGTGCAGCCTCCATCGCCGCGGCCGGTGGCTGATGCCATCACACGGAAGGACAACAAAGGCTTTAGAGCAGCGCGAGACACCGTGTGCACAAAGCAGCCAACAGAGCCTGCCAGTAGCCCCACCATCAGTCAAACCTTTCTTCCTGCTCTAGTCTCACACTTCAGAATATCACAATGATCTCACACTGGGTAACCGCTATTCCCTTCTTTCCTCGGGTAGCAGCCTGGGACAGCCTCGTGGAAGAAGCAGCAATTCAAAAGCTGTTTTCTGCCATCCTACAGCATTCGCACAGAGCAAGCAGAGCTGGAATTTAGAGCTGAATACAACTTAGATGGAGGAGAAACCTAAAACCAAACCCAGCCCTGACAGGAGCAGAGCAAAGCGAATAAAGGATTTCTGACAGGATCAGTTTAATCTTTGCTCTATCCCCTCGTTTCAGCAGATTTACTACCTGTGCGTCAGTGGATCCGAGCATCGCCATGCGGCGGAGTTCACACAAAGCCCCCGCCACACAATGAGGTTGTGAGCACGCTGCGAGAGGGAGAGGAGCTGCGCAGACACCAGGTCCCCCTGAACGCAGAGAAACGCTCGGAATGGGCTTCTCCTCAGCTGCATTGTCCGCTCGCACCTGCAGCAGGACACTGACGGCTTCAGTCACGTTTCAAATGTCTCCATCTTCTTAGGAATGAATTGACAGTTACAGTGTTCTCTTCTTAAATGTTTTCAAGCATCTGAAGGACTCCCATGTCCCTTTGTACTTACTTGAGCAGCTGGCGAGCCAGACAGGATCTGTACACATGCACGTCCTTCTGCAGAGCTGGAGGGAGCTCGTGATCACACTAGAGAAAACATCCTTAGGTATGGAAATATTCTAATTTGAGTGCAAAGGTCTTGTTCCACTGAAGGATTCACAGCAGTAGAGACGTGCTTGAGCCAAAAGCACCCATCTACCACTGAAGGAAAAATCCTTCCAGTGCATTTCTTCAGTGGAAGAAAGACTAGGTTGGTGCAAAATGTAATTGCCATTTTTAACCATCAACTTCAAAGCAGTTGTATCTCAGCTTAGAATAAAATATGTTATTCAAACAAAGAGTCATTAGACTATGCATTTTTGCCCACAAGAAACAAGTCTACTTAGCCCTTCTGGAGTCCTGAACTGACAAATTCTTGGGAGGCCTCTTGAGCTGCTGCTTGGCTGTGGAAAACACACAGGGAGACCGTGACCTTTCTTTTTGGTGCAGCTTTGGTTTGGAGAAGGCTTTTAGTGCTTCACTTCGATCCAGGCACTCCTGGAGCTGTTTCTGTCACATCCCAACGCAATCAAGAAACGCACGGGAGCCACACAGAGCAGACTTTACGTCAGTTTGCTTGACTTTCAGCTCATGCAGAACCCATTTGTTGAGCTCTTCTGATTTTCCACTCGGTGCAAATGTCAAGCAGCTGTTGAATGGTCAATGTCAAGTTCTTCTGCAACCTCTGAAGTCATTTTGCACAGGTCTGCTTCAGTCCTAGCCCTCTACTGGTTGTTGTCCATCACAGAAGGGCATCTCCAATCCTCCTCCTCCTCATCTTCAAGGCTCTCATTGCTGTAACAGTTTTTGGAGCAGATGCCCAGCTGTATGTTCATTGATGGGCCCCTGGCCAAGGGCTTTGGTGACACTGGCAGCAGTTTCCCTGCTTGACACCCCCTTGTGGACTCGTATAAAATCACCTAAATTTGCTTTTGTTCCATCTTTAATTTGACAGCGTGATATAAAAAAAAAAAAAGAATAAACAGTGAAACCAAAGGCATTAGCATAAAAAGAGCAAATTTCACACTTGAAATGGTACAGCAGCACAAACAGTTAAATGCAGGTTTAATCCAAAGTAAGCATCACAGTTTACGTCCAAACCCAGAGTCATTTTTGCACCAACCTAATACACACGAGTTAAACACACCCTGTTGTTGAGCTGCTGCTTACCAGGAAGGCGCGATGCTCAAAGCTTCTGGAACACAGGACAAGGATGATCTCTTGAGATCAGAAGACATGAAAAAGAAGTAGTTTACAGCACTGCTTCTTTTGTTTTACTCAACATATAAACCTGACCAGAGCCAGGCATGTACAAGATAATGAACCAAACATTTGCAGGTAACCTGATGGAACAGGCAGCGGCGAACTGGGGAGTTCATGCCTTTCCCAGAAGTGAATTCTTTCGTTTAACCCACCAAGACACCAAAATGTCAGCAGCCAAATATTAATTTACCTAAAGCAGGGCAAAAACCCACACCACCAAGGCCACAGAGAGCACCAAAACTGTGCTTTTCCTAGAACAAAGGAAAAAGGCTGTTGCAAGAGAAGCAGTTACAATTTCATCACTGTTCCATCACCGGCTCCCTGGAATTATGTTTCTCCACTGAATTCACTGGCACTGTAACAACATCTACAGCCAAACAAAATTCAAAACTGCAGTTTAATTTCAGAAAACGTGTTAAAATATATATTTATACATCGCTTTGACACACTGCGTTAGTTTACACAAATGATGGTCTCTCTTGAAACTGTATTTATGAAATGTACATTTTTAATTTAAATACTCAGTATACACTGCACTTAATCTGCATGTTGCATTTATTAAATACATTAAAATCTGCAATGTAACAAAATGTTTTCTGCATACGAAATTCAAAACACCATTTTAAATGAACAAAAGATGGCTCACTTCATTTATTTTGTTTAAACAACTAGTGCAGAGCGCACTAGCTCAGCTCGACCAACACCAGCCGTTCGTTCTTTTTTATTTGACATTGTTCACAGACTATTACATATTACAATAAGAGTGCTGGATAAAAACATGAGGTACGAAAGTGGTTCGAAGATTATAGGTCATGCAGATCATGCTAGACAGCAAAGAAAGTTTGTGAATGAGAAAACACTAAATAAAAATACATAAAGAATGTGCATTATAAAATAAAAAAAAAAACAAACCTCAATTACACAGCTTTGCTTCTTTGGTTACAAAGTAGGTTGAACAATTTCACAGCTTTTTATTCCCACCCAAAAAAAAAAAAAAGATACGAAATGTCAAAAAGCAGAGGAATCATGGCAATTTCTATTAGAAAGTAGAAACAGAAATGAGCAAAGTTTTCTTCATCAAAATAGCCCATCAATTATTTATTATATCACAATAACTGGTGACTACCTGTACAGATGCACTATGGTCTTCATACTTACACTCTATACAAAATTTACATTCAAGCTGGTTCTTTACTACCGTAAATAAATACCAAAGGGTAAATTGCCATTAGTGTTAGAAATATGCCAGGATTCTTTTGTTCAATTATTGCCTAAACATTTTTTTTCTCTATTAAACGCAATCCCATCTATCGTTTTACTGATACATACATTTATTAAAAAAAAACAAAACAAACCAACAAATCCAAAAAGTTCTGTGACGTTGTTCATGTACATTATGAAAATAGCAGCCCTGTAATAAATAAAACAAATAAATGAAACTAATGTAGGCAAACGTTACTTATATTGAAAGAAGAGTGGCTCTTCAGAGGAATTGTTACTTCTTACCAGACAGCAAGGCTCAAAGTAATCCAGGGGAAACGGAAACCTTGGAGAGCCACCAAAGCTCTTACAGACCTCACTCCTGCACACCAAGCAAACGCATTCTCTGCATGAACCACTCCACCTATGCCTTCCCCTGTGCGCCGATGCCTCGAGGGACACCGGCCACGCTCTGTGCCACACCATGAGGGAACAGCTCTCGTAGAGTGATTGTCTAATACTGACAAGGCCAAACACACAAGAGAAGCATGGCTACGCGCGCTCGCATAGAGTGGAGAGAACATCAGTGGCACACAAGGACAGACTGCTCTCAGGTTTGTGTGTGTTTTCAAAGGAGGCAAGAAAGCTTTACGCTGAGGAGACATTCGGCTGCTGTGGAGGTTGCGTTGGCTGCGGAGGCTGTGCTATCGCTGTCTGCGCCTGGGAAGTGCTACTAGGATTGGCCTGTTGGGTTGAAAGTTGGGATAACTGCTCATTGTTTGAAAGAGATTTTAACAGTGCGTTTTCCCGTTCAAGTAAAGAGTTTCTTTCAACTAATTCTTTTATTTGTTCCTTCAGGACTTCCACTTCTTCTCTTACTGCATACATCAAATGGCTTTTCACTAGATCCTGTGAAGAACAAGCGAACAGTTACACCGAGTAAAAGAACAGTTCCTGCCCGCTCCAGCCCCAGAATTTACGGCCCTACTGCTTTCACTGAAGCCTGGAATAGGAAGGCAGTTGTCACTAAAATTACATGAATAAATTAGCCTTCAAGAGCTAACAACCCCGCTTTTTAATTCGCTCTGAAGTGGCCCACACATCAAACGCTTTGTTTCCAGCATTCGGCATCAAGTTCTGGTCACCTCGGTGATGCTGGAGACAAGGACTAGAATTACGGTCCAGCTGCTCAGAATGGAAGCATCAGCCCCACAGCTTTGAGACCTGGAGCTGGGAGCCTGTGTTACACAATCTCAGGCACTGAGGTGTATGAGAACAAAGACAGAAGAAAGCCTCTAAACCAGCGAGCAAAAATCCAGCAGACGTAACTCCGTCTGAACAAAATGTCAAGGACAGCACAGCCTAAGCGACAACTAAGAAAAACTAATAAACAACCTTACTAAAGTAAGACTTAGATGTGCTGTTTCTTTTCAGTTCAGTCAGTTCATCCACAGAAATTCATTGGAAAAATTCATTTAAGAACACTTCTGAGCCAACAGAAAAAGCAATTCTGGTTCGTGGTCATTCCAGAGGTGGTACAGAAAAACCTTTTCTCAGATGACAGCCTTAGCCTGACCCAACTGAAGGGACGTCACAACCCATGGAAACAAAATGCAGCTGAAAACTTACGTGCAGCAATGAACCACTAATCCTACTAGAAAGAACAACTTATTATTTTACTTACCATTGCCTGTTCTATTTTGTTGTCAATGGCGACAACGCTTGCACCAGATGCACTGCAAATATAAGAAGAAAAATTTGTGAGCATTTACTGTATCATTCAAGTCGAACTATGCACCCACCAGCACTCATGGGACTCCTAGAATACACGCTCGCCATGGGGGTAAAGCTTCAGATTCCAGAATTCAGAACACAATCTTGGGAGTCTGACTGCCCCCAGCTCCCCTGTACGGTCCTGCTGGAGCTCTCAAGAGACACTCCAAGAATCACAGAACAGTTTGGGTTGGAAGGGACCTTAAAGCCAACCCAGTCCCACCCCCTGCCATGAGCAGTGACACCTCCCACTGGATCAGGGGCTCCAAGCCCCATCCAACCTGGCCTTGAACCCCTCCAGGGATGGGGCAGCCACCACTGCTCCGGGCAGCTTGTTCCATTCCTTCAGTTCAGATTCTTCAGACTGTGCTTATGACACCCAGAGCCAAAAGAATGCATTGAAATAAAATGCAAATTTACTGTTTTCATTCTTTGCCTCACTTTTGAGCTCTCTTCACTGGGGAGAACAGGAATTTATGGGATATTTGTAGTTCTTGCCTCTAGCTTTATTTTTGCTAAATTGCATTTATAAAGCACTGGAAAAAACCAACCTGTTACAGCCTAACAAAACACTTCAGCCATCGCTATACCAATGTGTATTGACCATGCCAAACAAGATGTTGAAGCACATCTTTAAATGCCTGCTCACAGCAATCCAGGCCTTTTGGTCTGTTTTCAAGTCACAATACCCGAGTGCAAGCCAGTTGCTCACTCCTCACTCTCTGGAGCTGCAACTTCAGCGGGGTTGGTGTCCCTGGTCCCTGTCAGATCCCGGTCACTGGAGAGGAGCTGCAGCTCTCCCTGGACGGGCACCAGAGCAGCCACACCCCCTCCCATGCTGGATCTGGCTTTGCTCCCCAGCTCCGGGTTCACCATAAGACGTTCTTGGACTACTTGCCAGGCCCGCCTGATAAAGACTGATAAAGCTCCTCAGCGCAGGAAGCTATCAGCAATGTGCAGCGATGCTTAGAAGAACTGAACGTGCAGGAAAACTCAGCAACTTGGAAACTCGGCTCTCTGAAAACACGTAACATTCACTGGAACCAGGAGGTAAGAAAAAAAAAAACTCCTCAAGGCTTTTTAAGATCAGCATGGGCAATACGCTCAGCAGCATCGGTGACAAATGTGAAGCAAAACTCAACTTCTGAGAGAATGTGACACCGTTTAGAGAAACCCACAACTTCACATCAAATATTTACAACTAGAGGGGCACCAGCTTTTCAGACTGAGGGGGTAACAGCCTCTGTTTCCACACCAAACAAAGCCATGACCAAAATCAAAAGGTGTAATGCCCATTTCATGTGAAAACTGTTCCAATGTCAGCTCTCAGCCTCTTTCAAGCCACGTCTGTGGTGAATAAAAAGTACTTATTATTCATGACAAGGTTAAGTGCTCAATTCCACCTTGAACTGACACGTTTCAGGTCTATCTGAAACTGTTAAAAGGTCTGTGTTCAAAAGTCACCAAAGCCCCCAGGCCTGCTCAGTGTCCCTGACACAGCCTTTCGGGAACAGCACTCCAGAAGTCAGGGAGGCAGCTCCCAAGAGATAAGGACAAGAGGGGCAAAAGGAAAGCAAACAGCATGTTTTGGAGCGAGACCTGATTCCACATCTCTCCCAGGCAATTCCACACCTTTGGTCAATACTCTGCTGGTTAAACTGAGACTGGGACTTTGTTCCGCTCCTCTCTCAACTATTTTGCAGCGCGATTATTTAAAAAAAAGTCCACTGCACCACTCAAAGTGAAGGCATTCAGTAAGTTCCAGGAAAAAAAGCCTCTGGGGTGGAAGACAGGCAGTCTGTTCCCCATCACTTGGAACACTCATAGCTTCGTGGTGTGCTGCAGACACACCTTTCCCATGCCCCAAACTCTTGCAATGAGTGCAGTGTCCACAATGTGGGTGTAACAACTGTCCCTCCCATAACTGTGATTTTGATGCAGCCAGAGAAACTCTGGCTTTCCCACCTGTTTTACACTTAAGGTGATGCCAACAGACAGCGCTGAAAGCCATCAGGAGTTTGTACACTACTGTTATTCTCCTCAATGTTCTTGTTGTCCTTATCCCCAGAGCAGCTTACGCTATTGTAGAAATACCGAGCCAGGACTCCAAACCTGCCCCCTGCACAAATCCTGGTGGCCATCCAGCTCATCTCGGGTAGGCAGCGTGGGACCACGAGGCCAGCGCCCACCCAGGAGAGATTCCACACTGGCAAAGCCACCTCCATTTAGCCAGATGAGGTTCTATCCTGGTGACTATGTGAGTTCACCTTCTAAAAGCAGATGGGAATTGGCTCTTACGCTAGCACGATTCCTGTATGATTCTGTCCTGTACTCATTTTGTTGTGCTCCCCACAACAAATAGCTCCTGGGAGATGTTCCGAAGCAGAGTGCTCCAGCGCCAGCTGTTCTGATGATACAGTCCAAATAAGCTGCCAAATCTCAAGATTCTGTATTTTCTCAGATTCTGAGCTGTTGATAGCAAATCCCAGTTTGCATTAGAATATTTTATGCCATAGCTACAGAATGAAACTTACAGATGCAATCCAGTCCTTAAAAAAAGGCACGGAAAAAACAATAATGAATCTATTAAACTCTTTTTAGAGGTCAAGGCATAATTGGAAAGAGTTTGATACATTCCGAGTGCACCACCCACTGCATATCCAATGCCTCACTTGCAAATTCTTGAGTTAGAAGTGGAAAGACACTGTTTAGCTCTTACAAAAAAAAAAAAAAAAGATCAATTGCTCTGCCATGCTTTTAGTCCAAGTTGACTGCTCCAGGAACTGCCCAACTCTGACAACTACTGCCACAGCTGTGATGCACACACAAAAATCCACACCAAGTAACACCAGGCAGCTGAGAGGGATGCAGTAAGCAAGCTTTTTTTTTTTTTGGCCCAGCTCAAATTAAGCTTTGTAGCCAACGAACTGCCATGCATACAGACCGCAATTCAACAGAACAATCCTCTTTGGCTTGGACCTCCACGGTAAGGCTACGTAAATGAAGGCTCTGCCCAAACCGAGGTAATATTGGTACACTGAGGTCATTCTGAAGCCCACCAAGAACACGGCAAGATTTAGAGACAGCAAAAATGACCAAGGGTTCCAAACATTGTTTGCCCTTTCCAGAGATGGATGGTAAACTCAACATTTTTCTACCTTATACAACAGACAGGCAAAACTTTTTTTAGTCTGAGAAATCTTCATTTTAATTGTTTAAAAAATCCTATTGCCTTGAATATTTTCACATTTTCATAGAACCACAGAACTGTTTGTGTAGGAAGGGACCTCAAAGCCCATCCAGTTCCAACCCCTGCCATGGGCAAGGATACCTCCCACTGGACCAGGTTGCTCCAAGCCCCATCCAGCCTGGTCTTGGGACACACCCAGGGATGGAAAATATGTTTTTCTGGACTGCTAACAACACTGCTTTGCCATAACCCATAATCAAGTAGGTGCTGTTTGGAACCAGGTGTTGTATCAATGCTTACAGCTTGCACCACAGCATTCTCCTATGTGCCTACAACTCAAGAACAGCACTGTAAAGTTTTTGTTTCAAATGTCTTGCACACGCAGTGCAGGAAGAGTCTCAGATAACCGTGTACACGGAAATTAAGAAAAGAGGAAGAGAACTGGTAAGTCTAAGTGCAAGTCTGATTTCTAATGCATGTTACACAACACAGAGCAGTCGCACTTCCCACAGTGAGCTACATTCTTAAAAGCCTTGGTATAATTCTAACTTCAGTGCTGCAAAAACTTCCTATGGAGACAAGGCATCCCGAGAGTATGGTACGATATGGTAAGAAATTCCCAGTTTCAGTCATCCAATCAAGCAAAACTACATAACACGATCAAGACAATCTAATGACTGGAGTGTAAATACAAAACCTGCAAAACCCCAAGGACTTGGGATTAGAACTTTAAAACTTGCATCAATCCCGATGAATTCACTTCTACATTTTTAGAAATACTTGTTTTTACCACAGAATGTTCATCAGCAAAGATGCAAGACTTCTTAAAGGAAGCCGCTTGTATACTTCTACCTGAATGCAATGTTTTTCTATACCCCACGCTTGCAGAACTTCCTTCAGACACTGTACATAAACCTCAGATTTGTGAGGCCCTCAATATTAATACGAAACTATTCGATTTTAGGGTTTTCTGAATCAACTTCCCCACTTTAAGACTTCAAATTAAGAAACATAACAGCAAAGATGAAGGTTAGACCTTAAAGTGAGCTTTTTCTTCAACTACCAAATTCATATTCAAGGCCCTGAGGTTTATTTCAGTTCAATAATGAACCAAAATACCAACTCTGTCCCATAAAGTGGCAAGTTGCATCACCCAGAGCTTAAAGCACAAATGCAAATTGGTACAATTTTCTGCTAGAAAAGGAAGATGTGCTTTTGAAACAGCCCAACACAGGCACTGCAGCAAAAACCAGAGTGGTATGCAATAGCGTTACTTTTAATCATCGGTGTTGAGCAGTATACAAACTGTTTTCAAGCAAACTTCAACGGATTCGGTTAAGCTTTGCAAGGTGAAAAGCCTCAAGTCAAACGCAGCCAGTACAACGATGAACCAGTTATCAATACTTCAACAGCTTCCACCAAGCTCGCTAAGCAGAAGTATCGTGACAAGCCACAGCATCACAACGCATGAAGTCACATAATCACCAAGGCGTCAACTTAACGCTGACAAAAAAAATCCACATTCAAAAATCATTAAAGTGCAGGAAAGAAACAGTTCGCAGCTACTGGTGAATTAGTAATGCATCTCTGGCAAGTCATAACCCGAACAGAAATGACTTTGTTGCACTTCATTGCAGTTTCTCGCCATGAGTTCAATGCTAACTTAGTTGGTTTACTTCATCCTCAGGTCTTGTCACAGCTCACGTTTGATCCCCATCAAGCTTCACTTAAGCAGAATGAAAGCAAGCCAGAAAGCTTCCTTTGTGGTTTTGAGACAGAAAGATTTTAACTTTGCCAGAATTGGGTTTACATTTTCACAACTTGTTTTCTGATCTAGGACTCAACAGCCACAATGCCAAAAAGTTTCCTTAATTTTGGAAAAGGAAGCTGTAAATATTTCAGCAAAGGCCAGCTAGGACAGGACTAGCATTAAACTCTTTGAGCTCACACATCACGTACAACACATGCACGATGGAAGGGGTAAAAAAAAATGTCACGTTGTATTTTAGACCTCTTTAGTTTTTAAGTTTCAGTACAAATACTTCACTTCCATGACTGCTTTCAGTCTAAGGTGAAGTTTGAACACAAGCAGCAGTTCTGTACAAACAAAAATGACGAGAAACTTGCAGAGAGCGAAGCTGTTCATGCATACCTCAGCACGTATGCATTCCATACGTAAGCATTCATACCTATCCCAGAAGGTCTTTGACTCGCGTAACTTGCTGAAATGGAACGCTTGGTAGAATGCGGTTGACGGATTCCTATGAGATCCAAGAATCAAACAGACACATTGAAAATGGGTACGTAATAAAAATAGTCTCTTATTCAACCTGCATTACATCACAGCTGTCCAGACAGGATAAATTTACGTCCAAAAGTTCACAGACTTCGCAGAATGCCTTAAGAACAGTTTAATGACTGAAAGGCCTTACTGTTTCTGTGGATTTCCATTACAAACACACTGATTCAAAAAGTAAACCTCAAGCGCTATGGATTTTCATGCTATTTCAAGCTGCTACTGTAAAAAGCGATTAATGAAGCATCTCAGGTCATGCAGACAACCCCCTGCAGGTGAGCTGCACACTCAAATGCTACACACCTGAATGCAGAGATACCTTTCCCATTTTCCATGTTTCAAACAGTACCCAGTACTTCTATTCACTCAGCACCCATATATACAAGTTCTCCAAGCTGACCTAGCAGTCAGAGCTAAATACGCCACATTCAAGCTGCGACAGATTAAGTTACAACCAAAAATCGGATCAAGTTAACATTGGTAAGTGGAATCTAAACTATCACTAACTATGTAAGCGGCTGTCATGTCATCCTCATGCTTCTTGATGTGCAGCGGGGCAGCTGCCAGGAGGCGCAGGGCCGAGCAGCGTGTCAAAGTCCTCCAGCAGGCGCCAGGCACCCTGCTGAAACCTGGAAACTTTGGCTCAGGTTCTGTCACCAGAGCCAAAGGCCCAGGCCAGCCCGACCCTCATCGTTCCACACACACTCGCCCTACGGAGAGCGCCTGAACCCAGAGTGTAACTCGAAGATCTCAACACTCCAAAGTTGCATTGGAATACAAACTGTTCACAAGGTACTGGATGAGGCACAAAGTCAAAACCCTCCTCCGCTGGCGGCTGGATCGGAGCGGTACACAGAACCTTCACAACCCCTTCTATCAGTGCAACGGTTCATCCGTATGCCCGTACGGCTGCACCAGCCCTAGAAAATGCAACAGCTTAGCTGAAAAATCTCAGAGAAGTCAGTATTAGTTCAGATTCCTTTCAAAGCCAGTTTTAAAATGAGTTTATACCAATGTTAGAAGCACAGGTGCCCATCCCTTTCCTAAGTTCATGACAACAATACTTCTTAAGTGAAAATAAACTTGAAGTTGTTTTAAGTACAATTACCATGTAGTTGAGATCATAAAACAAAACACAAAATGACAGAAGCAGCACCATAACAAAACACTTTCTCTGAAGGGCTGCAATTCCTACATACACCAAAAATCCTCACAAGAATAATGACACTTGCACATTAGCAATGACCTGCTTGTCATTTTTTAAGTCTGTCACTCATTCTCCTACCCTCACCACTCTATCCTTCAAAAGTAATTCCTTGGAAGTCTGGAATTTAGCTGAAAACCTGCTAGGGAAGTTGCTTGATCAGGCTGATAAGTATCATGTTCTTATGTTGGTATCACGGCTAGTGATACGGAGAGCAACACAATCGCTGAAGGACATCCAAGCGATCCAGGGAGTTAACAGATGGAAAGCAATTGGCATCTGCAGATCAAGGGAGCATTCCTTTGTGGAAGGGAGGGACGAAGCCCAAGCTCTTCTTCCTAATTCAGTTGTCTGTGAGGAGTATGCGAAAAGTCTCTTCCTCAGAAAGTGACTGTAAATAGAAAGTCATTTAACTTCCAAGATAAATTTACTCACAGCCTATAACATTTTGTTGCTATTGTTAGGTTGTTTGGTTAGGTTGTAAAAAAGTTGTGGTTTATAGCCAGACGGCATGTATTTCATATGGTCTATTTTTAAGCCGATACCCTATATGCTATATATTCGCATACCATTCTCAAGTGAGTATCTGGGAAGGTATGAAAAAATTAAATTCTCATCTGTAACCCCTGCTGCTGAAATGGTTTTTGCATCACTGCAGACAATTAAGAGGACATTTTCTACTCTGTAGCTATATTTTAGCAGGATGTTAATTGGAGAGGGGGTGCTACCTAAACAGGAAAAGCAAAGGCACAGAGGTAACAAATGATGCTCAACATGCAGGTCTGCACTAATACAATTAACTTCTGACTGAAAAGGCACCTATTTTTTAACCACATCATACCCTAAAAAGCTAGAGAATTACCAAAATCTCCTTTCAGTTTGCAGAAACAATTGAGAAAATGCCTTATATTATCTCTGTGTGTGTGTATATATATATCAGTATATATATCAATTGCAAGTTGTTCCTTTAAAAGGGAAGTCTAAATCCATTCAAAGCCTCACCTCATATTTAAAGGACTATCCTCCCACAGCCAGGGGGAATCATGTACTAAACACAACCTTTATTCCAGAGAGCTCTGCTTCCCTAGAAGCCATGCCCATGAAAGCTGGCAAGTTTTCAAGTATACAGATAAACATCTTTTAGTTTAAATGATGATACTGGCTTTGAGAGCTCTGGGCATCAGCCTGGCACACAGATGCTGCCAACCAGATGCCTTTTTCCTAGCTACTGCCTCTGAAGGAGGAATACTAACACTGCTGTTCATGACACAACTGAAGCTATGTTTCAATTTTCACACTGCTGGCTAACATCAGCAATCGAGGGCAACAAGGAGGAACATGTGAAGAATACCACACGCTTTTCACCTCCCACTCCAAAGTGGCAAAGTAAAAACTTCACCCTAGACCCCCTCCAACAGTTCCTTCTCTCAATATCACTGCCTCTTATTCTCATTAGCTTTGAGAACAGGAATGAACCACTAGATTAAAAAGGCCTAAGTATCTGTCTTTGAAGAACAACAAGCTAGACAGATCATGCTCAGCACCTCAGAGGAAAACCAGAGCAAAGAACCACCTATTTAACACTATCTCAACAGCAGCAGGCCAGTGCAGACAACCTTTCAGAAGCTTTTATCACATAAGAATTCTTTATGAGAAAAATTAATGGGCCTCATAGAGAAAGAACACAGAAAATAGGATCATGTTGCACAATTAGAGGAGCTTTTAATGCCAACTTGCATGATGTGTTTGTAAGTAAGAACACTGCTTATGCAAAGTGGGTCCACCACTGGTAACCACTCTCCAACAGTTCAGTGGAAGGATGCATCAAACCAAGCTCTCCAGGGTCTCCTCCGAGTGTGTTATGGGATACTTTAATCCACGACTTGGACAGAGGAGTACAGACTATCTTTACACCTGCAGATGATCTACAAGCACTCTGGACAGCAGGAATAGAATTCAGGAAGATCTTGCCCAGTTGGAGCTATGGTCTGAAATGAAAAGGATGCAATTCAATAAGGATAAACACAAACTGCTTTGCTCTGGAGCAATAATTAGCTGCACAACTACAAAACATGGAATGAGTAGCTGACTGCAATTCTGCAGGAGAGAGTCTAAACAGAAGTCAAAAAATAAAAACCTTGCAAAGGTGTCAAGCTTGCAATACTCCTTTTATACAGGACATACAAGTACTAACCAAGACCTCACTTCATTCAGCCCTTCTGAGCCCTTAACTTAGACTCTTATTGACCGTCTTGGATACCAGGTCTCCAGAAAGATATCAGCCTACTCAAGTCCAGGCAAGACTACTAGAAGAGATGTCATACTCTGATTTTTTTTCCAATAATTAGATTCACCCACTGCATGAATCTAAAAGAGGTGAAAGAGGCACTTGCAGGCTTCATATAGTTTAAAGTATCTGCAAAGAAGAAGACTTGCTCTCATACCTGAAGGTATAAGGACAACATAAACATTATAGGATTTAATTTTAGCAAAGGAAGTTAAACTATGCATCAGAACTGTTTTCCACACAATCAGCAAGGAACAGAAGCGACTTGTTACGGAAGTGGTGGCATTCCCACACTTGTCATTCCCAAAGATATCAAGCTGCTATTGCTCCGAACGACATCAGGTCCTGAAGTCTCCTGGCCAGCCCACTCAACCACCTCTCAAGTCCTTGAGAATTAAGGACCCTGCTAGCAAGAACTCAAAACCAGAAGTTCTGCCTTAGCACAGGATCAACTCTTATAGGAACCAAAATTAACTATGAAATAGAAAAGAAAGAAGTAGAGAAAGAGGATAGTTTATACTTTGAAATCAAACTGCCTTTCCATTCAACAGAAAAGTTCCCATCCTTTTTACGTAGAAAGTGAGAAATGACCATTCCAAACCAAAACTCTTCCAAGCTGCAGACTAAACTCATACTGAAACATCAAGTTTAGGATTCCAAAGGATCAACAAAACATCCATCACTCTGTGTTCCTGCTCTTAGAAGCAAGTCACAAATCATACAGTGCCGCATCACAGGTCTGGGAATTCAACACCAAGCTTCTAGCCCCCTGGTCTTTGCATGGAAAGCTATCAGAGCCTGGCAACGCGCCTGTAAGAAAAAAACATGTTCTTCAGCCAGGTTTCTAAAAGAAAAGATGCTAGTATGTTACTTTGTACTTCTACATTACTCCTGTGGTGCCAAATGTGAAATAACCACCTGGAGAAAGAGGTGACTCATACCCAGCCTAAAGATGAAGCCAACAAATAAAAGTATTTCACCTTTACGCGATGTTCAAACTAAACAGAAAGACCTAATGGCAAGCACACAGTCTGAGCTTCCTGAAGAGAACTATCACCATACACAGATGTATTTTGACTGTTGTGATCATTAAGGATTCAAGGCAACAACAAAAAAAAAAAAAAAGCAATAGGAAGGCAAAGCCATAGAATCCCACTTCAGTGAGCACTAAAGGACAACAAAATTAATCCCTCATTAGCATCTGAAACTTATAGAAGACTGGATGTATTATTGCCCAGAAACATTTCAAACCCAAGCTAGTTTATAGTTAGGTGTCCTCCTGACCACCACCAGAGGCTGTGTTTAACTAGTTAGCTAGCCATGACCTGCAATGGAGACTGATTGCAGCTGGTCTCTAAATCAAAACACTTGCAGCGATTTATTTAGGATCTGATCCCTTGATCACAGCTTATCAAGAAACTCCCAGTAACATTTACAGCATTTGGAGATTGTTTACACTGGGAACAGGGTTCCTTCTCCACCCCTCTTCTTTTAGAAGATGCTTCATTTTTTTATTTATATCGCCTACTATTTACATCAACAGCAACTTTGAATCAGTTCTATTTAATAAGTCTCCACCTGCAAAACAGAGCAATCAGAGTACAAAGCTTTGCAGAGGAGACAAGGACTTGAAGTGGGGAAGTCTGTGCAATTAAGGAAAAATATGTCAAGATTGAAGCTCTTCTGTTTTAATTACATATTCTCTTCACGTAGCTCTTTACAGCCATTATACTCAAAATACATACCCTAGAAAAATGAGGCTCTGGTACCTTCAAGTGTAGGTACATTCTAGCAACAGATGACAGGAGAGGCTGACTCAGTCAGCAGCCTGCATGACAGGTTTGGGGACAGCGGCTCTCAGTCACCATGACCAGCTTTAAAGGAGGTTACAGGCTACTTCTAAAGGAAAACATTCCAACAGTGGAGAGAAAGCACACTGCATAGATTTCATCTCTGCTGGAAAATCCAAGAGACAAATTTAAGTGATAAAAATCACCAAATGAGGACACGTTTAACAGTGGTTCTGAAGCTGAATTCAAGAGGACGGAGATGAAAATGATCCGGCTGTACTATACAGTCATTAGGTTGAGTCGCAGGTTCAGCTGCAATCAAACAAAGGACACATCACCTCCCAGCAGTTCCAGAAATGACAAAAATCACTTTTAGGTAACTACTCAGAGAAATAAGCAGCACACATCACCTGGAGTAAGACAAGGAAGCTCCATTTCAACCAGCAGCACCTCAATCTCCTCATGTCTGGATTTCAAGTATCAGAAATGAAAGAACCAGATTCCGCTACCAGAGCTGCATCTTCCTTTCCACAGCAATGATCACAGCAGTAGCCCACACTTTTTTTGCCTTGCTCTCAAAAGAGGGTTTTGGAACATGACCTTCTGCTCTGACTACACATCTCTAAGGAGACATGCAAGGGAGACAACAAATGCTGGGGAAAATAATAAAACCACCAGTACAAAAACTGGTAATGGAATGCAGCGTGGACAGAGCACATCAGATCAACACCAACCACAGTCAGAGCAGTGAGGTGTAGGGAATAATCTGAGTGTTTTGTAAGCAATAGTTTTAAAGCCTCCCAAATGCTCCAGCCCACCCTCAACAAAAAGCAGCCACTGGTATCACCACACGCCCTCGCCTAAGGACAATCCCCATTCTCCTCAGTCTTGTATGAGAGATGCCAACAATTTCTTCCCTTGTGCCAGCACTGAATAGCTGTAGAAAACACATACACTTGACTCACCTTTGCATTTTCAAAACATGCAAAGAACTATCAGATACTGATCATGCAAAGAACAATGCAAGCCCTCACCTTCTAAATTTCTTCTTACTGATTTCTGGTTTCAATAGCTGCAACTCAAAACTCTAGGGTACAACACATCTGGGTCCCAGAAACAGGTCCCCAAACCTCAGGAGTCTCATATGGCAGACAATCCTGCTGAAGTTTAACAATATAATCTCACAGGCTCTGTAAGAACTACTCAGAGATTGTTCTCAAATCAAAACATGTAAGTGAACAAGTAGTAGGTCTCTAATACTAACAGCTTGGTTTTTTACTGGGTAAAGTTAACCTTCAGCTCTTGTAGGGAGGAGACAAGACAACTGTAGCTCACAATTCACAGCTTAGCTCCAAGGAAAAAAAACAGAGAGCCCATCTTCAAAGAGAAGCAACTATAGATTAGAAGGTGATAAACTTAATGGCAATGGGGAGAGTCTTTGCTTGACCCAGTCAGGGATTCTTGCCACTTTTAAGCAGCTCTCAAGAAAAGCCTCAAAAAAGCCCAAAGTTATCCATGTTTGGATGAACTGAGACAAGCTTAAAAGAAAAAAAAAAAAAGTCCTTCTTGAAAATAACTTACACTGTCTCAAAAAACATCCTGAAGTTCACCTCACAAGGGCCAGAGTCCTTCAGCATCTGTTGTAGCTTGCCAGTGAGCATCACCATGCCCTATTACTCTTCTGTAAATTTTACCATTCAAGAGAGCAAGCTTGGAACGCGTTTAAAAAGCGGACCCTAACATGCTGGATGAAAGGAGGCAGTGAAACCAACATCAATTCCATATTTCTAAACTAAAAAGATCCACATTTGCTCGTATCGCATTATACATACAAAAATCTGGAGGAGATGTCAAAACTCTTAAAAATATTGACTTTTATACAACTTGGCTGGGAAAGAAAAAGGCATTTATTAACATGTATGAACACGTTATTGGAGAGGATTAGGTTCCTGCTGCCTGCTCTGCCCACAAGCCCAGATTTCCTCACATCTACTGAGGAAAGGGAAAGCTGCTTCAGATTATTGGTGAAAGTGGCCTCGCACAGCGGAGCAGCTGGCTCCAGTGTTAGTTTTCAAAGAAAACAGCCCCAAAATGAGATTTTTTTCCTCCCCCCATGAAGTTGCAGTACAGCACTTTAAGATATTTCAGTTATCTATAAATACAAGCATTCCCTGGGTTAGTGACAACAAAATATTTCAGTATCTGCAGGGATAAAGCAAGTAGAAGAAAATGGATTCAAGCAGATTCACTCAAATCCCACCTGCCTTTACTTATGTGACAGGAGTCAAGAAAGCAGCTCTTAGTAAGCATTTTAAATTAAATAATTCTTTTTTTTAAAAGATATTAGAACCTAGACCATGTATTGGCATGGTTTGGTCTGCAGTCCATCACAAACTTACTCATCTGCCTTTACACACCTTTAACAAGTTCTTCACAGCTCTGCAAGCTCTGCTCCAGCCTGCACTCAGCCTAAAGCTCCAACTGAAGCACTGTCCAGGAGCTTAATGCTGGGCTTGGACAAATAGTATTTTTATAAAGGCATTTGTAGGGTTGATCAAGGTATTTATGGTCCTTGCATCCACCAAACAGCGTTCCACATAGGAGACATTCCCAGGAGTTGTCACCTACACTCCTACACAAATAGCTGAAATAAACTTACAAAGAAGCAAGGAGGGCTTTTTTAACCCTCATTTTTTAATCATCCCATCCTCCAAAAAGCCAGCCAAGTTAAACTTGATCTAGAGAGATACGAAATCTTCAGATACTTCATGAAACCAGTATCTCACTTCCTATCTACTCTGCTCTTCTCCACTGCCAACCCACATACATACCCCACTTGTCCTCTCCCAGAACGAGAGGGGTCAGGACTGGGTCCTTGCTGCAGAATCACAGAATCATTTAGGTTGGAAAAGACTTTGAAGACAGAGTCCAGCCCTTAACTTCACACTGCCAACTCCATCACTAAACCACATCCCTGAGCACCACATCTACGCGTCCTTTAAATACCTCCAGGGACGGGGACTCATCCACTTCCCTGGGAAAAGAGGTATGGTATCCTGGGCTGCATTAGGCAAAATCATTGCCAGCAGTCGAGGGAGGGAACCCCAGATCCCTCTGCTCCATCCAGCAGTGGTGAAGCCACACCTGGAGGGGTCTGTTCAGTGCTGGGCTCTCCAGTACAAGAGAGAGATGGACATACTTGGGAGAGACCAACAAAGGGCCTTAAGAGTGATGAAGTGACAAGAAAGCCTCTCTCCTACAAGGAAAAGCTGAGGGAGCTGGGACTGCTCAGCCTGCAAGCACCAGGGCACCTCAGCAATGTGTACAAACACCTGAAGGGAGGGCAGCAGGAGGACAGAGACACGCTCTTGCCAGTGGTGCCCAGGGACAGGATGAGAGGCTGCAGACACAAACAGACACACAAGAGGGACCCTCTGGACATCCAGAGATGCTTTGTTGCTGAGAAGGCGCCAGGGCTCTGGCCCAGGCTAGCAGTAGTCTCCAATCCTAGAGATATTCAGAAGCCACCTGGTCCTGAGCAACCGGTACTGGGGGCCCCTATTTGAGCAGGACTAGAGACTACGACCTCCAGAGGTCCCTGCCAGCCTCCCCCCATCTGTGATTCTGTGACTGGTTTCGGCTGTTGACACAGACCTCTATTTCAGTTCGTAATCATTAGTGAGCACCAGTCAAACGTGCCCGTTGTTGCTGTGCTAGACAGCTGACACCTCTCAGCGGTACCAGTTACTATTTCTACCTTCTCCTTGGTTCACTCAGAGCATTGAAAAGCAAGCTGCCAGGACACAAAATGTATTACTCCTAGCTTCAAAGGGAGAATAGATATACAAAAAAACCCTCTTGGAATAATTATTTTGCATGACAAAAAAAAACTTGAGACAACCATCCAACTGTCCTTCACAAAGCTGAGTGAACCACCTGCCCTGCTCAAGTAAAACCAGATTATTGCTAATTATTTACTAGCACTCAATGCACATTTGTACTTATAAAGCATGAACTTTAAAGATTAAGGGATATTCAAGAAGAAGAGTGGAGACAGAACCTTACATTGCACTTCAGGTGACCTTTGCTGTCTGAGAAACCTCTCAGAAGATAGTAGATTTTACAGTTACTATAAATACTTCTGCCTTCACACTTTGTCAGATATAGGAATAAAGTAGACACCTGTGGCTGACAATCCACATTGATCCCCCAGAACTAAACCAGTGGCACTTTAGCAGGAGGAGTCCCATGGAAGTTTCTTACAGAGTCTTTGCTAAGACACAGAAAGCACCGACACTGGCATTCTCCAGGAGCTGCTAATCACCAGCTTTAAAACCAAAAACTTTATATAGTACCTCAATAGGGCAATATTCAAATATCCAGTACAGCAACGGGGATGACTCCTTTCTACTACAGCACTGCATGAAATCATAAAAGATAACCAGCACCTCTTGCAAAAATGCACAGCCTGAGAGAAGCGTCATTCTTCAGCAGTTTGAGAGCAGTCTGGAAGTCCTGCCTTCTCAAAAAAAACCAAAATACCAGAATATTCAGCTTTTAATGAGAAGTTTAAAAAGCTTCCATGAAACATATGCTGTTATTTCTTCGATACAAGACAGCATTCAGAAATGAGTTGACTGTGAAACACTTGCACTCTTCTATAGGGGAGCAAAAAAAAAAAAAAAAAAGCATCCGCAGCAGCTGAGCGGAACACTTGGGAGAGCGAGGTACAGAGAACCATTTATTTCAGAGCTGGTACATTACAGTCTCTGAATGAAACTTAACTGTTTCACTCTGTGCATTTCTTGCAAGCGTTTTGCCCCCTTCAATAACAATCTCGTCCGAAACACTTTTAGCTCACAAATTTTAAGAATGTTTTGACAACTCCTTAACAAAGGCATTCGAGTCTTTAAACTGGGAAACAGAGCTGCCAAACGAGCAAGCACATTCCTCTGCTCAGATATCCCATAACACTCAAAAGCTGGATGCATGGCTGGATAGTTTCCACACTCTAGAAACTGATGCGGTGCTGGAGTTAGCTGGTGTGATTTTTGTTACAGGAAGTACATCAAAAAGCACACACAGGCAACCAGAGCTTGGTTTGCATTAACCACCAGCTGATACCACCAATCACAACGCCCACCTTGGAAGGTCTATCTCAGCTGGTTCTTCCAACCCTCATGACTGGAGCACATCTGTCTATGTTCAGTTCTCACCTGCTCCTCCAAACTCCCTAAGAACAATCCTGCAGGACAAGGGCTGAAAACATCCAATTCTGCAGCTGCAGTAGAGCTCAAGTGTCCACTAAGTTTGGGAGCCAAACAAAGAAAGGGACAGTATTCAATAATAATGTAATCCAGGTATTGCTTGCTGATACGTACTGGCAGAATACTTTGTTTTTTCTTTTGGAGTACAATAACATAAGCATGTAGGGCAACACATGAAGAAACCCTTCCCAAAGTTACACTAATGCCCACAACCAGTCTTGTCCTTACATTAAGGACACTGTCTCCTGAGCTCAGTTGTACCAACAGTCAGTACGCTGCACACATACGTGATATAGCAGAGCAAGATACTCTGTGAAGAGCTCTGCACAATCAGGTTTTCAACAGTTTAGCTGCTGTGGCTGACAGCTCACAATTGCAGCCATTCATTAGCGTTCCGGGAATACAGCCTGCACAGTCCAAGCTGGTCAGCTATCTCTGGAAAATGATCTGTACTCTGCTCCTTTTCTAGCGTGCCTAGCAATATTCTGCCCCAAAAGCCTGCCAAACATGTAGGAGGTTTGAACAAGCTTTCTCAGTTATGTTCTTTTAACAGAGGCAACATATTTCTTTCCCCCAAAGAGCCAAAATAAAGTTATTAAGCCAGCTGGAATATTATGCTTGTCAACTACAAATCTGTGTATACGTGGGCATAAAAGTGAGTGGAGATGCTGCCAAACACTGATCCCAAAATCCTCCCAGGTAAGCTCACTGCCCTTCCTCCAAAACAACTGGTAATGCCACTACACTCCAGTAAATAAAGAGTCGGGGCAATTCTGAAATTCAGTTCTATTAATGTTCTTAAAGTGTGTGTCAGACTCCACATTCAAAGTGGACCGCAATACTCACATCTCCCTCAGTAAGAGGACTATTTCCTCCATCCTTGAATACCATTGCAGGTTATTCTGCTTGTAGCCATATTTACAGAGGAAAAGAAAATAAAACTGTTATGTTGTAGATCTTTCCTAACCTCCACGGAACACACTTCTCTCTTCAAGAGCTTAGCATTTAGACACATCAACTGCAAAAGGCAGCTTTGCTTTTTAAAAGAAGATTCTGACATGCCAGAGAGGGGCTGTTTATTTTTGTTCTTCTGGACCACCCACCTGCCCTCTCTTCCTCACCAGATAAGATTTCCTGATTAATTGACTCTTTGTTATTCATCGAATCAAATGCAAGCAAGCACAGACTCTGGCAGGCTGCTGTAAAGGTGCCCTGGACTGTCAGAAAAGGAAATTAAAGGGGTTTGGGCAATGTCTTGCAAGAAAGTCAGTTCTACAGCTACAGAGTTCTGTATTATCTACCTACATGTCACACTATATAACCTTACACCTTCACCTCTATCTCAGACACAGCTGATTTAAACCAGCAGACCATAAGGCAAGAATAACACAAAGAGCTTTTTGCAGAAAGATGTGAACTGAGCAGCTTTTTGAATTGGATCTCCCTATCCCCCACCAACTGTATTTCTCACGTTCTGTTTTCAAAGAATTTCAAACCTAAACTGTTTTACCTTTAAAAAGTTCCTGTTCACATTCAGAATGGTGAATGACCTACTAGATAAATCCAGGATGTTGAGAGCTATACAGTGTTCCTTGGTGACTCACTATTTTATAAGATGACTATAAGAGAATGATCTACAGAAGTTTCAAACATATACAAACATCACTGAATGTGTCAGAAGTGTCGATACCAGTTGACACAGTGACTTCCGGGGAACATTACACATTCATATTAAGATGAAAAACACTTCCCAAAAACGTGACTCTCTATCACAAAGTAAACTCTAAACAAGACCAAGCATTGCTTTCTCGAGCCTGCAGGCAGCCTCCAACAGCAACTTACTATGTGCAAACTCCCTTTGCACCCTATTAGTTTTATCAGTGTTAACCCTTCACCTATCAATGACACTTGAAGGTCTTAACTATTTCACCACTGATTTCAATAGATAAAGCAGCTGGGTGCAAGCCCATGGGAGCAGTGGTGTAATTTAAATGGTTTGTAAGAGGGGAAAAAGCAGGAGGAAGAAGAGAACAGCAGACAAGCAGGCGACAGATTTATAATAAAGCCTTCTCAACGAGTGAAGCAAACAAAACCAAAGTGGTGAAATAGCCTTATCAAGCTGCTAGGTTATTCTCTTCCTTTCTGTCTGAAGCCACCGGATGTCAGGATACTGTTTGAGGGGAACAAAGAATCAACTTCAATCTACCAGTTCTGTATCTCCTGCTTTGTATGAAGTCCAGGCCTGCTTAAAGTTAGCTTTTCTTGCTTATTAATACCACTAGGAAAGGAAAGTATTCCAAGCCGGAGAGGCTCTCGAACACCACTGAGCTTCTTGCCTGGTGTACCACTCCAGCAAATGGCAAGGTGTTATCAACCACTGCAGAAGTGAACAACTGAGAAGTACGCATCTCTTTTCAGATAGCCACAAGTTAGTTTATCCCTGAACATCACAACGCAGCACGTAGAAAAAGCACCCTGCATTTAGAGTCCAATGCCAGTTCCCACTCACAGTTCCCACAGCCAAGCTTCTGAAAAAGTTCCTGCAGAAGAAAACGCATGAAGCAGCATTGCAAGGCAGCTCCAGTTCAAAGACAGGAGCATAGAAATAGCTTTGAAAATCACTGTTCAAGGCAAAAGCACCAAGAACTGCCTCACTACTGTGCAATGCAGTCAGCAGCCTGCAGGTCTGAGTAAGTAGGCCAAGTTTTTCCTTATCACAATATAAAGCGATTCATTTATAACAGAGAATCACATCTGTTACTAAAATTTATATAAATAAAGTACTAGAAGCTGTACAAAATGAATGCAAAACACATTCCTTCCTTTCTGACTCCTTAACCATCAGGACGATTAAACAGAACACAAATAAATCATCTTCTGATAATATACTCAGCTACGAAAAAATCCCAACAGGCCTGAAATCTAACCTTATTTGCACAAAGAGGAGTTTGTCAGCTGGGTCAAATCCTCTTAAGGTAGGCAGAGCTACTAGAAAATATTAACTGTTTCACTTTTTCTTGGAAGTCCTCCACCACTTTAATCAGGCACCTCTACAACAGGGCTTTTCCTCGCACAAAGGCATCAGCAGAGTTACTGTCTCAAACGCAGCGTCAGCCAAAGCTCCCGTGAGCACAGGGCCCGCGTTACAGCAGACTTAACTCTCAGGCTTTACTTAAACTCTGATTTGTGTTTGAGGCACCCACTGCACCCTAAGCTGCGTCTTTCACTGTTTCCCTCAAATCCACTCTGAGCAACACTGCCTGACTTCAAGCCAGTACTCTGCGAAGGTGAGGGCAGGCTTACAGGCTAACTCAGCACATCAGACCCTCTCACAATAGTGCCACTCCTGTTTTTCAAAATACACACACTTATAACTCAGACATACTTTATTCCTCCAAACTGCAGTAATCCCAACAGCAAAGGTAAACAAGATTAATTTAGTGCTTCAATACTGCCTTCCCTGAACGCCTGCTCTCAAACAAGTCCATTAAGAACACTTTAGCCATCACGTCACCCTTCAGAGTAGTCTGACAAGGCTATGGGAACACGAAGCACGTACACACTTCATCTCTAAAGTCCTTCCACGAGCCTACTCGTAAGCACCCACCTTTGTTACAACTATTGCTTCCAAACTCCCTTCCTATGAAGAAAACTCATTGTAAGGTTTTACTTCCCACCCTGCCTACGTCTTTGCTCAAGGAAGTGGTGGCTACTCAGCGCAGAAGACCACTACCTGTAGAGCTTTCACTGTGTCAAGGCATACAAATCCACATCCGGATGCAAGTACTTTCGTTGCTAACTGATACTGTAAAGTGCAAATTCAACAGCAGGATAGAAGTCAAGAATCTGCACTACAAGCCTCTAAATTTTGCATGATACCTCGCCTGATGGCTCTAAGATAGCCCTACGCTTCTATTTTTAACAGCACTGCAATACAATGGTGTGGATAAACCCATTTTAACCCGGCTGTCACTCCAGAGTTTTACAACGTGTTCAGGGGAGAGAAGAGAACAGTCTTCCTCACATGCTCAGCAACTAGGTGCAGAAGGCCAGTTTTCAGTCCTTGATTTGGAAAAGGTCACGTTATTTGTGCATTAAGCAGCTTTCAGGATCTGAAAGTTTTCTGCCCTGTTTTGAAAGAACAAGTACAGTTCACTCCTTGCCTAAACACTTGGCCAGGATTTGTACTCTTCAAAAAAAGACAGAACGTAGCCCAGGTAAACCTCAGTGTGACCTTGTGAAAACACAAACTTACAAAACCCATCTAATAATAACTTGGAAGTAGTGGTTCCCCACCCCCTGCTTAAGAAAAGGGATTTTTATGGCATTACAAAGTAATTCATACCTGTCTTCATCACCATCAACGGGAATAGATATGTCAAACACAGAGCTGGCAAGACTGTTCATAGGAGTACTTGCAGGTAACTGAAGAGGATTCGTTAGAGTGTCTGGAATGGGAGGCTTCACAAGAGGTTTACTTTCAGCTATAAGAGAAAGCGGTGGCTGAGGTAGGGGTTCCGATTTTCTTCTCGTATCGTCAATCTGGCCTACTAAGGTTTGAGCTGGAGTCTGAAACTGTCCGAGGTTTGACTGTGGCAGATTCGCGGGTACGTTAGAGGTGCCTTGCATTAACGAGTGTCCAACGTGCTGTGGCTGGACAACGCCGGTACTTCTACTGGCAGAAGTGTGGCTGGGCAGCTGGGATGGGGCTGGCGGAACAGGGACATTTGGCATAGTAACAGAAGTGGTGGTAGACACACTAGGCACGCTTGTACCGGGCCCAACCGCAGGCACATTCTGAACTCCAGAGACCACAGCGTGGGGAGCACCAGGCATTCCGGACACTTGAGTGCTTCCACCCATTTGATGCTGAGTCACAGATTTCTGTTGCACAACCCCTGTATGTCCAATGCCTTGCTGCACCACACCCCCTGGTTGTGGAACGGCAGCCTGACTAGCTTGTGTCTGGCCACCCTGAATTATTCCTGATCCCTGTCCAACTGCTTCGCCGGGCTGCGCTGACACCCCCATCACTGGCGCTCCCACCGGTGAGGGATTTTGACCGGTCACCTGCCCCACAGGAAGGCTGGAAGCCACAGTACTTGGAACAGAGCCTGCAGTGGCCTGTTGAAGAGCTCCTTGAGACTGCATAATTGTCATGTGCTGCATGTATTCGGTCTGACCAGAAGGCTGCGTCGGCAGTAGATGCACTGGTGGAATCTGGGACTGAGAATAAGCAAACTGCTGCGGCTGAGTCACTGGTATGTTGGCCTGCTGCACCTGCTGCTGCGCCGCAGGAATGCTGGGCTGCCCTACTGTCACGCTCGGAGGTGCCATCCCCTTCCCGTTGGGTCCAGCCTGAGCAACACCCTGCGTGTTTACCTGTGGCTGCGATTGCTGTGGCACCACCATTTGCTGATTTGCTACCGAAGCCCCAGAAAACATAGGTTGAGCAGTACTTTGAGGCATGGCCCCACCTATGGGTTGTTGTGGCTGCTGTTGTTGCCCAATGACAAAACCAGGTTGCTGTAGGGAGGACGGGTTCATTTTCTCTGTCTGGAGCAGCTGTGACACAGCAGTCAGGGAACTGTCGGCTATAGAATCAGGGCCATGGGTCGATGCGGGAACAGTCGAGACCACGATGGAACCTCCTGTGGCACCAAGGCCGCTGTCCCTCTCCTGAGCAGCCTGCTCAAAGGTGCTGCTGTGTCGAATGCAATCTCCAGTTCTGCCCAGGACACCACCACCACCATCCGAGTCCCGGTCATAATACTCCATACACGTCCATCGGCCTCGCCTGTAGGGCTCCCCTGTACCATGGTCCAGCTTGATCACCCTGAAGCGAGAGCTGCACGCAGCAGCCACCGTCTGAGACATCGTCCCAGCAGCAGCAGCGCCTGCAGAAGGCCCCGTGGAGGGCAAGGCGGTTTGAGCACTAGTGCCTCCTGCCACGGCAGCGCCGGGGGCAGCGGCTGGCAGGGGCACAGCAGAGCTCTTGGGCACGGCCCCCCCGTTAGGGGCCACAGCTGGCGGAGCGGCAGCCACCCCGCCAGCCACCAGCTGCCCATCCAACAGGAGATTGGGAGAGACGCTGCCAGGAGTTTCGGCCTCGCCCACGTTGTTGAGAGTCTCTTCGGAGGAGCTCCGCTCGCAGACATCCTCGGGGCCGTAGTCGGTGGCTCGGGAAACATCAAAGATTTCAGACGACACGTCCTCGGTGCGGGACTCATCGGGGTCGTCCAGGCTCTCGGTATCCTCGGTGATGCTGCTGGCCACCTGAGCCGTGGTCACGCTGGTGATCTGGAAGCAGCTCTTCTTCTTGGCCGGCATCTTGGACATCTTCCCCCCGGCGGGGAGCGGCTCTGCCGGCCGAGGCGAGGCGAGGGCGGGCTCGGGCTGTCACGGCGAGCCGGCCGGGCCCCCGGCGCTAACGCACATCCTCCGCCTGCTTCCTGCGGCGCTCCCGTCGGCGCGGGGGGCGGCGGGGCTCCTCCTCTTCCTCCCCGGCCGCAGCCCTCCTCCTCCTCCTCCTCTTCCTCCCCGCCGCAGCCCCAGCTCCGAGCGCGGCGGGGCCGGCCGAGCTCCCCGCGGTTTCCTGCCGGGCTCGGCTCGCTGCGGGCCCCGGGGCGGGCGCGGCGGAGGTAGAAACGGGCCCGCGGCGGCGGGGCGAGGCCCAGGCGGCCCCGTCTCTCCCACCGCCCCCCCCCTCCCCTCCCCGGCCCGGCCCGACCCCCCCCTCCTCCTCCTCCTCCTCCTCCTCCACCGGCCCTGTCTCCGCGCTCTACCTGGACACCAGCGCCAGGCGCATCCTGCTCGCAACCAGCCCGCGGGCGAGCGCCGCGGGCGAGCCCCGCCCTCGCGGCGGGGCGGAAGGGAGAGGGAGAGGAGGAGGAGGCGGCGGCGGCGGCGGCGCGGGGGGCGGCCCCGCTGCGCTCCGCCGGCCCGGGGAGCGCGGGCTCCGACTGCGGCTCCCGTCGCCCAAGATGGGGCTCAAGTTCTGCCGCGCGGCACCCTGGGAAGGGGCGCCGGCCACGCCCCCTTTTAACGTGCGGCGCGGTGACGTCACGCCCACGTGGGGCGGGGAAAGAAGGGCGGGGGATGGGGGGTGCGCGTTAGAGCGGAGCGTGCGGCGGCTGGTTAGGACGTGCCGAGATACCCTCCCTGTCCCCCCCCTGCCTCGGTACACTTGGTACCTCCCGGCCGCGCGCCTCTCATAGACTCATAGAATCCCCAGGTTGGAAGGGACCCGCCGGATCATGGAGTCCAACCATTCCCATCAAACACTAACCCATGTCCCTCAGCACCTCGTCCACCCGTCCCTTAAACCCCTCCAGGGATGGGGACTCAACCCCCTCCCTGGGCAGCCTCTGCCAGTGCCCAATCACCCTTTCTGTGAAGAATTTTTTCCTAATGTCCAGCCTGAACCTCCCCTGGTGGAGCTTGAGGCCATTCCCTCTTGTCCTGTCCCCTGTCACTTGGGAGAAGAGCCCAGCTCCCTCCTCTCCACAACCTCCTTTCAGGCAGTTGGAGAGAGCAATGAGGTCTCCCCTCAGCCTCCTCTTCTCCAGGCTAAACACCCCCAGCTCTCTCAGCCGTTCCTCACAAGGCCTGTTCTCCAGCTCCCTCACCAGCTTCGAGCCATAAAAGTCAATTTGTTTGGGTTGTTGGGTGTTTTTTCTCCGCTTACTGTTGGGCCGTGCCCATAGGGAGCCTATGAAGAGCAATGGAGCTGGGGAAGAGTCTGTCACACCTTATTTCTTCTCAGAGAGGAATGAATTCTTATGATCACCCACATCTTGGTTTCTTTGAGTGAGACCGCTCCTTGAATCCTGTGTTCAGTTCATCACAAGAAGGATGTTGAGGCTCTGGAGCGAGTCCAGAGAAGAGCAATGAAGCTTCCCTGGAGGGGTTTAAGGGACGGGTGGACGAGGTGCTGAGGGACATGGGTTAGTGTTTGATAGGAATGGTTGGACTCGATGATCCGGTGGGTCTCTTCCAACCTGGTTATTCTATGACTCTATGATCTTAACTAAACTAGTAAAGATGCTCTGCTATAATTCAGGGGAATCTGGTTGTGTTGTTTGACCAAATGTAGAAGATAACCAGTAAGGTTTTCTCCACTAATCTCTGGTCAATGTCCCACAGTTTATATCTTGCCAAGTACCAAAATCCAGCTTTTCTGGGCATTCTCTGAGGAGAGGACTGTCCCTTCAACTATCGCCGTGTGTGATAGGTGGTCTCTTTTGAGTCCCCAGTCTCAGGTTATGCTCTGCTTTCTGTTCTGTGGTACTTTGTGAATTCTCATGTAACTTCCTTGGTTTCCGTGTCTGTGTGCATACACTGTGCCAAGACTTGCTTTTCTTCTCATCTTCTTCACTTTGTTTTCTGCTTACTTCTTACACTAGTATGAACCTGATTTTTTCTTCTGATTCTCTTTTCTCTAGCTCATCCCTTATCGCTTCCTGTCCTCATATTCTCCAAAGACTGCCTGCCAGAGTTTCTTCATTCTGCATGTTTTAGGAGATGATGAACTGTCTGCGAAGCATACTTTGTCCTCCTTAATGAATTTGAATTCCCATCTGAACTCCATTTGTATTATAATCGTCAGATTTCCTCCTGGTATACAGGACTTTTCATTCCTCATATGATTAAAGTTCTGTCAGGCAACAGTTTCTGGGGCAGCTTTTACCAGGTACCCACCGGAAGGTAAAGTATATTCTTTATCTTCTGTTTACTTCAAACCTGCTGTTAGACCAAGAACTCCTTGTTCTGCAAGTCAGCCGAGTATAATTTGATAAAAGAATGGAACTCTGTATTTGAGCAGAGAGGGCAATGTTGCTTTGGCAGGTTAATTTTCATTTTAACAGGCAGCATGTGGATGTGTTGGGAGTTTTGAAAGTAGCCACAACAACAGGGAATTAAATAACCAAGAGAAAGTCTTATGGCCAAAGATGTTTAATAATGCAGCATCTCATACAGCACCGCTGCTTGTACCACAGGTACCAGGGAGATCAGCAGTTCTAGGGGAGGGTTGGGGTTACTATGAAAGCTGTAGGGAGATGAAGCAGCCGGGATTGTATGTGGTGTAGATCTTATATAAATGAGGATGAGACCCTTTGGAGAAAATTTCATAAAGGCAAGGGGTAGCTGCAGGAAACAGTGAAGACTTGAGGTGACTTTTGGGTATGGATTTTTTTTAACTTTTCATTTTCAAATGGAAATCATTAGGGCATATGAATCCAATACATTCAGGAAAACGGGATAAAACCATTCTGGATAAGAATATGTTTTAAAAGCCCTGTCCTCGCACCGATAACTAACAGACATGTCAGTGGAGAGATGCTGGAAGTCAGAACACCAGCGTGAGTCGATCCAACAGATACTTTTTAGTCAGTAAGGCAGTCCGTGGAGGACTGTTTGACATGACCAAAGGTGGCACGATCTCCATCAAACCGTACTGTTTAACATTTTCTTCGCTTTAAAGTAGAAAATTGGAAATATAAAATGATATAAGGCAGTTGTAAAGGTTTTTATTGACTGACTGTTGAATTTGTGTGTGGTATTTCATCTCAGTAAAATGTGAAATCAGCAAAGTCTCTCTCAGGAAGTGACATTTCAGAGACATGAAAGGGAACCTTAGAAACAGAGGCAGAAGTTGTTCTACTCCTACAGGCAATCTTTCAAAATTATTGTAAGGAAACTGATACTTAATTAGTGGGGTGAGGTTCTTTCCCACCATACAGGTGCACAGACCTTGACAGAGAAGGCAGCACATTTTCCATCACTGATCCACTACTCGTAGGCAATCGAACAGTAGGCTGCTAAGCTGCAACAACAGATGTTTTTCCTGGCAGTGCAGCAAACCAAAATAAAAAGTCATTTTCTTCTCACTTTTGTGCAACTACTATATTACTTAAGTGTATGAAAATTTGCATTAATAGAGTGATCTTCTAATTTAGACAGCTCTGAAACTTAAAACCCATGCTATTTTAGAATCCATTAATTTGTCACTGTTGTTCAGAATAAATTAACATTTGCAATTATAAAATTCTAAATCCCAGATTGAAACAGTCATTTGCCGTTAACCCCTCCATTCATGAACTGTGTATATATGAATATTTTAACATAACTTAAAATGTAATGAGGAACGAGCTATTTGGCTGACATTTAGCGTGGTCTAGCAAAGAAGAAAGGGAAATGAATTAAAGGTAAAATAGGGAAAGGGCAAGAAACAAGAATGGACAAGATAAACTGATTCCCTAACAAACCAGAAAGGTTTCTGAAAAGTCAAGTATAAAAATTGCTACAGCTCGTGCCCAGGTTAGCCAAGGTACACACAAATAATCCACACAATGGCCTTGGCAGCATTACATGGATAATATTTTTGCAAGGTTGAATTAGTGCTGAACAATATTTTAGTATACTGGGCACAAACATGCTGTTATTTTTATTCAGTATTAAGCATGTATGTGTTCCATTTTTGCCTTCAAGAAAAACATCTGCCCCTTTTAGTTAAATTCCCACAACTCCTGTTTGAGTTTCTGTGTCAGCAGGGGACTGTCATGATTTCTGGGTGTATGTGCATGTGTTCTTGTTTTTTCAAGATAGCAGGCTCGTTTTCAGTGCTCCTGTGTCACAGGACAGAGTTTTATGTCATTCTTCCCTGCTTTCTGCATCCACGTGTCACCAAGAGGATCCCTCAGCAGAGTTTCGGTAGCGATGAGAGCTGCTCGCAGCCTTCCATGCTTGTGGTTCTACTGTTTGAGGACTGCAGGTGAGTTTACATTTTGGCATTTAAGGATTATGCATCAGTCAAGCAGAAGACACATATCATTCAGAAAACACCTCAGCCTCTAAGAAATGCTACCACAGAAGACAAAGGGCTAAAAGAGAAGGTCCTTTGGAATGAGAAAAGCTGTAATGACTCAAACACTGACTGCATGTAAGTATCCAGTGAAAATGGTACTAAAATGTTTGTTTATATGATTTTTAAATGGGAAAAAGGTTGTTCTTACCACTGATCCTAGTTTAAATCTATCTGTTGCTCAGGCAGGGATAAAAGCTGTACATTGGAAAGCCAAAGCAGTTGCAGAGTTTATCCAGGTATGTACATAGAATCATAGAATCACCAAATTGGAAGAGACCCACTGGATCATCGAGTCCAACCATTCCCATCAATCACTAAACCATGTCCCTCAGCACCTCATCCACCAGGTGACTCAACCTCCTCCCTGGGCAGCCTCTTCCAGTGCCCAATGACCCTTTCCGTGAAAAATTTTTTCCTAATGTTCAGCCTAATGTTCAGCCTGACCCTGCCCTGGTGGAGCCTCTCGTCCTGTCCCCTGTCACTTGGGAGAAGAGCCCAGCTCCCTCCTCTCCACGACTTCCTTTTAGGTAGTTGTAGTGTAAAGCTGAATATTCATAGGTGTTTATATAAGCTCAGAGTTTTGACAATCCCTAATGGTAACATTAAAAATGCAACGTTTTTAAAAGAAAGCCGTAGAGGTTATCAAAAGGAGCTGGACTAATTATTGGTGTCAAGAGTTCATGGGTTCACATTTCTTAGCCTTTAATAACATTAGGTGATTATTGTTGAAGATTAAAAACTAGCCTGGGGAAGCAGCATGATCTAACATTTAGGGCATTTACCCCAGGTCCGGGATTGGAATTGTTTGTGTGGAAGTCAGTCGGAAGAATTCAGGGGATTATTTATTTTTTAACTTCAGTCCTACAGCTAAATTGATATTTATCTGCAGAGTGAATAGTTAGTTTTCCTTCTTTGTACCTCTTCTTTTTCCTCTCCCATCGATCAGCCTGCCTTGTCCGCAAATACAGAGAAGTCATCAGGGATCTGATGCCTCTTTTTTGTGTGCTGAGTACGGAGACCTAAATTTTGGTCAGACTACGTGACACTGCCTGAAAACAGTAACATACTGGCATAATAAAGGAGAAGTGATGAGCAATTAATGTATAGAATCATGGAATAGTTTGGGTTGGAAGGGACCTTAAAGATCATCTGGCTCCAACTCCTCTGCTCCTCTGATCACCAGGTTCTTTTCAAATTCCAAGAGAAATCTTGGAGTTACTAAAAATTAAACTTTCCCGGATGTGAATCACGTTTACCAGTGTGGCACTTTAAGAGCGCACTCCCTTTCAGATGATACTTGCATCAGGATCCTGCATGAACATCTTAAACTTTAAAATCAACAATAATATCAGAAATTCCTTTCCTTTCCTGTAAACTGTGCATTTTCCATTTTATTAAACTAGGCAGCAAGCCATTTATCCAAGTTCTTCTTGTTTTTAAAACTGATCTAAATTATCACAGATGATCTCAATCTGGACTGAGATGCAAAAGTAATTTGCATTTTAAGTCCTTTTTGAATTTCCAGCTAGGAGGCATTGACTGCAAGGCCTGGAAGACAAATTCCAGGTTACAGACTGCTGGAGGGAAGAAGGGCACAGAAAAGGGCAAATGAGTTACTTGAATGTCTAAGTAGGATTTTTGCATTTATAAAGGCCACTAACTACCAAGAGAACCAGCCATTGGTAGCTGCAGTATTTAGCTTCAGGCTCTTCTTAAAGTCTCATGTGACAAAAAGCATGGAAATTTCCTCTTTCCTGACCCCAACAAAATTGCTTTTTTTTTTTTTTGTCTTTGCAGTGTTCATTGTCTTCTATATGGAAAATAGTGGGCACTAAATGCCACAACTAATGAAAAAAAATAATATGACCAACAAGTATGAACAAATGGAAACTGCAGCACACAGGGAAACACATCAAAGTGCAAATAGAAATGAATAAAAGTTATGAAATCTCATCAATTGTTGTTAGCCTGGTCCTGACCCATTTCAAGTCAGTAGCAAAACCCATTAAACATCAGTGGGAGCTGTGTTTTACTAAAGTGAGATATGCTAAAATCTGAGATGAACATTTGTACAGATCAACGTGCTCTTCATGGTGGGTACCTTTCCTTTTTCCATACCGTCTCGTGTTGCACCTGACTGTGCTGCCTGGGAGCAGCCCAGGACAGGACTTTTCCTCTGTTCAGCATAACATGTCAAAGACCATTGTGCATGCCTGAAAAAAGATGTAAATAATTTAGGGAGATGGCAGCATTCTAAGGAAGAGTTGCCTGAAGAGTGTTGTCTCACCGGGGAGTCTGAGGTTTGGCTGTTGATAGACTGGGTATTTTCAATTACTTTTGGGCCGTATTGGCCCCTGGGTGGTTGTCAACTATTCGATTTGGCTGTTCTAATTCACATAGTTATTCTCATCCTTTCTTTCTGCTGGATTTTGACTCATTTGTGGTTTAGAGGCAGGAGGAAGAAGAGAGGTATAGGTCAATTCTTAGCTGCAAATCTGGTTCGAGATGGTAGTAGGTTCTTTTTGCTGAAAGAAAAGTGTGTATTTTGAAGTCAGTATAAGGCAACTACCACGTGTTTGCACTAGCAATGAATTATTGCTGCAGGAACAGCACTTTTAGGGAAGGCATAGATCAGACCTGGGTTTGGTCCATGGTTTAACAGCAAAGAAATGAATCCTGGCTTTAGGATTAATAAGTTAACTCAGTCTGTCTTTTCTCTCTCAGTTTGAATATGAAACGACTGTAGGTATTTCGTGAAGACAGTGGAATGTAATGAAATGTAAAGACACACAAGATTTCTTCAATTTGATGTATAAATAGATTACAGCATTTTCAGCATTCCAGTCTTATGATCAAGTTGAATCCAGATCGGGTTTCGTTTAACCTCATTAAAAGAGCTATGTGAATGGTTTCAACTATCTTACATGGCAGTCAGCAGCATGTTCTCTCATATACTTCAAACTCGTATTGAGTAAAGACTAGCAGAGAAAAGCCACAGCTCTTTGGTAGACATTCTATGTCTTAAATCTGTCTCTTCAGCGTGAGTGCATTGTAATGGAACATTTCATGCAGTCAGTGCTGGATTTCCTGCAATTGAAGTTGCTTATTTTCCTGAATAATTCTTCTTTGAGTAGTAACTAATCACTTTACTTTGTGCATAAACCATTGTTCAGGTTTTTTTATCACCTATATAAATTATCTCCTAGTGTTAAAGCGTAAACAAAGGCAGGGCATTTATTTTTTTCATCAACATTGGATATTGTCTAAGCAAAAAGGGAACATACACCGATTTCAGCTAGCTAGTTGGATACTTTAAATAACCCGTAGCATGAGTTGATCTGCCATTAGAGATCAGTTTGCAGTTCTGAGTTCTTAAAGTGTAGGTCCTTACAGAGTGTTCACAGTGCAAAGGGAAAAGGAGATGTGGAGTAGGACGATGGTCTGTTTTGAAGAAGAGAGAGCAGTTTCAGAGTAGACATTAAACTTGGAGGGTGTTGGTTGATGAGAAGCTCGACATGAGCCGGCAGCGTGCGCTCACAGCCCAGAGGGCCAAGTGTGTCCTGGGCTGTATCTAAAGCAGCGTGGTCGGCAGGGTGAAGGAGGGGATTCTGCCCCTCTGTTCCTCTCTTATGAGACCTCATCTGGAGTACTGTGTCCAGTTCTGGAATTCCCAATGTAAGAAGGAGATGGAGCTATTGGAACAGGTCCAGAGGAGGCTACAAGGATGATCTGAGGGCTGGAGCACCTCCCATACGAGGACAGGCTGAGAGAGTTGAGGTTGTTCAGCCTGGAGAAGGGAAGGCTCCGAGGAGACATTAGAGCGACCTTCCAGTACCTGAAGGGGCTACAAGAAAGCTGGGGAGGGACTGTTCACAAAGGCTTGGAGTGATAGGATGAGGGGCAATGGGGATAAACTGGAGAGGGGCAGACTGAGACTAGACGTTAGAAGGAATTTCTTCATGATAAGAGTGGTGAGGCCCTGGCCCAGGCTGCCCAGAGCAGGGGTGGCTGCCCCATCCCTTGAGGTGCTCAAGACCAGGTTGGATGGGGCTTGGAGCCCCTGATCCAGTGGGAGGTGTCCCTGCCCATGGCAGGGGTGGAACTGGGTGATCTTTAAGGTTCCTTCCAACCCAAACTATTCTATGATTCTATGATTCTATGATTCTATGATTCTATGATTCTATGATTCTATGATTTAGGTGGCCTTGTTAAATAGCCTTTCCAGGGAGCTCTGTCTGTTCAGCGTGGTGATGCCTGTGCTCTCCAGCTAGCTGAGACAACAGTTGTTTTATTCCACCATGAGAGATACTTGGGTTCAAAGGTGAACCTGTGCCTGTGCCCCTCACGCTTCTCTTCAACACACGCAATGCCTTTTCTTCCCCTTTTTACTTGTTAAGCGCGCATTCAAGAGCAAAGATTAGAGCTGGATAAATAAAGGTGTGGGGGAACTTCTACATATTTAGGTTCTGAGTAATTTTTGACACATCTATTACTACCCTATCATGTGGGATACTGATTAGCCAAAATTGGTTCCCTGGCCTTTTATTTTTTATTGCATAAACATGCCTCATAAAACTTGCATTCTGCAATAGCTTCCACCTCTCTACAAAAGCAGAAATGTAGGTTTTGCAGTGGGTGGATGGATTCTCCGGCTTCAGATAGAAGCTGTATACAAAAGATAAAGCCTCTGTAATACTTCTGTGGTTGCTTTTCTCGTCAGACAATACAGGGACTATGAAAATCTGTGACTTTGCACTTACTCAAACCCTCCTGCTGTCAGACATTAAAGTAATGTATTGAATATAAACCTAAATTCTGTTCACGTCTCAGTTTTCTGTTAATTTTGCTTTAAAAGTTACAAGCAGGTCAGAGAGAGAGCTTGTAGCAGGCTTTTGTCAGGAACCCAGTCAAAGAGTGGGAAGAAAAGCAGTGATTGGTACCTCAGAGTCAAGGACTATCCCTTAAGAAAGCAGTGTTTCACCTTTATACTACCAGAATCAGTCCTCTAATTTGGAACGCTCTCCGCTCCCCCAGAGCATCCATCAGCATTCACTGCAGTCACACAAATACAGTGGATGTAAAACAGATTCATATATAAAGTGCTGCTTGGCAAAATGGTAACTAGCTTGCTTTGTAGCTGCTGTCAGCTGGGCAGGGAGTACATTTTCCACTGGCTTTTGTGATTGTGAGCAAGTCCGTGATGCAAGAGAATGGAGAAAATATTTGTCAGCAAAAAATACTTGTTCCCCACTATTCCCAGAAAGAAAACCATGGATTCGCCTTCTGAGCTTGTTGATGTCCAACCACACTGTTCTGCTGCAGAAAGGCAGACATCTACTTTTCATTTACTCTAACAAGCAACTGTTGTTTTCCCTTCTGCATAACAAGGTTTTATTTAATCATGCAGTCAGTCTCAGGTACAGCTCTTAATTCTATATCCTATTTATATCAATGGAATGTACCTTACATTAAGGGTTGCAAAAAGTTAATAGCAATGTGCTGAGAACATGGAAAACAAATTATGGTTTCTGGCTTGCCAAATCTTCATCACTGAGCATATTTTCCTTTAGTGGTTACCTTGCTGGAGTAAACAAAGTTAAGGGCTGGGCCATTTTATTAGTAACAATTCTATATCGATAAGAAAATGAATTGCTGTCCTTCCTTCTCTAAAGAGGAAGCTGCTGTTTTGCTGTGGCATGACATACAAAGCCATAAAAAAAAAGATTTTGTTGAGGAAAACCAAATACATTTATTGATGCTACATAAAAAGTAGTTCTGTGGCATCAACAAGTGAAATTATTATATGGTTGCTTAGTAATGATAGAATTA